>NW_006799533.1:3150452-3171724 GCF_000442215.2 Lipotes vexillifer
GCAGGAATGGACCGAGTTTAGAGAAACTGAACTGTAATGTAGTTGCAAAGGGGACTTCAACCAATCCCACAGGTGTTCTGCACTGGGAAGGCCAGTCAGAGGAGTCCCTAATCAAGACGGAAGGGACTAGTATATTGTATCCTGCATCTCTTAGGCAATGGACATAGGCTGCCCCCAGGGACAAGGCACACCTCGGGCAACGCAGGTCCTAATAGTCAAGAGCGATTTTCAAAGATGGACAGAGAGATCAGCAGTCAACTCTCTTGGCAGCTGGGAGGATGTGTGCCTGGGTCCTGAAGGGGGAATGTGGATGGCCCAGAACAGATCCCTAAAGTCCACTACCGAGCACCCACTGTGCTGCTCAGACTAACTTGCTTATACTATATTTACCCCACCTGCAAACAGCTTCTCTGGGATTTTGGTTGGCATCATTTCTGGAGAAAATCTATAAAGGAGGTTGGTCAAATGAATACAGTCTCCACTGATGCGGCTGGTTTTAAGGCCACAACTGATACTCATGGTCTCCCTTCTCTACTGCTCCTTCTATATTCCCTTCACTCCTAGCTATCACCTCCGCTGCTCTAGATGCTTCACTGTTGCGGTGACCAAATCCTCCTCCCTAAAGGAAGGTCTGAATCCCTGGTCAGCATGCTCTTTCCAGGCTTGACTACTGCACTTGTCCATTGATCATCAAAACTGTACAGGGTCAAACAAAAAGATGTCAGTTCCAGTCAATCTTCAGAATGCCAGAACTGTAGTTCATCGCATCTTTTGTGCAACGACTCCCTACCTCCTTCTGGTGATCAGCACTAATTGTTCCTAACTGCAGTGATGACTCTTTTCCTTGACTGCTGGTCTTTTGGCATGATGAGCCATAGTGCCTAAAGGTTCAGGGATAGAAAGCACAGATTCCCTCAAGTAGATCACTGGGAGTGTGATAATTTGGGGTACTCGTATTTCTACCCCTTAGGCACATGCATTCTACCTACTGGGGGCACAGCACTATATAATGTTGGTTGGTTTTGAGTGTATTGTGTCCTAGAGGACAGCATTCCATCTGTGAATGAAGTTTAGCCTTTTTCCACTTCTGTCAGCTGGTGATAGGGGACTCACCATGTGGCCATGTGTGTGCACTAAGAGACACCAGTGCAAGAGTGGTGGATGACACAGGGATTGGGGGTCACTTGCTTGTGCAGCTAATTTGTGCCACAGTCCCAGATGCACTACTTCCATCTTACAACAGATTGCTATTGGGCCACCAACCATGTGACTTGGTGGATCTGACAGATGGGCAGCTCTGTCCAGATGGCCACTTGATGCCCATGGTCAGGGCCTAATGGTTTTTCAAATGGAATAGAATATAATTTTATGCTGCAGATATCAATTGCCTTGCTAGGGGCCTAATGGTTCTTCAAATGGAGTATAATTTTATGCTGCAGATATAAATTGCTTTGCTGGGTGCCTGTGTTATGATTCCCCTATAAGGATAAATTTCCCCTGTAAGGATAAACTCCACAGGGCAACTGTTTCCACCACAGGTATCTCTATCCTAGTGCCCTGGTATTGCCAAAGTGGCCTGGCTGTGGTACACAGACTTGGTCCTGCTGCACAGCCCCTTACTGTTCTGCCCTTCCTGCTCCACCTCTAGCTACCCCAGCAGGCAGGCTTACTTAAGTGGATTGGACAAATATTCCAAGGTGTGCAATTTGCTGTGCCCCAAACCTGAAGAGGTCTATCACACATGTGCTTCCTTCCTAGCGGTGGGAAGTACAAGATACAATAACACGCCCTTTACTTTGGAATCGATGCCCTGGCATGCCCAGACCCTAAAAACTGTACTGATATGGGGCCTCTGAACTTCAAAGGGTTACCTCCTATCCTCTGAAGCTCACAGACTTACCAAAGCTTCCAAAGTATTTGTGTTGGCATTTCCCTCTGTCACTGACCCCAAGATGTGGTATCATTTTTCAATTTACAATCTTGGCAGGAAGAGGCAGGCAGTTTCAAAGCCTTCCATTTGCCATTCCCCACTATGGTAGTGCTAACCTCCCAGGCCAAGAAACCAGTGTGGAAGATTTGCCAACTACTACATATGTCCATTCAAAATATCCACTCAGGTACCACCTGAGTGGTGGAATTGTAACACAGGCACCTGGCAAAGCAATTTAATGACTAGTAGGTGGGTCTGTGGACCCAGTGATCCACACCTGGGCCAGAACTCCATTTATTACCTCTCATATCCAACAGTGGGGCCACGTTGCTTCAGGTACCCAGCTATCAAAGTCAACTTGGAGTCCATGTCCACTAGTTCTCAAAATATCTGAGTATTTTCCTTTTCTCAGTATATAGTTACCCAAGCAAGTAGCTAAAGATCCCTTTAGGGAGGGGCAGGAGGAATCACTACCATATACAAGTACCATGGTGCTCTGGGATCCTTCGTCCTGGTGACCCAGCTTCCTCTTCAGTCAGTGGATTCCAGATCTAAGAATCAGCTCAAGTCTAGGAACTACTTATTGGCGTTGCCATCCTTAGTCTCCTAACCATCCATTTTTAATTTCTTTTGATTGTATAGATTGAGAAATACCCTTTTTAGCTGCCTATCTCTCTTGCCCCTAGGAATGCCATATTCTATTCATCATTTCCATGGCTCTCTATGAGTCAGGCTCCCTGGCGGCAACTCAGACCTTGTTGTTCATTATAATAATTGTACCCACTTGCTTCTGATGGGAAGAAGCAGCTAAACCGAGATACAATAGCAACAGAGGCCTCTGCTGATTCTGTAAGAAATGAAGCAACTGACAAAGGATTGATCTCCAAAATTTACAAGCAGCTCATGCAGCTCAATAACAAAAAAACAGACAACCCAATCCAAAAATAGGCAGAAGACCTAAATAGACATTTCTCCAAAGAAGATATACAGATTGCCAACACACACATGAAAGGATGCTCAACATCACTAATCATTAGAGAAATGCGAATCAAAACTACAATGAGGTATCACCTCACACCAGTCAGAATGGCCATCATCAAAAAATCTACAAACAATAAACGCTGGAGAGGGTGTGGAGAAAAGGGAATCCTCTTGCACTGTTGGTGGGAATGTAAATTGATACAGCCACTATGGAGAACAGTATGGTGGTTCCTTAAAAAACTAAAAATAGAACTACCATATGACCCAGCAATCCCACGACTGGGCATATACCCTGAGAAAACCATAATTCAAAAAGAGTCATGTACCAAAATGTTCATTGCAGCTTTACTTACAATAGCCAGGACAACTAAGAAGCAACCTAAGTGTCCATCAACCTAAGTGGAAGCAACCTAAGTGTCCATCAACAGATGAATGGATGAAGAAGATGTGGCACATATATACAATGAAATATTACTCAGCCATAAAAAGAAACGAAATTGAGTTATTTGTAGTGAGGTGGATGGACCTAGAGTCTGTCATACAGAGTGAAGTAAGTCAGAAAGAGAAAAACAAATACCGTATGCTAACACATATATATGGAATCTAAGGGAAAAAAAGTGTCATGAAGAACCTAGGGGTAAGACAGGAATAAAGACACAGACCTACTAGAGAATGGACTTGAGGATATGGGGAGGGGGAAGGGTAAGCTGTGACAAAGTGAGACAGTGGCATGGACATATATACACTACCAAACATAAAATAGATAGCTAGTGGGAAGCAGCCGCATAGCACAGGGAGATCAGCTCGGTGCTAGAGGTGTGGGATAGGGAGGGTGGGAGGGAGCCAGACACAAGAGGGAAGAGATATGGGAACATATGTATATGTATAATGGATTCACTTTGTTATAAAGCAGAAACTAACACACCATTGTAAAGCAATTATACTCCAATAAAGATGTTAAAAAAAAAAAATGCTCTGTAGCCAGGATGGCTCTTCAGTGTTTTCCCTAATTGAAGCAAGGAGGCTGCAGTCTTTGTAGCCCTGCAGCAACAAGTCAATGGCGTGGATTGCATTCTTTAGGCTATGCAGCTTCCTATGGCCAAGGGAAATTCTTAGTGGTGAGTTGCAGCCAACATTCCTGGCATTTGCAGGACCACGCTTCAGGACCGCGCTTTAGAGCTTAAAGGAGTTTGAGTTGACACACTACAGTATTAGCTACATGTGGGGAGAGAGGTAGATCACAAAGCATCTATTTTGCTTATGTGGACTGCGGAGAGGGCAGTATGATTCTGGAGCCAGGTGCTGTAGCAGCAGTTTGCTGACTGTTTACCTTTTGATCATGTCAAAGGTGGCAGCTCCCTTGACTTTCCAGTTCTGCAGCGTTGTTTTGAGACATATCCTGAAAACTGAGATCAGAGTCTATTTCTTTAGCCCTCACAATGATTATGTGAACGTTCAGCACTTCTAAATAAATCCTTTCCTGCTTAAACTAGTTCGAGTAGACTGTATGTTCTCAACTAAGAACCTTGGTATTTGATAGCCAGCATCCGTTCTGGTTAGATGGTGCCATGATGTATGGTCATTATATACATTGAAAATTACATAAACCTTCACCAGTAGAGTCAGGTTTCTAGATTAAAGGCAAAGTAGCTAATATATGCTGTACACTGAACTTCCCAGGACCCACAGCTCTCTGTGGTTGATTGACATGGGGTTAGTACTCAGTTTTGGACAGTGTGTGCTTATATTACTTTGCTAATTAGGCCTGCAAGAAAGGGACATGAATAGATGGCTTTGGGGAAAAGTTTCTATGCTAAGATTTTGTGGAATTGTGGTATAATAGGTGACAAATCTCAGTGGCTATAGTCACTCAGGGTCTCAGTGCTTTAGGAAACCAGGACAATTGGCCAGTGTTATTCAGTACGCAGTCTAAACTTGAAAATCTTGCCTTCTCTTTTTACCTTGGCATTTACTCTTTTCCAAAAGGGGTTTTCATTGGATTGGAACTGTGATTATTGGACAAAATTTCTCACCAAGCCTTTGCACAGGGAGTTGGCTTCTCATGTGCCTAGTGCTCCTGGTTTCCCCATTGATCCCTGGTTCAGCCCGCTGGAGCCAGGGTAGCAAGAGCCATTCATAGAAAAAACAGAATGCTACTTCCCTTTAAAATGTAGCAACTGATTTGTGGCAGCTAAGTGGGGTTTTGTTCAGCCCCAGTGCAGCTATTCCAGTGCTGAATCCTCCCAGAAAATGGATTGTGAGTTTGGGTCCCAAGTGTTATATCAAGGGGAGCTGCTGCTTCCTTTCCCTTCTCCAGAGTCCTTTGTATAAATCCATCTCTTCCCGATAGCCTTAGATAAACAATGAAATATGCTTTGTTGAGAAGCACGTTTATAAACATGTACACATTTGAAGGTAGAGCCTGCAGAGTTTTGGATATATACATACTGAAGCACAAGAGGATAAACTGCATCCATTTTCTCAAATAAACAAGTATTTTTAAAGCTCATATAACCTTTACCACAGTGTTTTCCAAATGTACCTGAGGATAAGTTTGAAAAGTTACCTGGGCTTTTTGTTAGACTTTCTAGTGCTCAGACCCTTTGAATCAGAGTCTCTAGGAGCAAGACCTGGGAAGCTCTGCATTTAACAAGCGTCCAGGGTGATTCTTATCAGAAAAGTTTAGGAAACCAATCCCTTCACTATAGCCACCTCTCTGGCCAGTCCTATAAATGGCCTGCAGGTGTCCTCACCCACTTCAGGGTCACAAGTGGACCTCTTGCATGGGTGAACCAATTGTATGTGCAGAAAGCAGTTGTTAAACAGATCTTAATATTCAAACCAACCAAGGGAACTAATATCAATGTGGTCTTTTTTTTTTTAATCAAAATGATGAGATAAACCTAGGCGGACAATCTAAAAGCAAGTGTGCTGAAATACGACCACTTTATGAAATAATATATTGAACAGTACTAATCCATTACTTTTTCCTTTCATCCAGGATTCTTAGAAATCTCTGTCTTTTTTTCCCCCCAATGAGAAATAATTCCATAGAACATGCACTAAGTGCTGGACTGTGTTCTTTGTTGTAAAGGCAGAGAGAAGTGTAGCTTGACAGTAATGAATGACTATATTACACAATTACTTAAATATGAGTCTTCAGCAAAAATGAAATGACTTGAGGCTTTTCAACAAATGCAGCTTTAAGCTCAGCAAATAATGGCTTGTGTCAAATTTGTTTATTAGCATGGGTAATTTGTTCTTAACTAGACATATTTTACACTTGAAGTAATGTTTTACTAGAACTCCATAAAGCAATTGTGCAATTGATAATAAATATGTCACTACTGGTAAGTAATTAATTCATATGAAGTTAGTTAAAACCATGCTAGCACTGCCTAGAGTATAGAAAAAGAATGCATAAATAACTAAAGTAGTTATAGTCAAATAACAGATGGTATGAAGAAGTCAGCAATAAAAGAAATAAAGATGTGGACAAAGTGTGCGTGTGTGTGTAATCATATTTATCAAGCACCTATAACACACCTGACATCATGCCAGACCATTTCCTCAGAACTTTTCAGGGAAGTATTGAATTCAGTTATAGACGAGGAAACGGAGGATCTGAAAGTTTAAGTCGTTTGTACTATGATACACCATTGATGGAAATAAGGTCTGAGCACAGGTGTAAAGCCGTGCTTTTTCTACTAGTGTTTAGTATAATGTTATACAAGTATGAGTTTTAGGGTCAGATATACCTTGTTTGTGCCCTGAGTCAGCCACTCACCAGATATATAATCTTGGTAAGGAGACCTAGCACCTCTTAGCCTTAATGACAACAGCATCTACTACATAGAATTATTGTGAGGATTAAATGGGAAGACACATGGGAAAAGATAGTATCAATATAATGCCTGGTACACATCAAGCACTGTCAGTCAATTACATGATATCTCCAGGAACGTCATCACAGAGTAAATAATTACTCAACAGAGTAAGAATTGAGCATTATTTTCATTTACAGTGAGCAGGTATTATTTTCTCTCTACTATTCAGGTATATACGGACTGAATTTAACAAAAGCTGATTAAATACAGACTTCAGATTTCTGAAGCAGTCTGTTTTCATGAAGTTTTACTTTTGAAAAATGTTTCATTTAATTCAACTCAATAACAATTATTTAAGCATCCGTGTCAGTTACTTCCTTCAAGGACCTCGCAGCCTTAATGATTGGGTATAAGGTGGTGGCAGGACAGAAGAGGAAGAAATGGGAGGTATATTGAAGGGAAAGAAGTGGAACTTCAGACTGACAGAATAGCTCAGAAGACCTAGTCCTACTTTTAAAGCAGCAAACAGATCCTAGAAAGCCTTACAAACTGATGCAAAAGACACAAAACAGTTAAGTGTAGTATCTGAAGATGTAACACTTAAAACGAGATATAAAGGATGAATAAAGGAGTGGGCCTGGCAAAGAAGGGTGATAAATGCAAAAGGTTGAAGATAAGAGAGAGCACTGTGGTCTGGCACATCAGAAATGGTAAGTAGTTCCATCAGGCTGGAAGGCATATGGGCTTGGGAGCCAGTGGATAGAGAAAAGACTGTGGTAAAACATTAGGTTACATAGATTTGAAGGAATCAATTCATGAAGAATCTTACATGCCTTTTATGCTCTATGTCTGTGGTTTGTTACTGCAGCTGCCCGTTAGAATCACCAGGGAAGCGGGCGTCGGAACTAAGCGGCGGAGTCTGCTCCGAGGGTCCTGAGCCAACAGCTTCTTCGCGGGCCCCGCCGCCGCTGACCCCACTCCTCGTTGGAGAGGAGATGGTAGGCCAGAACAGCGCCATCGCTGTTTCCATCGGGTACTGCATTTACTTCGACCGCAAGAGACGGAGTGACCCCAACTTCAAGAACAGAGCGCGAGAACGAGGAAAGAAACAGAAGCTTGCCAAGGAGACAGCTGGACTTTCCAAATTACCTGACCTTAAAGATGCTGAAGCCGTTCAGAAATTCTTCCTCGAAGAAATACAGCTTGGTGAAGAGTTACTAGCTCAAGGTGAATATGAGAAGGGTGTGGACCATCTGACAAATGCAATTGCTGTGTGTGGACATCCACAGCAGTTACTGTAAGTATTGCAGCAAACTCTTCCACCACCAGTGTTCCAGATGCTTCTGACTAAGCTCCCAACAATTAGTCAGAGAACTGTAAGTGCTCAGAGCTTGGCTGAAGATGATGTGGAATGAGAAACAAATGTCAACATAGTAATCTCAATTAAAAAATATTTTTAAAATCTGAACTTGGAAGATGATCAGCTCTGGGGGAGTGAGGACAAATACGCTTGTTATCGGCTGTCCTACACTCAAATCTACCAAAGTTAATCTTTACTTTGTGTAGATCCATTTGTCGTTTTATTTATTTTTCCCAGTGAAAAGTGTATTTTGATAGAGAGGTTTTCATTTTATAAATACACTCTCAGTTACTGAAATGTGGATTTTGTTTATTCCTAAAATGTGCAATTAGAAGGTACATATATAACAACACATTACCTACAGTAAAATGACCCAGTGCTCAGTTTTGAAAGGCCAAGTAAAGTGTAGAAGAAAACTGAAGGAAGCATTTTTTTTTTAAGCTAGTAGTTTGCTATACATCAGAAAATTGGATGGAAACTTGATTGTGTATCAAAACTGAGCATTAAAATCTTTAAGAGATTATTTCTTTCCGTTTAATCTCTTAAATATGTATAATGTGCTGCTGTGCTACAGTAACTTCACCCCCACTGTTGAACTGTTTTGTTTAAATCAGTGGGCCTAATGTGTTCCAGATATTTATCTCCTTGTATTTTAGATACGTGTAGTTGCAAATAGCAACAGGAATTAGATCTATGTACACCCTTAATCTAGCTGAGTAAACTTTGCCAGTTAATGTCTGCCCACAGTTATAAAATGAGGGAATTTGTCTGCTAATTCAGCTTCTAATTCCTTTGGTTCTGCTCAGCATTTTCAAATCCCTTTTTCTGAGGGATATATCTGTTTGGGCAACCAGCCCTTGCATTTTTTAATACTCTGAATTTTGTATGCTTGCCTGACTTAGTATTTCTGAACTGATTTTTTTTTTTAAGGTATAACTTGTGTTGATTTTCACTGAAATCATGGTTCTGTCACTACTTTTGTAAATTAATCTGAAATTTAACTTTCAAGGTAACTGGGACAATATGCCTGTAAAAGTGTGTGTTCCCCTTTGCTTCTATCGTCAGTGTACCTCCTAAATCCCCTTCCAGCCTGATTCACTTATCTTGTTATGAGAATAAGGTGTAACTTTGTGGCTGAAGACTTGCAAAGGATGAAGAAAATGAGACCTTTTATTCTCAAAATAGTGACATCATCTGCAGCCACAGATTCAATATCAGACCTGAGAATAAAGATCCTTGGTACTTAAAACAAACAAAAAAAAAGAGAACACCTGGGAAGTTTTTGAAAACTACTGATGGAGTACTGCAACCCAAAATAACTATCTAGACTGTTCAGGGCCCACCCTCCTATTGAGATAATATAAAACTGGACAAAATATATTTTAAAAATGTGTCTGAGCATCTGAAACTACCAAGAGAGTAAGAATTTGGAGGGCCAAGATCCAGATGAGAAGAAAATCCAAGAGTTGTGATCTGACATTTGGGGCAACTTTTTCCCTCAAGAGGATTGACAGCCTATTTCAAAATCAGTGCCTGAGAGATTGAAAAGTTGGGGAGTTTCCAGTAGTTTCACAGGAGTGGGGATTGGGGTTCGTGAAAATTGGAGTTCAAAGCCCACCAAGGTTGATTGGACCTGGTATATACCCTCGGACTTCATTTGGGACCCTCAAAATTTACACACTAGGAATAAGTATGGCCTGGAAATAAACCAGACTTCATAAGAATTGGAGCCTAGATTTGATCACCTCATTCCCTAATTGGATTATGGTGATCTTATCCTAGTCTAGTTGTCTTTCAGAAACAAAAGTAAATTCTCTCTGGTCAAAATAACATTATAATATAAGCCAGAAACTTAAAGTATGTCTACTGTGCCCCATACACAATGCCCAACACTCAATCAAAAGTAACAAGGCATACAAAAAATGCAAATCTTGACTGAAAACCAAGGGAAAAAATCAGACACTATAAACAGACTCACAAAATAGTTATTATAAAGTCCATGTTTGGAATAGACATAGACTTTTAATAACTATTGTTAATATTTTTGAGGAATTAAATAACAAGTGGGAGAGTTTCAGAAAGAATAGAAATTATTACAAATATGAAAATGGAACTAAATGGAAAAAACAGTAACTGCAATTAAGATATCAATGGATAGGCTTAACAGAAGACTTAAAACACAGTTAGTGAAAAATAGGAGAAAATATCTAGATGGAGGTGTAGAGAGACAGAAGTAGACAAAATAGATAAAAGAACCTAATACAAGGTTAACAAGTCTAAAATTCAGGTAACTTGAGTCCCAGAAGTAGAAAAGAAAATGTCTTGGAAGAGGTAATATTTGAAGAGATAATGGGTGTAAATTTTTTTTTAAATGATGAAAGACACCAAGCCATTGGTACAAGAAGTTCAACTAACCCCAAGCAGGATAAATACACAAACAAATCACATATAAGCACATAATAATAAAACTTCTGAAAACCAAAGACAAAAAACAAACTCTTAAACAGGTACAAAAAAAAATGACATATTACCTTCAAAGGAGAAATAATAAAACTGATTGTTGACTTTTCACAATGTAAAGATTAAAAGCCAATAACCAATGGAATAATATCTTCAAAGTTCTTGAAGAAAATAACAGTCAATTTATAAATTATGTATTTTGTGAAAATATTCTTCAAAAATTAAAAGATTCTACTTGTAAGAACCTTGTAATAGGTTATGTCAGACCAATGCTCCTGTGACAATGAGATGCCACTACAAACCTATTAGAATATCTAAAATTTAAAAACTGACCAAAATGAACGTTAGTTAGCAAGGATAAAGAGTAACTAGAACTCTTACACATTACTTGTCAGAATGCAAAATGGTATGACCACTTTGATAATCAGTTTGACAACGTCTTATAAAGTAAAGCATATGCTTCTCATATGAACCCACAGTCTCACTCCTAGGTATTTACCCAAGACAAACAAAAACTAACATTCACTAAAAATCTATATGTTAATATATATAATGGCTATATTCATAATCACCCCAAACTGCAAAAAGCTCAAATATCAATCAACAGGTGAATGGTAAACAAACTGTGGTATATCCATTCATACAATAGAATATTACTTAGCAATGAAAGGAACAACTACTCATACAACATAGATTAATCTCAAGTTCATTAGGTTAAATGAAAGAAGCTAAACTCAAAAGACTACATTCTATATGATTTCTTTCATTCAGGAACAGACAATACTATAAGAACAGAAAATATATCAGTTGCTGCCAGGGGCTGGGGGTGGCATAAAGGGGTGTGAACATAGTATGCTGGTAAATGTTCAAGCTCTCCAAATAAAAACTCTCTGATTTGTAGCATTTGCCAATTTCTCTAGTGTAAATATTCCCATCATGGCCAATTTTAACCTCCCAAAGTGATGACACTGAACATGGAGTTGGGAAGAGATGCAAAGCAGCACATTATTATATGGTATTTCCACCATACAGATAAAATAGATATAAATAACTACACTGCCACAGATAATAGTACAGTGTAAAATAATGAGGAAGCAACAAGTTTTTAGTACTTATTACCTTTTAAAAAATATAATTATATTGAATTGTAAGTTTATGTAATTTTAAATAATGACTGTTTTTAACAACGGGCTTTGAAAATTCCTTAAAGTTTAACAATCTGCTGACTCCAGGGAGTCACTAGGCACAAGGGAAACGTTTGAGGTGATAGAAGTGTTCTGTTGTCTTGATTTTGGTGGTGTTGTACAACTGTGTGCATCTGTCAAAACCTATAGATCTACACGCTTAAAAGGGTTAATTTTATTGTGTGTAAATTATAGCTCAAAACACCTAATCACAAAATTTGCATATATCCTTTCACTCATCAATATCCGTTCTAGGAATCCATCCTCAGTTATATTCAAACCTGTCCACCCCTGATTTTAATAATAAAATTGGAATTAACCTGAAATCCACACATTGGATAATGAGTAATAAATTACTGTATATCCAACAAGATATTTCAAGAGATATTCCAAGAGAATTTTCTTAGCAGCTAGAAAAAGGTCAGTCACGCAAAAGTAGTTTCTTCTGGAAGGTGGCTGAGGGATAAAAGTTAAGAGGGACTTACATGTATGAATACCCTGTTGTAATTTTGAAATTTTCCACGTGCGTGCATGACTTTTTCAAAAGATAAAGGGACCCTAAGTTGGTTTTAATCAAAATGAAATACAGACATTTTCAAACAAACAAACTCTCCTGAGATAATTTACGACCAACACACCTTCACTAATACTTAAATGCCTTCAAGTACTGTCTCATGCTTTGCTCACCACTGTATGGATGGAGAAATGGAGGCCCAGAGACTGAAAAACTTTTTCAAAGGCACACAGCAATAGTGTAGCTCTGGGACTTGAAAATGCACACTCTTAGCTTTGCTACACTGTTTTTCAGGAAAGTTCAGGGAGGGTCTAGGCGTCCTTTGCAGAGCAGTGCTAACTGAAGTCAAGGTGAGCTAGCAGTTCCCTGAGAGGGAGTTTATAAAGGAGGAAGACAAAGAATCAAGAATAGAACCCTGGAGACATCCATACTTAGGAGAAGAAAGAGAAGGCTGACAAGAAAACAGAAGAGGAATGATTAGAAAGAAACAATATAACAATGTGATCTATTGCTTAAAATGTTGGAAGAAAATACATTTGTGGGAAAAAAAAAATCACTTTGTTCTGTTACTTGAACTGTATTCTTCAGACCTCGCCCTGCTTTTTAAGGAGAAAGAGTTTTCACCACACCCATGGGCACATGCATGTTGGAGCACGTTGGACCCAATACCATGTCTAGGATTCTGGCTTCTCTGTGCCCTACTACTCAACAGTTAGAAAGGTCCTGTCCTCTACTTGCATTTCAGCCAGAAATACAACTCCCCAGCACATGGGGACTTAATTTCCTTGGACAGTTTAGATTGGAGCTGTGAAGAAAGAAATGGTTTTAAACCATTGCTTCTTGTTTTGTTTCTCTGTTCAGTGGTGGGAAAGAAATAAAAATGATAGTACCTCCCTGCCCCACAAATAAAATGAAACCAGTAATATGTGTGCGGAAGGAAGCTGGAGCAGGGAAATCAGGAACAGCTGGGCCTAACACAGTGCAGTTACATATGTGTCCTTTTTGAAAGACAAATCAGAATGGCTCAAGAGAAGGCCGCAGAGACACACAAACTTCTAAAACTCTGGACTTGCCAGCTGCAGAAATGGATTGTGCTGGGAGAACTTAAGAGTCACTTGAGAGTATTTAGTTCTCCAAGTGAGTAGCAAAAGTGTGCTAATGAGGTCTTTAACACCTGTACTCTAACCAGCAGCTGAGTCTAAGCAGAACCAGGCAGGGCAGCCAACAGCTTAGAGGTGGCCTTGGGGAACTCGGAAACAGAAAATCACTATTCCTGGTTAGTAGGATGCAGATGATATTTGCTTTCCCTTTTATGCTTTTTTTTTTTCTATTTTCCACATACACAGCAAATCAGGAAACAAAATGTTATTTTGAAAAACAAAACATTGCATTCACTTTATCTTTCCCAGTTATTCATTCCCTGGTCACTTGTTTTTGTCTCTGAGCATGTAATGGTTCAGGCACTAGATGCAGCTCTGCTTCTGTCAGTTGTCACCTCCAGAAAGTCTTCATACAGGCAGCATCAGGTGGCTAATACAGAAGAGATGGGATGGGAAGAGAAAACATCCTTCTAGGATGTCTCTCCTTGGCATGCTTTGTCTTTGTTTTCTGTTGTTTTCTTTGCTCTGAGAACTGAAGAAGACTCCTTTTAAGTACCCTATGCCCCTTCTCTCCCCAAAATACTCCCTGATGATTACTTGCCTCTCTTTCCCACTCATGTTTGACAAAACAAATAGTGATAACTAGAGCAATGGAACATGAAATATGAACTTATTAACCTGAGTAAGTGGCTGAAAACTAAAAAAGGCCAGACTTCAGGTAAACTGGATAGGAAAATGGGACTTAGAACCAAAGCAAATGAGAGTGAGGCTTTCCACTTGAATCTAAATCTTGGATTCTGTATGGTGAGGTGTCCTACAGAGAGAGGGGGAGAGGAAACATGCCTGTGCCTATGGGGTAGACTTGGAGGCTAATGGCCCACCTGGGCACAGGTAGAACAGCAGGAGGGTGGCCCCTTGGCAGACCATGCCCTCTGCAAATGTGGTCTGATCACTTTCAAATTCTGACCAATCAGATTAGTGACTCCTGTAATGGCAAGTGTTAAGGAGGTCTCCAATGGAAAGGGTAGAGGCTGAGATCTTTTTCATGGGCTGCGGCTGGTAGCCTAGGGGTAAAGAGTGAGGAAAGTGATTTTCTTGCCTCCTTTTCTCCTCCTCCCAATAAAGACTGGAATCCATTTTAGAGTTCCCCATGACTGGATTCTTCAGCCCAATTTGTTACCATTTCTTCCTGAACCAAATCCTCATTTCAATAAAAATATGAATGATGCAAATCTTTATGAAGCTTCCACACTCCTTGCAGCTCCAAATCTTGCTTCTATAGAAACCTGCTGTACACTGTGTTCTATCTGCCATTCTTCAAAAAATAGGAACGTTATCTCATGGTAGGATTACATTTGGTAAGAGCTGTGCGTGGTGAGTAAGACAAAAGCTTACAATTGAAATGGTCACTATTTGCTTTTTCTAAATTGAGTGTAATAGGTTACAGTTCTTTGCCTTATTGGAATTTTAATCAAGACTCCCAGATATTATGGTAAATTAATAGCTTATGATTAAGTTTCTATTGGCAATTAATGTCAGCTTTTAAATCAGTGTTTTTTATACTTCATATCACATTTACATTTATTAAGTAATCAAATATTTATGTTTATTGCACAATGTTCTTATGAATGCTCACAAGCATTCTCATTAATTATAAAGCATTGCTCTGGAAAACAGTTCTTGTGAGAATATTTAGATACATGTTTTCACAGTGTAAATTTGCAATGCCTGTCTGGCCTAATGTTTGGACATTGTGTGTACTAGAAAAGCAGGTGTGAAGGGCATAGTGTTCCACATACTGTAATTGAACAAAGGTGGTTTTCACCCTCAGTTGAATTGGATTGATGAACTCACAGGAAACACTGATTAGTTGGAACTTGGGAAGTTTTTTCCTACTTATTCCTGGGGTTTGATCCATGAAAATATTGTTTTGGAATTGGCGGGAAAACAAATTTATATAAAAATAAATGTCCTTTCTTTAACTGAAAGAACTAGGAAACTTCTTATTGCCTAATGTTAAAAAACATAAGAAAGCAAAAAGATGTTCTGTTTTTCCACAGTGAACGAATTAATTTCAGCTGTGTTTTGAGATGGGCCATCAAGGCAATTATGATATTGAGATAATTTAAACAACAGCAAACCTTCTGTTGAGGAAAAAGTGAACTTGAGGTGTTCAGATGATCTCTGTGATGTAGATACTGCTTTAGGCTTAAAAAAAAATCTACTGTCATACCCCCCAATATATGATCTTTTCCCTGTTCTAACTCTGAAGAAAGTAACACACAAAAGTAGAGTGTCCCACAGCAAATGAGTGACAGAACTCAATTTAGTACAGGGTTCTTCATTCTCAGACTATGGCTCTCTTGCACTAGGCCAATGGTTTACAAATTCTTTGGAGCCACAGAAATCTTTCTTCAGTGAAATCTCATCAGGAAGCCTAATATTTAAAACAGAGTAGAACTGCTTGATAATTCCAAGCCAATTTCAGTGTCTCCAACAATTTTCAACGTTCTTGCCAGATTGCAATAATTTCCAAGAAAACTGATTTTTCCCTACTTCATCTCCAAGAAATGGAATTCAAAGGACTTCTGGAAACTTCTATTTAAGGTTTCATCACTGCTGATAGGCAGAGCCATTACCAGGCAGGTAAACACACTCGGGCACCACATGCACTTCAGCAGAACCTGAAGATGGTAAAAGCTCACATGGATGCTAGTGAATGGAACAACTTCCACGCAGCTCCTGTCATTAATATTCTACCTGGACATGTCCATGCATTTCTCCAGGTACTGGCCTTGCATTCTGGATCATGCAGAAAAATATCAAAAGGGAAGCCTAGCTGAATCACTAAGATTCCTGTCCCCTGAGAAGATAATATGTATCCTTTCTCAGACTGTAAGAAAAGAAGAAACCCATTATATATGAGTGGCTACTGAGGGCAAGGCATTTTTTGCTACATGATTTTCATATCTCACTTGACCTTGTGAGATGTGTCATTTTGTTCTCATTTTACAAAGGAGGAAAACAAGACTCAGAGCAGCTTCATCACTTTCTCAGATGACTCTGTTGAGAGTTGGGATTTGGATCTGGGTGAATCAAATTCCAAAGCCCATGTTCCTACCACCATCCCATCTCTGAGTCTCATTGCTGATGTCTCTCATAATGACCAGAAACAATAGGCTATTGGGCACAGATTTTGTGTTATTAGGTACCTTTTTTTATTATAAATGCCAGATCTCCTCAGTTAGTAGACTACATGCATTTTGAGGAACAGTTTCTAGCACAGAGAAGAGGCTCCCTGGTCTAATTCCCTCTTTTATGAGAATACTGCATGCCACTGTAATCTATATTTATGGTTACATGCTATACTATTTATCTACTTGAAAGACACTAACGGGCATCACTAACAGTGAAGCTTTCAAAAACATCTCTTTCTATTCTGTTACAGGATGGTCTGTACTGTTAAGATCTATGGGTCTGTTAGCTTGAATTTTGTTTGATTAGAAGAAACAGTTACTCCAATCGAGGACACAATTGCCATTCATGTACAGAGAGATTCTTTGACAGGAGAGGAACACACTCTTGCTATTCTTGAAGTTTCATGACTATGTATGATCCTTTGCAAACATACCAGAGCTGTAATTTCTGAATGCACTAATGATGAATCTCCCCTTACTGAGTAGCTCTTTCTGGAAGAGTTCCTGGAGGTATAATATCACTTGATTTCACAATATCAAGTGCAGTTGCCCATACCAAAAAAAAAAAAAAAAAGATAGAATTGTCTTTTTTCATTACTTGTAACTTTTTTTAATCCAATTTTTTTCTCTGTTCCCTCCTCTGTAAGTTAGTAATCTTAGGAGACAGGAAATTTGGGCAATTTCTTAGAGTATAATCATTTCTCGCCCCCAAGTTTTAAATTGCACTTGGCATTAAATGACAATAAAGCATTGGTATCAAATAATAAGCCTGGAGAATGTCTATACACATACACACACACAGCAGTTTGAATAAAAAAAAGATAATTCCTCTTTTTCTGAAAGTGGAGTTTCTCTAGTTGGAAGAAAAAACCTGAATTTGCTCCCCTCAACCTTTTCTCCTCCTGTCTTAGTCACCTCAGGCTACCGTAACAAATTACCCCACAGTTTAAACAATAAACATTTATTTCTTACAGTTCTGGAGGCTAGGAAGTCCAAGATGAAGGTGTCTGGTGAGAGCCCTTTTTCTGGTTTGCAAATAACTTTCTTCTTGCTGTATCTGGTGGAGAGAAAGAGAGTACTCTGGTTTCTTCCTCTTCTTTTAAGGACACTAGTCCCATCATGGGGGCTCCACCCTCATGACCTCATCTTACCCTAACTACCTCCCAAAGGTGCCACCTCCAAGTACCATCATGCTGGAGGTTAGAGCTTCAACACATAAATTGGGGGGAACACAAACATTCAATCCATATCTGCTCCCTTCTCCCTCCCCACTTTTCACCCATGCCTACAAGAGACTCTGCAAAGCCAAATTTAGAAGCCCCTGTTGTCCCCACTGACTCTTCTTTCTTGAGGACACTCCTTGGATAAGGAGGTAATTTCTCCTTTTCCATTTGTTCTAATTAACATATAACCTTGATGAACCAAAGTGGCCAGCCCCACACCAGGCTCCAGAATAGTTCCCATTCAGGGAACCTGAATTCTGTTAAGTCCCCCAGTGGTCAGGGGAGGAGAGAGAAGAAAAGTTTTAATAACAAGAGCTTTTTCATTTTTTTAAAGATTATTTTTTGTTGCTATAATATCCTATTTTTCCAATAAGGAAAAAAAATTGTTCCATGAACATTTTTATTAAATTTAAAAATAATTTTCAATATTACAAAATAATTTGTGCTCATTTAACTTGGGACCAATAAATTAAGGCTATATCTTTGAATCAAACTTGGGTTTTAAAAACTTGCAAAAGCCTAGTTATTTTGGGACACACAAAAAAAGCTGCAGCTCTACACGGCCAAAGACTGCTAATTAGAAGGTCCTGTAATGTTTCAGAAAAGGGCTGTGCCTTTGAAGACCACTGGCAACAGAAAAAGGAAAAAAAAACAACTGGCTGGATCAGAAAGATGAGCATCTACCTGCATGGGAGGATCTGACTCAAAAGCATAAGAGGGTTTTTTCCAAGTCCTGCAAGAGTTTTCCCCTCTGTCTTCCTCTCTGTAGCTCCATCCCTTAAGCAGGTCTGCCAGGACCTGGAGCTGTCCAAAGGGGAGGTTGTTCCTGACTTCTTGGACTCTGGATGCTCAGAGGACAGACCAATCCCTTCCAGGCCTCCAGTCTGTAGCCTTATAATGGCAGATTGCACCAGCAAATCTCAGGGGGGATGTTTATAACAAGCAAACTGTTACTAAAAAGAGTTAGAAGATACCAAAGTTTTTAGATGATAAACGTAAAAGCAGTAAGAGTACATCCCAAGTTGCCCCTCCAATGCTGCTTCTTTTGTTCACTTGCACTCTAAGACACTTTCCTGAGCAGGGGAGAAAGCGGTGGGGTTTCAGCCAGCACCTGCAGAGCTGCACTTCACTCCTGGTCTATTTTATTGATGCAGCAGCCTGCAGTCTATGCCCATGGGAATAAATCATCACCCATCACAGGCGGTAGCAGAAGAAAAGATTGAGAACTCCCAGGTGATAAGATGCCCAGATGTCTGCGCTCCTTCCACACAGTGACTTTGCATCTCTGAGGTTTCTGCTCTGAGGCCTCTGCTTTCGGAGGCCACAAACACATGTGTGGTAAGAAGCAGCTAAAACCCAAGGACACCTTACCCCTCAACCCCCAACACTTAATTCCCCGAGAGAATTTTAGTGGAAGTGTAATAAGATTAAGCTGAGGTTCTAAAGGAAATTATAGGTGGCCACATTCCCAAATGGGAATTTACACACCAGTTTTGGGCAGCCTTTTTGATCTGTCCCTGACCTATTTTTTCTACTAAATACTCTTGTTATAGGAGTAGCTCACCTTATCTGAATAAAGAAATGATGGTATATTATTGCCCTTATAGAGAATAGCTACTTAAAGTTTCTTATCGCCACGCTTCTTGTAAAGTAAGTAATTCTATACTGCCTTAACCTTTCTATTTGCTTATAAATTTGGAATTTCATGCATTTCATTGGCTTAAAGCAGGGCATCTCTATATTATAAACCTGCCCATGAAATCTACAGTTTATTGCACATTTTGTAAGAAATGAATATTTTCGTGTCCTTTATCCAATGAGATGAGTGTGTCTTCATCTTAAATAAGCACAGAATCTAGGAAAGGATGAGACTGAAGACTAGGGACCCAGACTCCTAGCCTGAACTTTGTTTTGTTGCAGAGGAGTGGCTGGGGGGAAAGTTCTCACGAGTGCAGCTTCAGAGAGTTTTGACACCTTCAGTGGTATGCCTGCAGCTCATGTGGAAATCCATCTACAGAATAGAATCCTGCTTTCACTCCACAAAGACGGCGCTCTCTCTGCACCAGAGCACCTGTTTCCCTATGGTGGTCGTGGAAGCCTCCATAAACACACATGGAAGTCACTGATCAGAGGTTTGTCGTACAGGGTGAAGCTAGCTCTCCCATGGCTGCTGAGCTCTGGGACCTACTCTGCGGGCAGGAAGATTGATCACGAGGTAGTTTATTTAGTCAGAGGATCATGGGTGAGTCAGGAGACAAGGAAATTCAGAAACCAAAGTCAAAAATGACTGTGTATAGAAGAGGAAACCAGCTGCACCTGGCAGTCTGCTACCAAATCAGAAAGGGCTGTAATGGAAAACGGATGCGTTTAAAGAAAATCCACCTCCCGTCCTCCACTGGCCAGAGCTGCTGCCCTCTTCACAAGGAGTCAACGTATTAAGTTTGGCAGCTCTTGTAGAGCTTGCCATGCCAGGGAGGTTATTAAAACTGAACTGAAATGGTTTCATAACTCAAACTGGAAACAAGAGTGAGGAAAATGCTAACACCAAAGTGACAGACCAGAACGAAATGGAGCTAGATTCGTACGCTCTCTGGCTCATGTTTCAGGAGGTTCCACGTGTTAAAATAGGCTGAAAAGTTAGCTAAATAAAACAAAGTGCCAAGCAAGACATTTAACACCCTTGAAAGGGGGCTTACCAGTGAGAGAATTCCGTGATTCACAGTGTTGACTGAACTGTACTTTTGGGAGTCTGAAGACAAGAATAATTATAACTACATCCCCTAAAATGTCTGTCACATGTGAGGGATTTCTCCCTTCTCTCCAGTGCTCCTCATTGATTCGAAGGATCTCAAAGATATTTTCTGGTTCTCAAGGATAAACTGACCCCTGGTAGAGAGTACCAGAGACTGAAAAAGCAGATGAGTGATGTGTTTTACTGTCACATATTACAGTCTTCAAGAGTGCAGGCCAACTCCTTGTTGGAAAGACATACTAATTTTAGAACTATACGGTTTAAAATACTTGCTAAAATTTTAGAAGTTCTGATGTTAGCAGAGTAGTTCAGGAGAGCTACCAATAGGCTATACTATTTTTCCAGGTGGTTTTGTGTGTTTCCAAATAAAGCTATTACTGGAAAAATATCAGCTATCATCTCTGGGAGGCCCTCAGTTGAGAAGCAGAAAACAGCGTTCATCTTTGGAGCCAAAATGGATGTTTTCAGGCCCATTGAAAAGGGTAGTCACAGGCTTCATCCATGAGAATACATGGTAAGACCAGGTCATGCCAATGCAGTTCAGAGGAGAGAAAGGGCTGGGTCTGCAAAACCAGTGCCCATGACCAAACATGGTGGTAAGAATTTTAATGAAGAAGATCGGGAATGTCAGAGCAAACGGTCAAAACTAATATTCCTTGTGGCTTCCTGAGACAATTCCATGACTATTTTTGTTCATTTCAAAAATAGGCATTTCTTTTTTTTTTTTTTTTTTTTTTTTTTGGG
>NW_006799533.1:3172281-3208631 GCF_000442215.2 Lipotes vexillifer
TTGCGGTACGCGGGCCTCTCACTGTTGTGGCGTCTCCCGCTGCGGGGCACAGGCTCCGGATGCGCAGGCTCAGCGGCCATGGCTCACGGGCCCAGCCGCTCCGCGGCACGTGGGATCTTCCTGGACCGGGCACGAACCCGTGTCCCCTGCATCGGCAGGCGGACTCTCAACCACTGCGCCACCAGGGAAGCCTAAAAATAGGCATTTCTTATATTCACTTTCTTTTCCATAAATTTTTATCTGCCTCTCATTCAGCAGCATATCTTGGAGGCTCTACCTTCAAAATACATCCAGATTCAAATATTTATCAACACAAGAACCCTATGATGGTCAAGTATGATTATATCTCACCTGGATTATTGGAGTAGTCTCCTATCAGGTCCCCCTTTACCCACCCTTGCCTCCCTGTGGTCAGTTCTTAATGCAGCATCCAGAGTGATTCATAGACATAGAGGAGGTCTGTTTAAAAACTCACCAATGGGAGAGGATTTGGGGAAGATAGCAGAGCAGGAAGCACCAAAAATCTGTCTCCCCATCTAGACAACAAATGCACTGGCAGAATCTGTCTGATGTAACTATTTTGGAACTCTGGAGTCTGGCTTGCAACTTCCAGGGAAAGGTTTGAACAGTAAATTGTAATTAATTTTGGTCAGTTTCAGCTCATACTACAGTAACAGCTACTTGTCCTCTACCCTCAGCTGCATGGCAGGCAGCTGTGCATGTGTTCCTGGAGCAGCCTGCACACAGCTTGTAGGAGCCAGGGAAGGCAAAAGAAGTACCCTGTCCACCAAATGTTAGGGATCTGTGCTTTGATAGCTGATTGCTGCTTCTGATCACAGAGATGCAGACAAAGAGGAGAGCAACCATTGTTGTTGCACCTCCCCGCATTGTTGCAAGCCTCTTCCCTTATGGCTAAAGTAACTTACAGGAGTTTTAAAGAACTGGAACCCTTCCCCACCTCCTCATTTTCCCCTTTTTCCCCCTTTTGGGAGCCAGACATTAAGGCTAGGACATTCAAAAACAATTGCATATATGGGGAAAATTAGAAAGTAAATGCACATGTCCAGGGAAAGGCATAGGCTCAGAAAAGACCTGAGATGATCTTAAGTTTATACCAGGATGATCCTTGGCATAGAGACAGACTACAACAATTGAGAAACAAAACAAAACAAAACCCAGAAACCATAACAGAACCAGCAAACCCGGGGGACAGGAGACAATATGATTTCCAGAGTTCCCATGTAATCAGATTCAAATGCCAAGTTTTCAACAAAAACTCAAAAGGCACACAAAAAAATAAAGTATGACCCATTCAAGGAAAAAAAATAAGTCAACAGAAACTGTCCTTGAAACTGATGGCAGTTGTACTAGACAAAGATTTTAAATCAGTCATCTTAAAGATGTTCAAAGGATGAAAGGGAGACGTGGAGAAAGTCAAGAAAATGATGTGTGAACAAAATGGAATATCAACAAAGAGGTAGAAAACCTAAAAAGAAACCAAAAAGAAAACTGGAGCTGAAAAGTACAATAAGTGAAATAAAAATTTCATTAGAAGGATTCAAAGGCAGATTTAATCAGGCAGAAGAAAAAATTGGCGAAGTTGAAGATAGGGCAAGGAAATTGTTGAGTCTGAAGAGCAGAAAGAAAAAGGAGTGAAAAACAGTGAATAGAGCCTAAGGGATCTATGGAATACTATCATGTGGACCAAAATATGCATTGTGGGAGTCACAGAAGAAGAGGAGAGAAGGTAAAGGACAGAGAGAATATTTGAAAAAACAATGGCTACTATCTTCCCAAATTTAACAAAAGACATGAATATAAACACTAAAGAAACTTAATGAACTCCAAGTAAGATGAACTTGAAGAAATCCACACTGAGACACATTATAATCAAATGGAGAGACTCTTGAAGGCAGCAAGAAAGAAGCAACTCATTACATACAAGTGATCCTCAATAAGATAATCAGTAGATTTCTCATCAGAAACTTTGGAGGCCAGTAGGCAGTAGGCTGATACACTGAAAGTGCTCAAAGAAAAAAAGCTCTCAACCAACCAAGAATCTTACATCCAACAAAACTGCCCTTCAAGAGCAGAGGAATTAACACATTCCCAGATAAACAAAAGCTGAGAAAGTTCATTACCACTAGACCTGCCCTGAAGGAAATGCTCAAGGGAGTCCTGCAGGGTAAAATGAAGACACTAGAAAGACTAGAAACTGTATGAAGAAATGTCTCTCAATAATGTAAATAACTGTAAACACATGGGTAATTATAAAAGCTGGTATTATTGTAACAACGGTGTGTAAGTCCATTTTATGTTTTCTATATGATTTAAGAGACTGGGATATTAAAAAAAAATTAGTCTAAAAGCTAATACTATTACACCCTTGGTTTGTAACCTCACACTTTGTTCTCTACATAATTTTAGACACCAATACATTTAAAAGAATTCTTAAATTATATTTTGGGGCACACATGTATAAAGATATAATTTTGTGACATAAACAACTGAAAGGAGTGAGGATAGAGTTCTAAAGGAGTAGGAGTTTTGTATGTTAAAAACTATTAAATGATTACTGTGTTAAAGAACTATTATTAGATCAATGGAACAGGATAGAAAGCCCAGAGATAAACCCATGCACATATGGTCACCTTATCTTTGATAAAGGAGGCAGGAATGTACAGTGGAGAAAGGACAGCCTCTTCAATAAGTGGTGCTGGGAAAACTGGACAGGTACATGTAAAAGTATGAGATGAGATCACTCCTTAACACCATACACAAAAATAAGCTCAAAATGGATTAAAGACCTAAATGTAAGGCCAGAAACTATCAAACTCTTAGAGGAAAACATAGGCAGAACGCTCTATGACATAAATCACAGCAAGATCCTTTTTGACCCACCTCCTAGAGAAATGGAAATAAAAACAAAAATAAACAAATGGGACCTAATGAAACTTCAAAGCTTTTGCACAGCAAAGGAAACCATAAAAAAGATGAAAAGACAACCCTCAGAATGGGAGAAAATATTTGCAAATGAAGCAACTGACAAAGGATTAATCTCCAAAATTTACAAGCAGCTCATGCAGCTCAATAACAAAAAAACAAACAACCCAATCCAAAGCTGGGCAGAAGACCTAAACAGACATTTCTCCAAAGAAGATATACAGATGGCCAACAAACACATGAAAGAATGCTCAACACCATTAATCATTAGAGAAATGCAAATCAAAACTACAATGAGTACCATCTCACAACGGTCAGAATGGCCATCACCAAAAAATCTAGAAACAATAAATGCTGGAGAGGGTGTGGAGAAAAGGGAACACTCTTGCACTGCTGGTGGGAATGTGAATTGGTACAGCCACTATGGAGAACAGTATGGAGGTTCCTTAAAAAACTACAAATAGAACTACCATATGACCCTGCAATCCCACTACTGGGCATATACCCTGAGAAAACCATAATTCAAAAAGAGTCATGTACCAAAATGTTCATTGCAGCTCTATTTACAATAGCCCGGAGATGGAAACAACCTAAGTGTCCATCATCGGATGAATGGATAAAGAAGATGTGGCACATATATACAATGGAATATTACTCAGCCATAAAAAGAAACAAAATTGAGTTATTTGTAGTGAGGTGGACAGACCTAGAGTCTGTCATACAGAGTGAAGTAAGTCAGAAAGAGAAAGACAAATACCGTATGCTAACACATATATATGGAATATAAGGAAAAAAAAGTGTCATGAAGAACCTAGGGGTAAGACAGGAATAAAGACACAGACCTACTAGAGAATGGACTTGAGGATATGGGGAGGGGGAAGGGTAAGCTGTGACAAAGTGAGACAGTGGCATGGACATATATACACTACCAAACATAAAATAGATAGCTAGTGGGAAGCAGCCACATAGCACAGGGATATCAACTTGGTGCTTTGTGACCACCTAGAGGGGTGGGATAGGGAGAGTGGGAGGGAGATACAAGAGGGAGGAGATATGAGAACATATGTATATATATAACTGATTCACTTTGTTATAAAGCAGAAACTGACACAGCATTGTAAAGCAATTATACTCCAATAAAGATGTAAAAAAAAAGAACTATGATTAAAGTTAAGCTGGTATACATTTAAATTGGAGTGTTATAACTTTAGGATATTAAATGTAATACCCAAACTTAACAGAAGATATCTATGACTATATACAAAAGGAAATAAGAAAGGAATTTAAATGTTTCACTATAAAAAAAAAATCAGCTAAACAGAAAAGAAGACAGTAATGCAGAAAATGAGGAACAAAAAGCTAGAAGGCAAGCAGCAAAATGACAGAAGTAAGGCTCTCATCAGTAATTACCTTACTTGGAAATAGATTAAAATCTCCAGTCAGAAAATAGAGATTAGCAGAATGGATAAAAACATATGACCCAACTATGGTTTGTCTATAGGAGACTCACCTTAAATCCAAAGACAAAAATAGATTAAACTAGATTGAAAGTGAGAGGATAGAAAAAGATATTCCATGCAAACAGTAACCAAAAGAGAGCAGGAGTGGCTATACTAATGTCAGACAAAATAGACCTTAACCAAAAAAGTTTTCAAGAGACAAAAAAGGATATTTTATATTAATAAAAGTTTCAACACAGCAAGATATAACAATTATAAACATTTTTTCAACTAATAACAGATTAGCAAAATATATGAGGTAAAAACTGGAAGAATCAAAGGGAGAAATATCACTACAATAATAGTCGGATACTTCAATACCCTACTCTCAATAACGGAAAAAAAAACAGACAGAAGATAGTTAAGGGAAAAAGAGGACTTAACACAATAAACCAACTAGAGCTAACGGACATGTACAGAACACTCTACCCAACAACAGCATACCCATTCTTCCCAAGTGCACATGGGACATTTTCCAGGATAAACCATAGGTTAGGCCACACATTAATTCTCAACAGATTTTAAAAGACAGATATTTTACGAAGTATCTTCTTCGACTACAATGGGATGAAGTTTGAAATAAACAACAGAAGTAAAACTGGAAAGATCACAAATTTGTGGAAATTAAAAATGCATTTTAAAATACCAATGAATCAAAGAGGAAATTATGAGGCAATCAGCAAACACTTACAGGCAAATGAAAGAAAAACATACCAAAACTTATGGGGCACAGCAAAAACAGTGTTAAGGGGGAAATTGTAAGCTTTATCTTAAAAACTTACATTAAAAACAAGAAAGGTCTCAAATCAACAACATAACTTTACAACTTAAGGAACCAGAATAAGAAGAACAAACTAAACCCAAAGCTAGCAGAAGGAAGGAAATGATAAAAATTAGAGCATAGATTAAAGAAGTAGAGAATAGAAAAATAGAGAAAATTAATGAATCCAAAAGTTGGTTCTCTGAAAATATCAACAAAAAATTGATAAAACCTTTAGCTAGATGGACTAAGAAAACAACGGAGAAGACTAAAAATCAGAAATGAAAGTGAGGACATTGCTACTGATTCTACAAAAATAACAAGAGTAAAAGTGAGTACTATGAAGAACAAATTGGATAACCTAGATGAAATGGACAAATTCCTGGAAACACAAAACCTACCAAGACTAAACCACAAAGAAATAGAAAATCTGAATAGATCTATAACAAGTAAGGAGATTGAATCAGTCATCAAAAATCTTTCTACAAATAAAAGCCCAGGACCTGATGGCTTCACTAGTGAATTCTACCAAACATTTAAGGAAGAAATAATACCTATATCTCTCGAAAAAAAATTTTTTTCCAAAAAATTGAAAAGGAGAGTACACTTCCAAACTCATTCCATGCAGCCAGCATTATCCTATACCAAAGCCAGACAAAGATACTACAAGAAAACTATAGACTAACATCCCTAATGAACATGGATGCAAAAATCCTCAACAAAATACTAGCGAACTGAATTCATAAGCAAATTAAAAGGATTATACACCATGGTCAAGTGGGATTTATTCCTGAAATGCAAGGATGGTTCAACATACAAAACTCAATCAATGTAATATGTAATATTAGCAGAAAGAAAGGGCTCAAACACATGATTATCTCAATTGATACATAAAAGGCATTTGACAAAATTCAACATACTTTCATAATAAAAGCACTCAACAAACTAGGAATAGAAGGAAACTACCTCAACATAATAAAAGCTATATATATTAAAAACAGCAACAACAAACAACATATGCAATGCTGAAAAACTGAAATCCTTTCCTCCAAGATAAGGAACAAAGCAAGGGTATCTGCTTTTGCCATTCTATTTAACATAGTACTACAACTTCTAACCAGAGAAATTAGACAATAAAGAGAAATAAATGGCATCCAAATTGGAAAGGAAGAAGTAAAAATATCTCTGTTCATAGACGATATGACCTTATATGGAGAAAACCCTAAAGATTCCACAAAAATCTGTTAGAACTATTAAATCAATTCAGCAAAGTAGCAGGATACAAAGTCAACACACAAAAATTAGTTGCATCTCCTTATACTAAGAATGAACAATTTGAAAAGGAAATTTAAAAAATAATTCCATTTACAATAGCATCAAAATGAGTAAAATACTTAGGAATTAACTTAACCAAGGAGGTGAAAGACTCGTGTAATGGAAACTACAAGACATTGCTGAAAGAAATTAAAGAAGACATAAATAATTGGAAACAGATTCCACGTTTATGGATTGAAATACTTAATATTGTTAAGATGTCAATACTACCCAAAGTCATCTACAGATTCAATGCAATCCCTGTCAAAATCCCAATGACTTTTTTTTTTTGCAGAAATAGAAAAACCCATCCTAATATTCACATGGAATCTCAAGAGACCTTGAATAGACAAAACAATCTTGAGAAAGAACAAAGCTGGAGGACTCACATTTCCTCTTTTCAAAGCTTACTTCAAAGCTACAGTAATCAAAACAATGTGGTACTGGCATAAAGACAGATGTACAGACCAACTGAATAAAACAGAGACCCTCGCATGTATTGTCAAATGATTTCTGATAAGGCTGCCAAGACTATTCAATGGGGAAAGGACAGTCTTTTTAACAAATGGTGCTGGGAAAACTGGATATCCTCATACCGGAAAATGAAGCTGAATCGTTATCTAACACCATATACAAAAATTAACTCAAAATTGATCAAAGATTTAAATGGAAGTCCAAACCTGTAAAACTCTTAGAGGAAAACATAGAGCAAAATTTAATGACATTGGACTTGGCAATGATTTCCTGGATATGGCACCAAAAGCACAGGCAACAAAAGAAAAAGTAGACAAACTGGACTTCATGAAGATTAAAAAATATTATGCATCAAAAGACACTATTAACAGAGTAAAAAGGCAACCCACAGAATGGGAGAAAATACTTGCAAATCATATATCTGATAAGGGACTAATATCCAGAGTATATAGAAAACCCCAAAACTCAACAACAGCAACAAAAAAATTCAAGAATGGGAAGAGTACTTGAATAGGTAGATATTTTTTGGAGAAAAAAAGATATACAAATGGCCAATAAGAGTATGAATAGATTCTCAGCAACACTAATAATTAGGAATATGCAAATCAAAAGTACAATGAGATATCACCTCACATTCATTAGGGTGGCTTCTATAAAAAACAGAAAATAACAAATGTTGATAAGAATATGGAGAACTTGGAGCCCTTTGCACTGTTGGTGAGAAGGTAATTGGTACACGCACTATGGAAAACAACATGGCTATTCCTCAAAATTTTTAAATAGAATTTCCATATGTTGCAGCAATTCTACTTCTGGGTATATGCCCAAAATAATTGAAAACAGAGTCCATACACCCATGTACACCCATATTCATAGCAGCATTATTCACAGTAGTGGAAGCAACTCAAGGGCCCATAGATAGAAGAATAAATAAGTAAAATGTGGTATATACATACAAGGGAATATTATTTGGCCTTAAAGAGGAAGGAAATTCTGACACATGCTACCACATGGATCAACCTTAAGGATATTATGCTACGTGAAATGTCAGTCACAAAAAGACAAGTACTGTATGATTCCAACTTACATGAGATACTTAGACTAGTCAAACTCATAGAAACAGAAAGTACAATGGTGGTTTCCAGGGGTTTGAGGGGGTAGGAGAATGAGGGGTTATTGTTTAATAGGTGCAGAATTTCAGTTTTACAGTATAAAAAGAGTTACAGAGATGGATGGTGGTTATAGATGCACAATATTATGAGTGTATTTAATTCCACTAGACAGTACACTTAAAAATTCTTAAGATGGTAAATTTTATATTATATGTATTTTACCACAATAAAAAATTATTTTTAAAAGCCTCTCTGATGGGCTTCCCTGGTGGTGCAGTGGTTGAGAATCTGCCTGCCAATGCAGGGGACACAGGTTTGAGCCCTGGTCTGGGAAGATCCCACATGCCGTGGAGCAACTAGGCCTGTGAGCCACAACTACTGAGCCTGCGCTCCGCAACAAGAGAGGCCACGACAGTGAGAGGCCCGCGCACCACGATGAAGAATGGCCCCCGCCCGCCGAAACTAGAGAAAGCCCACTCACAGAAATGAAGACCCAACACAGCCAAAAATAAATAAATTAATAAATTAATTAAAAAAAAAAAAAGCCTCTCTGCTGACTTTCACCTTACTCAGTGTAAAAGCCAACAAGGTCCCACATCAGTGATTCTCATCTCCTAGTGGGCATCTAAGTCCTCTAGGGAGCTTTAAATTATACATATACCTGTGCTACCCCTATCAATTAGGCTTAAATTGGTCCAGGGTGGGGCCCAGGAAGAACCTGGTTCCTGTCCAACGTCATTTCCTACTACCTTCCCCTCCCTCACTGCAGGTGCACTGGCCTCTAAGCACACTTCCTCCTCAGGCCTCACAGGTCTCTCATGTGCCTTTCCTCCTGTTTCACTCCTCCTTGAGCTGACACTCAATAAGTATCTGTTAAATGAATAAATTATTCTAATTAATGCAACATGGTATGACTGATTTAAGAAGTCTGTGCCACTAAAATAGACTATTTTACCTGGTCATTTAAAATTTCTCAACCTTTTTCAGAAACTTATCCACTGCCTAAATTGAGAGACAGGTGCACTTGGAATGAACACTGTCCTGTCCTCACCAGTTTTAGAGTTGGAGGGAACCTGGTAGGATGTTTCTGCTCAGTGCACTGTTTTGTAAAAATGATGAAAAGGAAGAGCAATCCCCATGACAGCCAACTACAACTAGGGATTTTCTTTTGGGTCCCAAGTCTTGTTCTCATTCATATAGATTTTTCACTGTATGCCATAAGATGTCCATGAATGTTTAAATATAGAAAATCTTTTAAAATTTTTATTGGAGTGTAGTTGATTTACAATGTTGTGTTAAAAAAGTTTTAAATCACGTATCTTAGAAACATGCTCCCTATTTCCCATAGCCTGGGGAACCCTCAGCTGCTGCATACTCTGATGGCAAAAGTTCCCTAGATTGAGAAGCATTTTATTACCTACCTCCCTAATTGAACCTGAAAGAACTTAAGGCCCTAAAAGCACCAATGACTTACCAAGATCACAGTTAATTAGATACTGGAATTAAAACTGGAATTTGGCTCCTAGCCTCTGGTTACAGGGCTTTCTCTGTGTGCCTATTTTCTGTGCACAAGCACATGCAAAGTCTTTATCCCATTAAACACTCCACACCACCTCACAATTCCTAACCGCATTATTGCATGAGATCAATGGCAAGGGAAGGAGGGTGGCACTAGGAAAATTACCTAATGCTTTTCAAGCAAATCTCCATTTTCTGATGATGAGTTGGAATTTCTGTAGAAACTCAGCAGGAAATCAAGTTATCTAAAATGCTCAGTAGGGCAATAGTCATGGAATGGGGCTTGTCAACCAACAGTGAACACACAGAAGGCAAAATTCTGACCTTCAATGGGAGAAAATGAGTGAATAAATTGTGGCAATATTTAAATCAAGGAATCTTTTGCTACTTTAAAAAGCAGTGTAGGAGCTCTTACTTGATTTTAGAAGAGTGCCATCCGTAAGGTCATGTTAAGGGAGAAAAGCAAGTTGGAGTCATGTACACAGGATGATACTAACTTTTATGAAATTAATCAAATAACAACTCTCTGTGTATACTTACATGAGTGTGAAAAAAGTTATTAAGGGGATATACACCAACTGTTAACATTGGTTTTCATAGGACTGTGGAAATGGAGAGAAGCCTAAGGAAGGTTATTCTCTTTCTCTTAAGGATTGGACTACTTTCTCCTCAAGCAAGTTATTCTATTTTGAGTTCCAAGAAGTTGGGTGAATATCATTTATTGGTGAAAAATCAAAGCATTTTAATTGCCTCTTTAGAAGAAGAACAGTAATTTCATTAAGTGGAGACAGACACAAACAGAAAGTCAAGAAGGCATGGGTGAATAGCTCTAAATCCCCACCTGCTGACTAGGTCAGCTCCCATTGAGAGAAATCAACCGGGGGAGAAAAAGGAACAACAACATAGAGACAACAACAACAATGGGGAGTTAACAAGATTCTATCCAGAAAGAAAAGTAATTCAGGTAAAATAAAATGAGAACTCCAACTTCAGGTTAGAGATGGCAGTGCAACAGTGCATCTAAAGTCAAGGACTAGATGAGACGACCTTGAGTGGAAGCTCTCTGTCCAGGCTGCCCACGATTATCCACGGACAATGGTGACTTGGAAAAACCTCAAAGAAACAGGTCTGACAGTTATTGACAAGTAAACAGCTGAGGAGAAACACTGTCTTATCTTCTGAAGGGATGTATCAAAGCTATCTTCAGGTTTTCTGAGAAAGAAAATGTATAAAAATTATAATACTGAGGTCAAGATTCTTTCCTTCTTTCACAAATATTATTAAACACTGACTATTGGTCAGACAGTATTCTATGTGAGATACAGGGGCGAATAAGACAAAATTCCTGGCTTCAGAGTGTGCCCATTCTAGTTTATGATACTGACAACAAGCAAACAAATAACGTAATGACAGGTAGAAATAGATGCCATGGGGGCACAAAGTCAGGCTAAAGTAGTAGTGGTGGATGGGTTCCACTTTAAATAAAATGGCCAGGAAGTATCCTCTGAAGAGCTTAGAGCAGAGGCATAAATAAACTGAGAAAACAAGTCATGTGAAGATCTGGGGAAGAGTGCTGAGAGCAGAGGGAACAGCAAGCACAGAGGCCTGGGCAGAACCAGACTGATATGTGAGGAACAGCAAGAAGGCTAGTAGCTAAAGTAGACAAAGCAAAGTTCAGATTCACAGGAGATGAGGAAGGTCCTGTAGGCCACGGGGAAAGGAATTTAGACTTTGCTTTGAATGTGGTGGGGAGCCACTGGAGGTCTTTGGCAAAATAGTAACTGAACGTGAGTTACATTTTAAAAAGATTGCTCTGGGTATAGCATGAAGGACAAATCGTAGAGGAATGAAAATATCAATAGAAGCTGGCAGACTGGTGAGAAGGCTTTCGCCTTAGTCTGTAGTGGCTTCTTCAATTAAAGCAGTGATAACAAAGGTGGTGGTGAAAAATTGCTCCACTCCTTCCGAGAGCTTTGCATGCTAACAGGCAACTAATACAGGTGATAGAAAAGGTTTTGTTACTTTTTTCCTGGAGCAGGGAGTGTCTGCTCATCTTATACTTGCTTAACCAAGAGGTCTTCATGAAGAACACAAGAGATCCAACTCAAAGTGACTTTTTGACTTTTCCTAGACTGAGAAGCAGCTGGCAGCTTCACTGCTGAAACGTGGATTAGGCACAGACTCAACAGCGCGCCATCACACACTCTAGGGCCAGACAAGTGCACTTATGGAGGTTACATGCAGGTGGCAAGGGAAATCCAGAAAGAGCACAGCAGGAGGCAGAGGGGGGTGCTGGATCCCCCTCTTCTCTAGACTGTAAAACTTCAAGACTTCCTGCAGTCTTCATTCTTAAGAGAATCGGAGTTTTATTAGGAGGCTATGTTAGAGCCTGCGTATCCTTTTCAGCAATGAGAGAAGAGCATTCATTTGTCCTCCTTACTCTCTCCTTCTTATCTCTAGGTACACCTTTAAATTAGTGAACTGCAAAATAATCACACAGACCTAAAAGGGAGTTGAAGATGTAAAGGAATTATTTAGAAAATCATTATATTTGCACTATAATTTTTTCCAAATTCTTCTAAGCCCCTATTTTTCCAATACATCTATAGTTGGACTATTTTAATTAGGCAATGGGGATCCATGGTAGCTGACTGACCTAGGAAGTGGACTGTGGATCTGTTTCTTTTTAAAGTAGGACATTTATTATATATATTACACCTTCCAGGTTAAAAGCTCAGAAGAGTAACCTTACAATAGAGGGACCTCTGAGCTGGGAATGTGGGTCATAAACCCAGCCTTAGGACTGGGAGAAGTCCTTTATACTCCTCTCCACTTGTTCATCTGTAAATTGGTGTAACAATACCTATCTTACCTACTCCACAAAGTTGTATATATTTTCTGACCATAAAGCAAGATGGATACTCCTATATGAGAGAGAGAAAAAAGTGCTGAAGGGGAATTTGCTGCAACTCCAGAAAATGAGCGAGGCTAAGTGTGTAAAGGGTTGAAGGGAAGTGACGAAGACACTAAAAGTGCTACTGATGTGGTGGAAAAGCAGGACCAGCAATGGGCAGCCAAAGAGATTTTTTTAAAGACAGAATCTGCCTCTTCTGGGTCCTAGCTGGCTCATGGGGCTAGTGCAACTTCATACAGAATAAAAAGCAGAAAGTCTCAAACTCTTACAAACTCAAAAAGTTCATAAACTCTGTTCCATGTGATCCCACATCCCTCCCCAGAGGTTACCACTGGTATCTGTTTGAGATTATCCTTCTAGAACATCCTTAGGCAGTTACAATAATATATGATGTATAACTAAATTAAACATTTTAAACTTTATTGCAGGAAGACAGATTTTTTAAGTAAATTATTTTAATAATTTAAAACTTCACTAAGACTTTTGGGACATCCTATATCTTTTTATACCATTTTAACTCGGAATTTTCGTTATTTCCATCATTTAAATTATAAGAATGTATTGAGTACATATTCATGACTATCAACATTTTAATTAGAATTCTACTCACATTGCTTATTTTTTCCAAGTTGAATTCTATTACCCGTATTTTAATATATGATAAATTGTCTATACAATGCAGTTATATTTTTATATTTTGCATTTGTGTTAGAAAAGTTATTGGGATCAGGATTTCTTTTTATTTTGCCTTTTCACCTTTTCAAGGATTTATTCATTGATTACTTTTTGATTTATCATATTTTATAGTTTTGCCAAAGTGAATTTTGATCTGTATCTTTTATTTTTATAAAATCCAATTTTCCTGTGTCAAATTTTGCAGATCCAAAATTTGCCAAGATTTTACTTTTCCTATCCATATTCGGCAACAACAAAGTTCATGTTGCGCAGTTTTAGCCTTTGTCAATTTTATTCTCTATTGATTCTTTTCATCAGCAATGTTTGTTATGAATTGAATGATTACTGACTCTTTGCATTCGATTTTCAGATCATCCTTAAGATAACTGTAAGAAATTCCCTCTCCCTTGAGTTTCAGAATGGCTCTGTTGCTTGAATCCTATTTTTCTTACTTTTCATCTCCCTGAATACCATTGTGGGACATACAGCAAGCAGTGAAGTTAAAAAGACATTTGAAATGCCCTGAGCTGATACAAGAAATAAGAAATAACACTGATCTGAATACATGCATAAAAAATGAAATAATCTGGCATCTCTACATGCCAGCTGGTTGGTATACAATGCTACAGTGAATTCAGAACCATGCCATCTACTACCATCTCCACTGGAGGCATTAATGTGACAATGAGGTTTAGGCTGGCATCTGGAACCAATTTATCCATCAGGCATGGCAGTCTCAGTGCTAGGGCCACAATACTTTAAGGACCCAGAAAAATGTTTTAAATTCTTTTAAAATCAGATGGGAAAAATAAACTTTTAGGTTGAAGAAAAGGATGATATATAGTATTGATATATTTTTCTTTATACAATACAATTATAAAATCTAACTTTTTAAAATAAATTTAAAACATATTTTTAAAATATAATTTAAATTTAGCGGGAGGGGAGAAAGAAGCCTGCAAAAGCGAAAGTTCCTAGGGCCCGTGAAATCGAAATGTTGGCTTCTCGGCATAAGGGCATCAAATTGACATAGCAGCGTATACCACACACCTAAAGAGTGTAAGAGAATTCTTGGGAACAAGCATTTTATAACATGATAAAAATCAAGCTTGCTTGTTAAAAAATACTCAACATTAATATAACCAGTATTTTCTCATTTTCCTTCCAGGGGAAGAAAGCTCAAGTACCAGGCTGGCTCAAGGCCAGATCCCTGGCTACCTTGGCCCCTGGTTGGCCCTACCACAGCTGGTCACTATAACCCATGTGGCTGGGTCTGGCCGTGAACAGAGAAGCCCTAGCAGACACATGTCCGGCCAGCTGGCTCGTGCTCAGAGAAACCATGTTTTACAGGGTTCTGTCACTAGGTCCTCTGGGTTCCTTGACTTCACCTTTGTTCCTCAGCACCTGACTCAGGGACTCAGTCAATACTGAGAGACTCACCTTCACTACTCTGGTAAGGGTGGAAGCTGACATGGAATTACACACCATTAACAGTTGTATCTATTGTTTCAGAAAAAAAATTTTTCTCTGATCAAATTCTGGTGAGAACTAAAAATAACAAGATTTCTTCAGAGGAAATATAAAGCGCTTTCCTCCCGTTATTTTCTGTTGGTGGTTCAGTACCTTCCCTTCCCTCCCACTTTCCTCTTTGGCACTTCTTCTCCCCTTCCATGAAGTCACGCATCTGGAAAGAATTTTTAGGGTCATCAGAGCCAGTGGGAATATGCTCTTTGCCTTCTGGGTTAGGTCATTCGCATTTCTTACAATTTCTCTCCTAAACCAGAGGATCAGAGTTTGACAATTGCTGCTCGTATCTTCCAGAAACAACAGTTCCATTCTTCTACCTCCCCCGTTTTTTTCTTTTCTTTTAAAGGGCACTAGCTCTGAGTTCCCACCAATTTCAGGCCTGTTTGGACCCTCTGAGGTGATGGCCAAAAGCAGTCCCCATACAGTTAACTTTGCCAACACACTCACATTCTTTCCATGGCAATGTCATTAAAGGCATTCTAACTGCCTAAGACTCCCCTGTTCTTCCAAATAATTCTATACCATAGATGTGACCTCAAAGTTATTCACCATTAGCCTTTGATTACATCATGGCTTGGCAATTTGACCTTTTCTTCCACTAGTTGGAACCAGGAGCTTTGCTTTGTTCAACAAATAAATATGTAGCTTCCCTTACAGGCAGGCAATAGGGAGACAGGGTGAGAGGAGGTTATGGTGTGATTAATGAACTGTTTGTTTTTGAATCAAGATAAACTGGCTAATTTGGATGTACTATGGATTTGCAACCTGATACTGAGCCACCCACAGAAGCCCTCTGGAGTTCATACATCTGTACTTCTCAACAGAAGATGCTGTCAAACAACACTTCCAAAATAAGACAAAGTGTATTTTACAACAAGCATTGGTGAGAATGTGGAGAAACTGAAACCCTTGCCCACAGTTGGTGGTAATGCAAAATGGTCTAGCATACAGAAGATAGTATGGAGGTTCCTCAGTAAATAAAAAAGTAGAACTACCAGGTGATCTAGCAATCCCACTTATGGGTATTTATCCAAAAGAACTGAAATCAGGACCTCAAAGAGGTATTAGGACTCCTGTGTTCACTATAGCACTATTCACAATAGCCAGGATGTGGAAACATCCTAATTGTCAATCGACAGATGAATTTGATATTAATATACAATGGAATATTATTCAGCCTTAAAAAAGAAGGAAATTCTGCCAAATGTAACAACAGGGATGAACCTTGAGGACATTACACTGAATGAAATTAGCCAGTCACAGAAAGATAAATACTGCATGATTCTACTTATGTGAGGTGTCTAAAATAGTCCAATTTATGAAATCAAAGAGTGGAATGGTGGTTGCCAGGGGCTGAGGAGGAAATGAGGAGTTACCATAAGGGGCATAAAGGAGAAGCATAAAGTTTCTTAAGCAAAAGATAAATAAGCTCCAGAGACCTGCTCTAAAGCGTCATACCTACAGTCAACAACATATAGTACACTTAAGATTTTGTTAAGAGGGAACATCTGATAAGTATTTTCGTTTTTTTGTTTTGTTTTGTTTTGTTTTGTTTTTTTTAGATGATGTTGGGATAGGAGTTTTATTAATTTATTTATGCTGTGTTGGGTCTTCGTTTCTGTGCGAGGGCTTTCTCTAGTTGTGGCAAGCGGGGGCCCCTCTTCATCGCGGTGCGCGGGCCTCTCACTGTCGTGGCCTCTCCTGTTGCGGAGCACAGGCTCCAGACGTGCAGGCTCAGCGGTTGTGGCTCACGGGCCCAGTTGCTCCGTGGCATGTGAGATCCTCCCAGACCAGGGCTCAAACCCGCGTCCCCTGCATTAGCAGGCAGATTCCCAACCACTGCGCCACCAGGGAAGCCCCTGCTAAGTATTTTTACCATAAAAAACCCAAAAAGATAACCGAGAAGGTATGTTTTTGAGTAGGGTCCTTCTCCCCAAACATATAGCATATTAGGAAAGGCAAATAAGTCCAGGTGGAAAATCATATGAATACCTCCCCACACCACTGAGCTCCATTAAGAAGGTGGGTACCCCACCTCTCAAAGTTCTTTTTCCACTGAATGATCTCACAGGAAAGACCCTGCTTTTGTCTACCAGTATGTCTTAAAGATGTTCCATGTTACTACACAAAGAGCATCCTCATACTTTTTTTAATAGACTTAATTTTTTAGAGTAGCTTTAGATTCACAGCAAATTCATTTGAAACTACAGAAATTTCTCATATACCTCCTGCCCTCACACATGCACAACTGACCCCACTATCACATCCCTCACCAGAGGGGTGCATTTGTTACAATCAATGAACCTACACTGACACATCGTTATCACCCAAAGTCCATAGTTCAAATTCATTCTTGATGTTATACACTCTATGGGTTTGGACAAATGTATAATAACACCTAACCACCATTATAGGATCATACATAGTAGCTTCACTGCATTAAAAGTCCTCTGTGCTTTTCCTTTTCATCCCTCCCTCATCCCTAACCCCTGGCAACCACTTATCTTTTTACTATCTCTGTAGTTTTGCCTTTTCCATAATGTCATATCGTTGGAATCATATGGAATGTAGCCTTCTCAGATTGACTTTTTTCACTTAGTAATATGCATTTAAGTTTCCTCCATGCTCTTTCATGGCTGGATAGCTCACTTCTTTTTAGTCCTGAAGAATACTCCATTGTATGGGTGTATCACAGTTTATCCATTCACCCACTGAAGGACATTTTGCTTGCTTCAAAATACTGGCAGTTATAAATAAAGCTGCTACAAACGTCCACATCCAGATTTTTGTGTGGACAGCTTCATACTTTTTCTTACAGCTATATAATTTTACATTATGAAGACATGCCATTATTTTTTTGTACCATTCCTCCACTGATGAACATTTAAATACTTCCAGGCTTTTGCTACTACACACAGAGTTGCAATAAATAACATTTTAGATATATCATTTCACACGTATGTGCAAATGTATTCTCAAGATAATTCCTTCAAGTGGAACTTCTGGATCAAAGGGTATAAGTATGTTGTAATTTTAATGTATATTGCCAATTGACCTCCATAAAGGTTGTAGAAACATACCCTCCTACTGGCAATATGTGGGAGTGCCTGTTCCCCTATGGCGTCTGTTGTTCTTTCCCAACTGAAACCCTTCTTCACCCATTCCTTCCCATGGCCCTTGCACGAAGTAGAGACCTGCTGCCCATTGACCCTGTGCACTACCAGCCACATGTATTTCTTTTCTGTGCATTGTTGGCCTTGGTCATAGATTCAAAGACTGCGGAAGGCTGAAGAAGCGTTTGTGTCAAAGTACCTGCTGTGAATAATCTTATAATAAGTACAGGTACTACTGTAGAGATATTTCAAGAAGACCATAAGGTTTAAAAGACAAAATTGTTATCATATATTACTAAGAGACTCCTAGTGAATGCAGAGGCAGCTGATCCTGGTATGATGCAGGTTCTTCTAATACACTCTGTGACAGCTGCCTCCTGTGAGAAATCTGTAAACGTGGAAACATGGATCGTCTCTAAGGACACCCCCTCATTGTCTTTTGGGTTGGAGCTGTTTTCTAAACAAAAATCCCTAAAAACTTAGTGACATTTGCTGAATGGCCAGCGGGTTTAAACAGGCCTGAGACTATTAACATGGAAGAAGCAGAGCCCTCTTTCTGACCCCTCCACTCTGGTTATCTCTGTTAAACTGAATTTAGCAACGTGGTGTTAGATCTACTTTCAGATCCATTGTAAGTTCTCTCTTTGACATGTGATGTCCTCACACTAAAACTCTCCACATAGTCAGAAAAACCCCTCGAGCAACGCAGCTGTGGCACAGAGGTTTAAGGCCCAGCCTTTTCTTTGCCTGGGACAGTGTCAGACGTGTCCTTGTGTGGGAGGTAGGCTTCAAGATGATCCACAATGACCTCACTTCCTGGTATGTATGCCCTTGTGTAATTCCCTTTGAGCAGGGCCTGATTCCATGACTTGCTTCTAACAAAAAGAACATGACAGAAGTGAGGGAAGACACCTCCAAGATTAGGTTATAAACGACTAAGGTTCTGTCTGGGGTCACTCTGTTTCTTACTCTCTTTTCGAGTCACTTAGTTTGGGGAAAGCCAGCTTCTGGGTTGGGTGCTGCTCTATGGAGATACCCACATGCTAAGGAAATGAGGGAAGCCTCTAGTCAACAGGCAATGTGGAACGGAGGCCCTCAGTCCAACAGCCCATGAGGCACTAGTGAGCTTGAAGGCAAATCGTTTCACTTCAACTTGATGTGATTTCAGCCCTGACCAACATCTTGACTGCAACCTCCTGACAGAGCCTAAGCCAGAAGCACCCAACTAAACTGCCCCCAGATTCCTGACTTTCAGAGACCATGAGTTAATAAATGTTGTTGTTTTAAACTACTAAGTGTGAGGGTGATTCATTATACAGCAGTAGATCACGAAGGCACGTTATTACAGACACTGTGCCACTCTCTGGAGAGGACATTACAGACACAGTCAGGAGATCCAGATGGTCACCAGGTCTGTGATAATTTTTAGCAAATCATGTAATATTCTTTTCCTCTCAATTCAGGAAGCAACCAGAATTACCTGTTTCACGAGATTAGAAAATTCTGAGAGGAGAAGAGGTTCTTGCTTATGCTCTCTAACCTCAGGGACTTCATAACTTTCAGAAAGAATAAATGCAAACCTTTTTGCCACTGAGTTTCCTAGTACTGTAGCAAATAAACATAACTTTTTAATACATGTTTAATAATCATCACTAAATAATGATTCTTAAGGCTCTTGAGGATTTCTAAATACAGTGAAAATATTTTAGTGACACTCGTTCAGCTAAAAAATCCACAGTAGCAATAAATTAATGAGTCAATCAATAGTAGTCAATAAGAAATTTTAAGTGTATTAGGCTGCTACTTAGTATGCTGCAGGCATTGTGGTAGGAAGTTTATACACTTTATTTCATTTATTTCAAATCCTATAAGGTAGGTGTTACAGACTACATATTTATGTTCTCCCAGAATTCATATGCTGAAATCTTAACCCTCAGTGGGATGGTATTATTAACCCTCAGTGGGATGGTATTATTAACCCTCAGTGGGATGGTATTCCTTTGGGAGGGAACTAGGCCCTCAGGGTGGAGCCCTCGTGATGGGACTAGTCCTGTTTTAAAAAGAGTCACAAGAGGGCTTAGGAAGACAGTCTACAAACCAGGAAGAAGGCTCTCACCAGAACACCGCCCACCATGCTGGCACCCTAATCTCTGGATTCCAGCCTCCAGAACTGTGAGAAATAAATTTCTGCTGTTTAAGCCACCCAGTCTATGGTATTCTTGTTATAGTAGCCAGAACTAAGACAGTAGGAACTGTAGTAGTCATCAATTTCTTTATAGACCCAGGGAAAATGCATGCTAGATTACCTAGGTGATACAGAAGTAATGCAAATATATTTGAGAACATGAGGTAGCATGGGAGTTAATCCCTTCAACCACACAATCATTTCTGTACCCCCAAGTTCCCCACACTGCAGTATACAGTGGGAGTTCTGGTTACCAACAAGTTATTCAGCATTCTTTGGGATGGCTACCTTAGCTCAATGGAACTGTCTTCTCTTTGTTCTTCTAGCAACTATTAATCATAAAGGGGAAGATTTGGTTGGGTCAGTTTGTACCCGTCCAATATAAGTTGACCATTCGGTCAATATTTGAACTTATTGGTTAAATACCTTGCCCAGCTACCTCCAAGACATCTTCCCTTGTATTCAGTTCATAAGCAGTAGCCTGTGTCCAATAAATTGCTCTTTGGTCTAATCATCTCTACCTAGATTGAAAGACTTAGTCTCACTTAAAAAGAAAATGGCATGTCATAGCAGCTTATGCTGGAAAGAACCAATTGAAACCACTTTCCTTCAGAAGTAGCTATGTAAAGAGAAAGCACTCCAGATGTTATGGACTTCTGCTGCAGCCCATTCAGTACAATTACTATCCCCTTGTGACAAGACAGTGTTTTAATGGGTCAGCAGCTATGGTCTATTTTGCATATTCCCTGTTAACCCATGACCCTGCCGTATTTAGCCAGCTAGATACGGAGAATCTATTGCCTGTACGAAGGTCACAGCTGACTGTAGAGAACAAAAATTAAATGTTAATTCTTAGCTTTTGAGCCTCAAAATCTGAGGTCCAGATGTGAGACAAAAGAGTTGGAAGATTACATGAGCAGACAGAGCGAGTTTTCTGCCCACTGGATACTAGATAAAATTTCCTTGGACGTGAGGAAGAAGAAAGAGTAAAAGGAAAGCAACACTAAGGAAGTCTGATAAGGGATACTACCCTCTGTCTTCTCCTGAGGTCAAAATCTGCATGGGCAAGAACAGTGGAACAGTTGGAAAATTGGAGGACATGAGAGTAGAGATCTGTGTCTCGTTTCCGAAGCGGAACCTAGAAAGCAGGAAGGGTACAGGTCTCCTCCCTACGCTGAGTGGCTGCAGCAGCACTAGATTAGACTGGGCAGCGGGTCCTGACACAGCTTCAGGGGTGAGGAAGCTCACCCAAGGAAGCTGTGCTCAGTGAGTGTCAGTGGGCCTGAAGGATCCCTACCACCGGGCCAAGTGAGATGCAAAACGATCTGATTGGACTTTGGACAGAGACTAGATGGGGGAATAGAGCTCTTACACGTGTATATCTGCCAACGTCTGAACACCAATATGGCTAAGGATACAGCAGCAGATTCCCCATGGATAGATGGCAAACAAGACTAGACACTTTTTCCTGTCCCTTCCCCATGGCTTGATGGCTTAAGGCACTCAGAATTTTGATACAATTGCACTGAGAAGCAGGAGGGAAGTCAACAAGTCAACCGTGAATTGACTTAGAAAATCCTTAAGTGAAACACAGAAGCATGAAATGATTGAAATTAAGTTTCATCTTTTAGGCGAAGTAAAGGCTTGAGACTGACTTTCCTTTGAAAATAATCATTGTCTCCTGAGAGATTCTTTACTAGGAATGTATGCATCCTCTAGGGAAATGGAATGTTCTTCCTTGGAGAAAGAGAAATTGCAGAAAATAAATATAGAAGCATTATTGTAGCTCAGCCAAACCATGTAGAAAAAGCTCAATTTTCTAAAATTTACACAGAGCCCATCTGACATTTTAGACTGAAATGACTATCACTAGGGAGATGAGAAGTGATAAGTTGCTTTTGTTCAGCTCTCTGTTATTGTTTAATTAATACCCACCTTTCATGATACTTTTTGGGATAGTAGAGAACTTAAGAAATTCAACTCTAGACTAAAATTTTGTTTGTTCAAATCCTGGCTCATCTACTTTCTAGCTATGTGACATTAAAAACTTAATCTTGGGACTTCCCTGGTGGCTCAGTGGTTAAGAATCCGCCTGCCAATGCAGGGCACAAGGGTTCAAGCCTTGGTCCGGGAAGATCCAACATGCCTCAGAGCAACTAAGCCCGTGCGCCACAACTACTAAGCCTGCACTCTAGAGCCCAGAAGCTACAAGTTCTGAGCCTGCGTGACACAACTACTGAAGCCCGTGCGCCTACAGCCCGTGCTCCACAACAAGAGAAGCCACCGCAATGAGAAGCCTGCGCACCGCAACGAAGAGTAGCCCCTGCTTGCCACAACTAGAGAAAGCCTGTGTTCAGCAGCAAAGACCCAACACAGCCAAAAATAAATAAATAAATAAACGTTTTTTAAAAAATAAAATTCATAAATGAAAAAAAGTCTCACCAACAATTTATCTCTCGCTCTCCTTTTCATTATGAAGAATTTTTAAAATCTACAAGAATAGATGCGATAGTAGAGGATCCCCATGTACCTCTCTCACCCAACTTCAACAATTATTAACTCAGCCAGTCTTGTTTCATTTACATTGTAACCCATTCCCCCACCCCTACAGTGTATTATTTTGAAGCACATCCCAGATAACATATTATATCATTTTATTCATAACATTTCAGTACATATCTTTAAAACATAAAGATTCATTTAAAACAAATAAAACCAGGCTACCATTATCACACTTAAAAATTTAAAATAATTCTTAAACATCATCAACTATACAATCAGTGTTTAAATTTACAATTATCTGAAAATTTCTATTTTTTTATAGTTTATTGGTTTGAATCATTTTCCAGATAATGTCCACACATTGCAATTGGTTATATATTTCTTAAATTTATTTTAATTTTTACATTCTGCTTTCATCTTTTTTTTCCATACAATTACTGGCTGGAGAAAACTGGTCATTTGTCCTATAGAATTTACCACAGTTTGTGTTTTGCTGATTGCATTCCTGGATATTGTTGAACATGGCCCTGTGTCCTCTGGGTTTCCTGTAATTAGATCTAGACGAATTCTTCATAGGTGATGTTAGTTCTTCCAATAGGTTGTATATAATATTTGGTTGTCTCGCTTTTGGTGAAATTAGCAGCTGTTTACGCTCAATGCCTAGATTCATTAGGGGATGCAAAATGGCAGTATTCTAATTTTTATCTTTATGTATTAGCTAGAATACTTTTATAGAAAAAAACTTCGCCTCATCTACAATTTTAATACTCAAGAATACTGTTTATTTTAGAAAGGCCAGATAAATGCTTGATTTTCAAAATAATGAGTTGGTTCTCTCCAGTGGTGACCGATTTGTTGTGTTTTTGTTATTTTTTTAGTATCATTATGAATTCATGGATTTATATGTATTTGATGTATTTCAATATATTATAGTTATTATCTTTGTTTATGCTCAAATTATCCTTCTTTGTCCCATGGAGGCTATTGAAGTTGGCTCATGGGTCCTTTTGACATAAACACTGTCCCAGTTTGCCTGGGAATGAGGGGTTTCCTGTTACACGGACTTTCAGCTTGATAATGGGGAAAGTGCTGGGCACATTGGGATGGCTTGGTCACCCTAACCTCACTAGTCTTTTCTAGCTCCGTTGCTGTGTGGTAAGACAAGGCATTGTAGGCTCAGCATGCATATTGCCTCTCCAGATATAGAATTAGCCATTTCTCCAAGAACACCTGGTTCCTTTTAGTGGGAAATGGGATTTGAAAAACCCATTCTTTTAACCATACTTAAGCATCAATTTCTGCTTCTATAAAACGATGATAATATTCTAACCCACACTGGGTTGTTGTGAGGATTATATGCAATAATGCTTGGAAAGCACAGAGCCTGGAACATAGAAACTGCTTGTTAAAAGTCAGCTGCTATCACAACACAACACTTACACAGGTAATACGGGCAGTGCCAAGGCTAATTCACTAAGCAAAACTCAGCATCAACCCAGGGAAATATCCATATATTTGGGAGTGAGCCATGTTAAAGAAACATAAGTGGGAGCAGAACTATATTCCTTAGAGGTTCATTCTACAATGGCTATACACTTCAATGTGTTGGTATAATTTATTTTTTTTTCAAATTCAAACCATCAGAACTGTCTAACCTTTCAACAAGAGAAGGCTATGCTGCTGGATATGAGAATGTTTCTAGAAATGTCTTGAAATGTTTGGGTTTGGCACCTGAGGAGCCCTTGTTTATTCTGAGTTTCCTGTCCTATTGCATATTTGTGTGGCAAGAGAAGGAAATTTCATACAATAATTTAAATATTAGTGGAATCTTGTGCATTGAAAGGGATTCCTCCCAAAAATAGTACTGGAAGCAAATGCAGAAAAGAACCCTCTCTTCAGGTTCCTGAGAAAATGATGTGATCTTTTCTAGAATTCATTAAAGAGCAAGTTGTGGAAGATAGCCACATTAGTCCTCTCAAAGTAGGTATTCATCTGAGTCATCTGAGGTTGATGGCTGTAGTGAGCCTCCATGTTTGTGATATATATAAAGGAGAAACAGATCAAAGAAATCTCCTTTGGTGAACCATTGCAAACAATTACAAAGGAATTGATGAGCTCAATCCTGTCAGTGCCTGCTTTTTGAAAGCGTATGTTAATGCTTGACATATGTGAATCAATTTGCACTGATGGTGCCCCTGAAGAAAAATATCAAGATCTGTTGCCTTTGTAAAGAAAATAGACTCTCATCATTATCACACATAATGCTGCATCAGGATGCTTTTGCTACAAAGAACTTTCCCCCCAAATATTGAAGGCTGGTTTGAATATTGTGGTGAACACTATAAATTTTATCAGAGACTGTGCTTGCTCCAATCTCCTCCCGGACTCCAGGTTTTGACAAAGGAATTGGGACCTAGTACACTGTGTACTAGGAACATACTAATGACAAAAATAAACAACAAAAACTCTATTATCCAGAAATTTAAAAGCCATATGTACATATAGAAATGAAGTGAGTTTTCAATGGCCATGTGCTTATTTTTTTTCTCAATCAGATATTATTTTCTTACCAATTATTCACATATAAACAAAGATGAAAGGAAATTAATATAAAAACTGAGTAGTGTATGCACAAGTGTATGCACAAGGCAAGCTGCATGCGTAGAGGATAACTATTAAATATTAGATGAAGGTCCCTGGAGGAGATAATCTGGACAGTGTCTCTGGATCACAGTTATACTTTGGCTCTGCCAGCAAGGTACCAGACCCCTTCCAGATAAGTGAAGAGGCAAAGTTCTGAGTGAGTCAGGAAAGCACAAACTCATGACAGAGTGGTCATCCAATAGGCTGTCGTGTGGGTCAGGTGCTAGATATTCACCAAGGAAGTGGGAGTGGGCTATCCGTAGTTTCCAAGCTCCTAAGGCTTCCAGGTACCAGGCGTGGGCAAAGCAGAACACAGCCTAGAGGTGTAAAGAATGTCTGTACAGCTGCAGGACAGGAGGGGAGAGCAGAAATTTCATCAGCACACAGCCAAGGCAGGCCAAGTACAGACAAAAATGTGAGCAGGCTCACCCAGGAGTTCTGGCCTCAGATTCCAGAGTCAGTACAATGGCAATGCCACCTTGGTGATGACAGCCTTACCTTGTCTGCTTCCTAAGTCAGGCTGCTCCAACTGGCTACTTGCAGTGTCTTAATACATAAGGAAATAAGCTTGTTTATTTAAACCCAAGGCAGTAATTCAAAAAAGGAATTTTAAGATAGTTTATTCTCTTACATGTGGCAAGTGCAATTAAATTCTAAATAAATTTAACACACCTATATAAGGGATTAGGATGAACACAGAAGAGCACTTGTACATGTTTATCAGGAAGTTTCTAGTTTAGAAAAAGCACATTGAAGAAATTAATTTGATTCCTGCCTTTTCCGGGGGCGGCAGGGAAGCTTAGTCAATGAAGTAGCAAGCCCAACAGGTGACCTAACGACTCACTGGCACGAGATGAGCAATGCCTTTATCCATGCTGTTTCCATGGGAGATTCTTCTCTATCTGTTTGGCTTTTAAATTTCTGGATAATAGAGCTTTTGTTGTTTATTTTTGTCATTAATATGTTTTTTTCATTAAGCTAGGAGAATGCGTTCTGTTCAATACCTTTTCAGCTTGTGGGATTTACTGAGGATTACTTTACTGTAGCTTTTTTTTTTAATGCTGCAGAGTTAAAAAGAAGATGTATTTTTCATTTCGGTGAGACAGTTAGAAAAATAGATGTGTGTGTGTCTACTGCTTAGATCTATCTTATTAATTATGTCGTTCAAACCCGGTTTATTCTCCCTTTTTTTTTCTTACTCTCATGGGATGAGAGAAGAGAATCAAGCTTCCTCTTGTCAGCAAGTTCCTCCTTAGTTCTCTTTATATTTCCAGTAGCTTTTGCTTTATGAATTTTGATGCTTTGATATTTGATACATAAAAATTCATGAAAATTAGAGCTTCATTATGGATTATATCCTTTTCCATTATAAAATGTCCTTCTTTATCTTTCATGATTTTGTCTTAATTTGCCCTGAACTAACATGAGTATCAGGAACCCTGCTTCTTTTGCTGCATTTGCCTGGCATGATTTTGGCTACCTTTGTCTCAGTATAGCATGTATTTGGATTGTGCTCTGTGATCTAAGCTTAGAGTTTTCTCCTTTCAATAGGTTCACACTTCTGGATATGAGAGAAATGTTTGGTCACAATTCTATCATCCTTCATTTTATTTTTCCTTTACAATGTCGCACACACACAAATTAAAGACACGCACATATGTATTTTTTCCTATATGGTCCTTGGTTTCTTTATTGTGTGAGTATTTTCATTCTGATAATTCTAAAGGTTTATAGTCTGTTCTAGGATCTTTTAATGATTACCTTTATAATTTTAGGTATTATCGTATTTTAAAATTTTTATATAGTACCTGATGACTCACCACTACAAAACATGAGACAATTACTACACTTACACCTACTCCATCTTGCCTATCCTACACTGCTCAATTTTGGCTTATTATATTATTATCATCAATAATACTTCTGGTTTTTACCTTTGTACTTTAAACTAATACACTGACACCTCCATCACTTGGTTTATCATTTTAAATGGTAAGTTTGGAAATCGTGCTACAAAGATGAGGAACTCATGCTTACACTGCTTTTCCCTCTCCCTATCTCTCATTTTTTGCTTGTTTTACTACTAGTATTTTACTGTTATTATTATTATTTCTACATTACACTGTATTCTGTAGTCATAATTCCTACACTTGCTTAGCCTTAAGCCTTTTTCCCCAATTTTTTATTTTATTGGAGTATGGCTGATTTACAATGTCGTGCTAGTTTCAGGTGTACAGGCACAGTGATTCAGTTTTACATATATGTATTTTTCTCTTTCTTATATTCTTTTCCCTTATAAATTATTACAAAATATTGAGTATAGTTCTCTGTGCTATACAGTAGGTCCTTGTAGGTTACCAATTTTATATATATTAGTGTGTATGTGTTAATCCCATTCTCCTAATTTATCCCTCCCCCAACCTTCCCCTTTGGTAACCATAAGTTAGTTTTCTATGTCTGTGGGTCTATTTCTGTTTTGCAAATAAGTTCATTTGTATCTTTTATTTTTATATTCCACATATAAGAAATATCATATGATATTTGTCTTTGCCTGGTTTACTCCACCTAGTATGATAATGTCTAGGTCTTTCTACATTGCTGCAAATGGCATTATTTCATTATTTTTTGTTGCTGAATAATATTCCATTATTCATACATTACATCTTCTTTATCCATTCACCTGTCAGTGGACATTGCAGTTGCTTCCATGTCTTAAATTCAGTGCTTGCTCTTCTCACCACCACAGCTATTCCTTTCACCTCTTGATTGGCATCTTCAAGTAATTTTTTTTAAAGAAAGGACACAGAAGTTCTTTTTTCCTGGCATTCTTGCATGCTTGGAAATATCAAACAACAATTTGACTATGTAAAAAAAGTTCTTGGGTCACACATTTTCTGAGGACTTGACAACGTTTTTTTTCATCATCTTCTAGTAGTTAATATTGCTAAGAAAATTCTATAACCAAAGTTATATTTTTCCTCTTATTTCTGTTTGATGGGTTTTTTTTAAGGCCTAGATTCTATCCTTTATCTTTGAAGTCCAGCAGCTTTACTAAGCCATGTTTCAGTGTTGATTTTTGCTGATTCTTTTTTTTTTTTTCCTGGAACAGCTGTACCTATTTCAAACTATGGATTTAGGTCTTACTTATTTGATAAAATATTTATTCTGTTATATTTGTTCTGTTTCCTTTATTAGAGATACAATTCATGGGAAAGTTGAAATTCCTTTTCCTGCTTTCCATATCTATAATATTCTCAATAATCATTTCAAATATTTAAATATTCTTTTTTATTTATTTTCCCTTATTTTTTCTAAATCTACTCTTTATTTCTTTCCAGAGTCTTATGTTTTCTATTTTAAAAATCACTTCTGTAATATAACTATTTCTTACTTGAGGCAGTATAGCTCTTCTTTGAATTATTGCTTCAGAAAAGCCATATTTATCATTTTTAATGGAAAAGTGTTTCTCTACAATTTTTAACTACATTATGGCAAAATTTTATGAAATGCTAACCTGCCTTTTGCCATGTCCCTCTCATTTATTTATTTATTCTTTGCAGTATATTTGCATCATGTTCCACACAAACTCCTTTTGCATGAATACTCATATTTCTGCTAGATTACTCATTAATTTATTATGTGGACTGTTCTTACATAGGTGAACTATTTTCTAAAATATGATAAGGCAGAGAATACAGAGAAGTGAGACGGGTCAATCATCCACTTGGATTTCTCTCTGCCCTGTGGTTTTGTCTCCCATCTGACAGGAAGTAGGCTTGGCCAGCCATGATGGTCAACACGGAGGCATTCAGCATTCATCTCCCTTCAGCTGCAAGGCCATCGCCCACTCTTCTATGCTGCCTTTTAGCAAAGATGGCATGTCTCCTCTTTTCCTCTTTAAGCTCTGCATCCTCTCACAAGGCTCAGGGATGCCCCCAAGTTCACCTTCCTACCCAGACCTTACTGTTCATAGAAGCCATTGATTTCTCTCCTTAGAATACTTGGCCTACTTCAGGCGGACTCTGTGTTACCTGAGCTTTCCTTTCAGCCTCCCCTCTTAACCAAGCCCAACCTGACTGTGTTAATCAGGAGTTGGGCTGTTTTCAAGTTTCATGTATATTTTCCTTTTTAATTTTCAAGAACTATTGTATTTTAATCGTGTTCAGTGGATTTTAAAAAGAAAAGTGGGGCCAGATGGCTTGACTCTGCCATCCCACTGAAGACCTTGATGTGGCCAAAGAATGATTCTGGATCCACTTCTTCCAAAATTGGATTTCATAAATAATATGATCTGATGAAAGATGATCTCATGGAAACATGGGTCATGGCTGAATGCAAATAGAATTTCAGACAATAAAGTTTGGAATCTCCAGTGTATTCAAACCAGTGCCATTTCCACATCTCACAATGGTACCAGAGGGCCCATCTGCTGGTGTGAGCTGGGGTTTTTATCGTACCTTTTTATTGTACCTCAAAACAAGGCGTGTGACTACTCTAGAAAAAGCTTCTCACTGACCAAATTGTTCCTCAGGAGAGTCAGTGAGTCAGTAAGCCTTTTAAACTTTATAATTCTGTAACTGTTTATGCATTTTTTAGGATTTTTATTGAATTAAATTAAATTGTAATTATTTCTTAGCCTATATTTCTTATAGTATTTATATTGTGATAAAATATACATAGCCTTTACCATTCTCACTCTTTTTGAGTGTACAATTCAGTGGTATGAAGTACATTCACATTGTTGTACAGCCACTGCCACTATCCATCTACAGAACTTTCCATCATCCAGAAATGAAACTGTACCCATTAAACAGTAACTACCCCACTCCTCTCCCCTCAAACCCTGGTAACTATTTACTATAGTTTTTAACGTGAAAGAACTAACCTTAACAATTGTTTCTCCTGCTTTACTCTTTAAAAACATCCTTTTCAGAGATTTACTAATAAGAGATAGAAGAAAATTTTTAGAAAAATGAAAGGGAAGCAGATGCAGACTGTAGTAAACATTAAGACTTGCTGTGCAGTGGACCTTCAAGATGGCCGAGGAGTAAGACGTGGAGATCACCTTCCTCCCCACAAATACATCAAAAATACATCTACACGTGGAACACCTCCTACAGAACATCTACTGAATGCTGGCAGAAGACCTGAGACTTCCCAAAAGGCAAGAAACTCCCCACGTACCTGGGTAGGGCAAAAGAGAAAAGAAAAAACAGAGACAAAAGGATAGGGATGGGACCTGCCCCTCTGGGAGGGAGCTGTGAAGGAGGAAAAGGCTCCACTCACTAGGAAGCCCCTTCACGGGTGGAGACGGGGGTGGCGGAGGGGGGGAGGTTTCAGAGCCGCGGAGGAGGGCGCAGCCACAGGGGTGCGGAGGGCAAAGCGCAGAGATTCCCGCACAGAGGATCAGTGCCGACCGGCACTCACCAGCCCGAGAGGCTTGTCTGCTCACCCGCCGGGGCGGGCGGGGGCTGGGAACTGAGTCTCAGGCTTCGGAGGTCAGATCTCAGGGAGAGGACTGGGGTTGGCTGTGTGAACACAGCCTGAAGGGGTTAGTGTGCCACAGCTAGCTGGCACGGAGTCTGGGAAAAAGTCTGGAACTGCCTAAGAGGCAAGAGACCATTGCTTTGGGGTTCGCCAGGAGAGGGGATTCCTTCCCTGTCTGCCCACAGAAGGCAGCTCCAGAAAACTGCCTTAAACGAGCTCCAGAAACAGGTGGGAGCCATGGCTATAAGCTCAAACACCAACACCAGAGATGGGCATGAAATGCTAACGCTGCTGTTGCAGCCACCAAGAAGCCTGTGTGCAAGCACAGGTCACTATCCACACGGCCCCCTGCCCCGCCCTCCCCCCCGCACCGGAAGCCTGTGCAGTCCGCCACTGCCAGGGTCCTGAGATCCAGGGACAACTTTGCCAGGAGAACACATGGTGTGCCTCAGGCTGTTGCAACATCACGCTGGCCTCTGCCACCCCAGAATCACCCTGCATGCCCATTATAACTACCATAAACTTCCCTCGCCCTGGCAAGAGTGAGCCAGAGCCCTCTAATCAGCCCCTGCTTTAAACCTGTCCTGTCTGGGTAGGAACAGAAGTCTGAGGGCGACCTACAAGCAGAGGCGGGTCCAAATCCAAAGCTGAACCCCGGGAGCTGTGCGAACAAAGAAGAGAAAGGGAAATCTCTCCCAGCAGCCTCAGGAGCAGTGGATTAAATCTCCACAATCAACTGGATGTACCCTGCATCTGTGGAATACCTGAATAGACAACGAATCAACCCAAAATCGACACAGTGGACTTTGGGAGCAACTGTAGACTTGGGGTTTGCTGTCTGCAAGTGACTTGTTTCTGATGTGTATGTTTATCTTAGTATAGTTTTTTAGCACTTGTAGTCATTGGTGGATTTGGTTATTGATTTGGTTACTCTTTTTTTTTTTTTACTACTTTTTTATTTTAATAATTTTTAAACTTTATTTATTTATTTATTTATATTTTTAAATATATTTTTCTTTCTTTTTTTTCCTCCCTTTTCTTCTGAGCCATGTGGCTGACAAGGTCTTGGTGCTCCGGCCAGGGGTCAGGACTGAGCCTCCAAGGTGGGAGAGCCAAGTTCAGGACATTGGTCCACCAGAGACCTCCCAGCCTCACGTAATATCAATTGGCGAGAGCTCTCCGAGAGATCTCCATCTCAACGCTAAGACCCAGCTCCACCCGACGTCCAGCAAACTCCAGTGCTGGATGCCCCATGCCAAACAACTAGCAAGACAAGAACACAACCCTACCCATTAGCAGAGAGGTTGCCTAAAATCATAATAAGGTCACAGACACCCCAAAACACACCATCAGATGCAGCCCTGCCCACCAAAAAGACAAGATCTAGCCCCACCCACCAAAACACAGGCAGCAGTCCCCACCACCAGAAAGCCTACACAACCCACTGAACCAACCTTACCCAATGTGGGCAGACACCAAAAACAACGGGAACTAAAAACATGCAGCCTGCAAAAAAGAGACCCAAACACAGTAAATTAAGCAAAATGGGAAGACATAGAAATATGCAGTAGATGAAGGAGCAAGGTAAAAACCCACCAGACCAAATAAATGAAGAGAAAATAGGCAGTCTATATGAAAAAGAATTCAGAGTAATGATTGTAAAGATGATCCAAAATCTTGGAAATAGAATGGAGGAAATATAAGAAATGTTTAACAAGACCTAGAAGAACTAAAGAGCAAACAAACAATGATGAACAACACAATAAATGAAATTAAAAATTCTCTAGAAGGAATCAGTAGCAGAATAACTGAGGCAGAAGAACGGATAAGTGACCTAGAAGGTGCAATAGTGGAAATAACTACTGCAGAGCAGAATAAAGAAAAAAGAATAAAAAGAATTGAGGACAGTCTGAGACCTCTGGGACACCATTAAACACACCAACATTCGAATTATAGGGGTCCCAGAAGAAGAAGAGAAAAAGAAAGGGTCAGAGAAAACATTTGAAGAGATTATAGTTGAAAACTTCCCTAACATGGGAAAGGAAATAGTCAATCAAGTCCAGGAAGCACAGAGAGTCCCATTCAGGATAAATCCAAGAAGAAACACACCAAGACACATATTAATCAAGCTATCAAAAATTAAATACAAAGAAAAAATATTCAAAGCAGCAAGGGAAAAACAGCAAATAACATACAAGGGAATCCCCATAAGGTTAATAGCTGATCTTTCAGCAGAAACTCTGCAAGCCAGAAGGGAGTGGCAGGACACACTTAAAGTGATGAAAGGGAAAAACCTATAACCAAGGTTATTTTACCTAGCAAGGATCTCATTCATGTTTGATGGAAAAATCAAAAGCATTACAGACAAGCAAAAGTTAAGAGAGTTCAGCATCACCAAACCAGATTTACAACAAATGCTAAAGGAACTTCTCTAGTCAGGAAACACAAGAGAAGGAAAAGACCTACAAAAACTAACCCAAAACAATTAAGAAAATGGTAATAGGAACATACATATTGATAATTACCTTAAATGGAAATGGATTAAATTCTCCAACCAAAAGACATAGACTGGCTGAATGGATACAAAAACAAGACCTGTATATATGCTGTTTCCAACAGACCCACTTCAGGCCTAGGCACACATACAGACTGACAGTGAGGGGATGGAAAAAGATATTCCATGCAAATGGAAATCAAAAGACAGCTGGAGTAGCAATTCTCATATCAGACAAAATAAACTTTAAAATAAAGACTATTACAAGAGAAAAAGAAGGACACTATGTAATGATCAAAGGATAAATCCAAAAAGAAGATATAACAATTGTAAATAATTATGCACCCAATATAGGAGCACCTCAATACACAAGGCAAATGCTAACAGCCATAAAAGGAGAAATTGACAGTAACACAATAATAGTACAGGACTTTAACACCCCACTTTCACCAATGGACAGATCATCCAAAATGAAAATAAATAAGGAAACACAAGCTTTAAATGATACATTAAACAAGATGGACTTAGTGGATGTTTATAGGGCATTCCATCCCAAAACAACAGAATACACATTTTTCTCAAGTGCTCATGGAACACTCTCCAGGATAGATCATATCTTGGGTCACAAATCAAGCCTTGGTAAATTTAAGAAAATTGAAATCATATCAAGTATGGAGGTTTGTATAGCCGCCATACAAACACATGGAGGCTAAACAGTACACTACTAAATAACCAAGAGATCACTGAAGAAATCAAAGAGGAAATCAAAAAATACCTAAAAACAAATGACAATGAAAACACGGTGACCCAAACCCTATGGGATGCAGCAAAAGCAGTTCTAAGAGGGAAGTTTAGAGCAACACAATCCTACCTCAAGAAGCAAGAAAAATCTCAAATAAACAACCTAACCTCACACCTAAAGTAATTAGAGAAGGAAGAACGAAATAAACCTAAAGTTAGCAGAAGGAAAGTAAAGATCAGATCAGAAATAAATGAAAAAGAAATGAAGGAAACAACAGCAAAGATCAATAAAACTAAAAGCTTTTTCTTTAAGAAGATAAACAAAATTCATAAACCACTCACCAGACTCATCTAGATAAAAAGGGAGAAGATTCAAATCAACATAATTATCTGTATCTATCATCATCCAAATATCTACAAACCATAAATGCTGGAGAGGGTGTGGAGAAAAGGTAACCCTCTTGCACTCTTGGTGGGAATGTAAATTGATACAGCCACTATGGGGAATAGTACAGAGGTTCCTTAAAAAACTACAAATAGAACTACCATATGACCCAGCAATCCCACTACTGGGCATATACCCTGAGAAAACCATAATTCAAAAAGAGTCAGGTACCACAATGTTCACTGCAGCTCTATTTACAATAGCCAGGACATGGAAGCAACATAAGTGTCCAATGACAGATGAATGGATAAAGAAGATGTGGCACATATATACAATGGAATATTACTCAGCAGTAAAAAGAAATGAAATTGAGTTATTTATAGCGAGGTGGATGGACCTAGTGTCTGTCATACAGAGTGAAGTAAGTCAGAAAGAGAAAAACAAATACCATATGCTAACACATATATATGGAATCTAAAAAAAAAAAAAAAAAAAAAGGTTCTGAAGAACCTAGGGGCAGGATAGGAATAAAGATGCAGATGTAGAGAATGGACTTGAGGACATGGGGTGGGGGAAGGGTAAACTTGGACGAAGTGAGAGAGTAGCACTGACATACATACATGACCAGATGTAAAATAGAGAGCTAGTGGGAAGCAACTGCATCGCCAGGGAGATCAGCTTGGTGCTCTGTGATCACCTAGAGGGGTGGGATAGGGAGGATGCGAGGGAGACACAAGAGGGAGGGGATATGGGGATACATGTATACATATAGCTGATCCACTTTGTTATACAGCAGAAACTAACACAACATTGTAAAGCAGTTATACTCCAATAAAGATGTTTAAAAAAAAAAAAGACTTGCTCTGCTAGATACAAAGAGGTACTGCCCTCAACCTGGGGGGGATGACAGCTAACACGAACACATTCTTCCTCTGTGTGTCTCACTCAGTCTCTCTGTAAGCACCTTCTAGAGAGGTATTATTGCATTACCCTCATTTTACAGATGAGAAATCTGAGGTACACCCAGATTAGGTCACTTGCCCACAGTAGTGACATGTCTGGGACTGGAATCCGGGTACTGAGATCACAAAGTTAAAGCCTACATGAAACAAGCAAAGAGTGTTTAAGTGCTAAACATTATGGTCCTAAATTTAGGTCTCCTCTGACCTCCAGCCATTTTTCAGAAAATGTTCTCTTAACGATCACTCCATGAACAACTAGTGACCAACTTCATGGGCCTCTCTAGGCTCTCATTTTCCTCTGCCTCTCTGAAGCTTTTGAAACACTTACGCAAACTTCCTTCTTCAAATTCTTTCCTTCCTCAGGATCTGAGACACCAGCAGAGTAAGTTGAGAAACATCACTGCAGTAGAGAAACTTGAACTTGAATGTGCAGTGGACGATAAGGAAAAACCTTGAGCAAGAGAGCCTTGAGCAAGGGAGCAACAGGCTTAAAGCAGTCCCTTCGGAAGGTCAACCTGGAGGGCCTTCAGGCCAGTCAGGCTGGGCGAGGTAAGGTGGGGAGCCACTCCAGGAAAGATCAGCCAGGCAGCTGTTACAGGTATCTGGGCATGGTCATGACATAACCCCCCAAAATGTTTATGCTCTAAGGGAGTTGATTCTCAGATGTACCATTAGAATACTCAGGACGCTATTTTTAAAAATCCGTGTGACATTCATTGCTCTTGTATTTCAAGAGAACCTGGGGGTCTGTAGAGAACATGGGTTTTCAGATTACCCAATGTCCCTTTTCTCAGGATCTCCAGCAAAAATGTCTCTCGGCTCCTGCTTCTCCTAAGCAATTTTATTGTGTGCTATCAACTCTGAGTCCCACAAATGCACATGTGTCCTCTTTGTAATGCCCACTAGAAAATGAAGAAGGAAATGGGTGGCTCATGCAGCTTCACAGCAGGTGTTTTGTGTCCTCACCCAATCTTGGCTCCATCTGTCTTTTCTACTTGTATTCACCCCTTTGTCATATTTTCTCACTTATTTTGGAATTAATTTGTTTCACCATCCCATATGTATCTTTGAAAGATCCTTTAAAGAGTTTCTAGAATAGGGA
>NW_006799533.1:3208727-3211227 GCF_000442215.2 Lipotes vexillifer
AAAGAGAGAGAACAAGAGAAATGAAATTTAAAAGGAAAGAATGTAATCCAAGCAAGTCGACTCTAAGACATTTTTAAGACAATCGAGGAAACTGGAAAATGGGTATTAGATTATAGTAAGGAATTATTATTAATTTTCCAGGTGAGATAATGGTATTCTAGTTATTTTTTAAAGTCCTTATCTGTTAGTAATTCATAATGAACTATTTATAAGTGAAATGTATAAGTGTCTGGGATTTGCTTCCAATTACTCCAGAAAGAAAAAAAAAAGAACAGATGGGCATCAGGGGAGAAAAACATAAAAACTATTTTTTTAATGTGGGAAACTGTGAAGATAATGGCACTTCTTACCGCAATAATGTTTTTGAGAAAAGGCATGGACATTCTTAGAAAGGCAAAGTGCACAGCTCCTTACCTGATTTGAGGGGGATTCTACTAAACTCTCATAGATGCATGAAGAGTTTACATGGAGAGCGAATGTATTTGACTCACGTACTAAAGTTAATACAGGGCCCTAAATTTTAGATTTTAGTGAGGAAAACAGAGGAAAGGAACAGATATTTATTAAGCACTTAATTTATTCTAGGCTCCGTGCCCAGGGCCTTCACATGTATCATCTCCGTGTTTCCAAAAACCTGGTTGGAGGAATAGTCCCTCCCTCTTCTCCATGCTATTTCCTCTCCTTTTCCCTGAATAGATGGGTGGCAATTGGGTGGCTCACTGAATTGGGAAGTTTACCTTCCTTCTCCATGGGACATGTGAGGAAATGCCCAGTTCCTGATTCTGACCTGCTAGAAGCCATCACGGTTGGAAATTAAGGACCCCATTTTCCCTCAAACCCAAGAGAAAGACAACACTGAACCTTCTGGGCACAAAGAACAAGCCCACTGTGTGCCTGACACTGGGACAGGTATTTTAAACTCATTATCTCTACTGCTCACCATAGCCTTAGAGGGAGGTATTAATATTCCTCTTTACATATGAAAAATGAGCCCCACGGAGAGTACATGACTTGCCCAGGGTACCACAGTCAGTTAATGGTAGGGCCAGTGCATGAATAAAGCTCTGAATTACTCCAAACCTCCTTTCTTTTTAAGATGCAAAAGCTTCTAGAATGTTCATTCTCATCATCTGTAAAATGGGTTGAATAATACCTTCCTTTCCTACCTAATAGGAATGCAGTGGGTGTCAAAATAAAGAAAGTAGCTTTTATTAGCACTAAAATGACACACATAGTAATGAGTACTGCATGTATCCTCTGTAAGGTAAGACAATGCTCTGTGATCCACAAAAGGTATCCTATTGGTCTCAGCCATTGGAATTCTTATACACATTCATGTGGGGAAAGAAAATTCCCTCCTGGACCTTCCAGGGAAGCAATATACTGTGAAGGTCAAGGGCACCAGCTGTGGAGTCAGACTCTGCCCTTACTGTCTGGGTGACCTTGAGCACCAGTTACTTAACCTCTCTATGACAGACAAATGTAGAGCCTCTCTTATGGGCAGATTTAAGATTAAATGAGACATTGCATGTGGAGCCCATAGGAAGTGTGAGTAGATGTTAGCAATAATTACAGGGATGCTAATAGCACTGCTGGGCTTTTCCTGTAGGTGAGACATTCGTCTCCAGTCATCTCAGTTTCCTCCTCCTTTCTGCTCTTCCCCAACTCCAGCTACAGCTCACAAATCTTGTCTTCATTCCTTTTCAATTTAGTGGTAATATCAAGCCAATAGATCATTTTCAAAAACAATAACTTCATGATTACACGTAAGAGTTTGCTGCTTTTATATGTTAAACAGATTGAATTATTCACTTCCCTCACATCCATTAAAAAGTGATGTATTTTTATATATTATTTTGCTGGACAGCAAAAATGCACATTTTTCTGTCCGACTCCATCAGTCATTGTGTCACTGAACTGATGAGATCCCCACTGGGGAGCTAAGTGGTGATTTACTCTGCACAAGTGTATCCAGCTTGGTTTCCAATATATACACAGAGGGTCCTCATGTCTACTAATCTGGAAAGGGATTTTGGCTCAATATTTGAGAAATTATTATCTATGAGGGACTGGACTAACAAAAGAACAAATTGTGGGGGACTGAGACAAAAATTCCAGAAAGCAAAGTGAGGTTCGTGGAGTAAATACTTAATAGGTCTTCAGTGTTGACTCTCATGAAACGTGCCTCCTGATTGAGAATAGAGCTCTCTGTTCCCTCCTTTCTCCAGAGAGTGCATGGGGACAAGGATGAATTTCTTATCTAGAAATTGTTGTATAAGAGTGTCAAAACTTCAGTAAAATCCTTGAATGGGCCAAGAGATACACCTGGCCCAGCATCATTTGTGAAAGAATTGGAGGAAGCCAGTGGCCTTGCATGAGAAAATGGGAGATGCTTGTGGGCAGCAGTAGGGTGAGCGTTCCTGAGAAAGAGCGAAAGAGCAAAGAGAAAAATTAAAGAGAAGAGATAAAGGAGCCAGGGGACTTTTATCACCAGGAATGC
>NW_006799533.1:3211335-3243693 GCF_000442215.2 Lipotes vexillifer
GAATGCCAGTCACAGTTCACTATAAACCCTCTCCAGTTCCCCCAAACATTCAGGAAAGTCTTACATAACTAAGTTCCTACATGGGTTTTTGTTTTTGGAGGAAATCATGGAAAAGGATGCATTCTATGTTGGAGCCAATGGCAAAGGCAGAGACTAAGACAGAACAGAAAACAAGATGCAATGAAGACTGGAAGTAGATCAAATGTCATAATGAGATGTACACTCCTTGGACACTTGTACATATCTTGGTGTGGGTGTTGGACTTTTCACAAGGTTTGAAATGGGAAGGATCTACCCTTCAGGACAGCATGTCACCAGCAAATGTCTATGTTGCAACACCTTAGATGGAAAAAACCTCCTCATTGAAAGTTGAAAATTTCACTGAAGCTTTGGTATTTCTTGTACTAAAATTTCCAGATAATGTTCACCTTTGTCCCTCCCCACTAGTGGTCACCTAAATCAACTTGTGTTTTTCAAAAATGGGGAAGAAAGAGAGTACTCATCCAGTAGTAGTGAGAGTGCTGATAATGATCAGAGAGAGTGTTTACATAAATCATCAAATGATTCCAGCACTGTTGATTTTTGCCATAAGCCTTCTTAATCTTAAATAAGAAAGTTGAGATGCAAAGAAGAAAAAAATGTGATCAAATTTACTCTGAAGAAAAAGACACTTAAATAAAAGGAAACAATGGGATTTCTAAAGTAACCTGAGAAACTCGCAGAGCTGCCATCAAAAGTCCTTGATGAATTGTTCGAGGTGGATATGAGTTTTGTGTGAGGAAAGTCAAAAGGACAGTTTTTGCTAAAGCCTGCCCCGGACTGATTTTGACAGCTGCTGGTAAAGCTCTACTGTTGGCTGGGAGTTAACTCACCAGCTCCCACCTGCTGCTGTGGTTCAGTTAGTAATGAAGGAGAAGGCAGACAGGGATGGACCTCAAACAAAAGTGTGAAAACCTTTTGTCCCTTACCTGGACACTCAGGGGCTGAACACGTGATGTGAAGATAACAAATAATATAACTTTTTGCTGCCATAGGTAATAAATATGAAATTAAGCCCTTGAAAATGGAAAAATCTATACAATTTCCAAGTATTTTTTAAATTAGATTATTTTAACTAGTTAAAGTCATTTTCCATATGGTAATCTTATTAGTTAAAAAAATCTGGAAAGGTTGTCTTGGGTTTCCTTACACATTACATGGCTTATGTTTTATACCTGTGAGGTCATAGCTGTGAAATATCCCCCCTTTGACAAGTTGACTATGATGTATGCTGTTATATTTCAGTAGCTCATGATGCTTTTTCAGCTGGATGAAAAGTTCGTTCCATTCCATCACTTCTGATATCATCTTCATTTCCATTTCATCCATGAAATGCAAAATGCCAGAGATTTGGAAACACCATTTGGAACCAGTTGCAAAAGTAGAGATTGATAAGATGGTAAGAGAAATTAAGAACAGAGGCACTTTATATATCCCGATACTAATAATTAAAATGTCTTGCGTTAGTTATGGTTAGCTCAAGTCTTTGATAGGGTAAAATAAGAATCTCAGTTACAGGCAGAACTTGAAGGAGCTGCTGCTGCTATTTGAAATACAAATATTGGCTCAATATCTCTCCTTTCTCATGCATTTGCTTCAGTACCTCCAGTACCACCATGGTTGGTCTCCAATCTTAGTTTACTGAGATATCCCGAAAGAATAATGGTGGAGCATCCCTGCGAGCAGTGAACATCTTAGGAATATACAACAGAAGATGGCAGTTGGCAAATACCACTGGAAAATCTGTTCATATCTATGTGTCTAATGAAAATAATTTGAGGTAATCTCAAATTATTCTTTTGAACCAGAGAAAAAGAGATATATGCTGAGCTGGTTATCGTGGCTTCATTTATAATAGTGAAAAAAATGGAGACAGTCCAATGGGGGTTGGATTAAATAAATGGCTAAATACATTACGCTATAGCTATATAATAAAATATGGCACTGCCATAAAATGCATGCCTTAGAAGAATACCTATTGAAAAAAAGAAATGCTTGTTATATTTTGTAAAAAAGTTATTATATTTTGTAATTGTATACAAAACTGCATACAATTGAAATCCAAATTTGAGATATACATATATTGACAAAGCTATACTAAAATGAATAATTTTTTTGTAATCATCCAAAAGCTTTACAAGAAACACCTAAGAAAACGTAAAATGCTAAAGGCATCATTTTCCCTCATGATTTGATGAATTTTAAAATGTATACCAACTGCACTTTCAAGTTTTAGAAAGCTGACCACACAAGCTGGAATTTTCCTTTAATGAAGATTAACGGAAAATCACCAGGAGAAGAGAAATACTAATGAACAACCATATCTGCCACACTACAGTGAGTAGAAGCACTCACCATTAGTCTCAGTTCTAGTAACATCAAACAATATTTGGGCTCCTTTTTTAAATGGCAGAGGTTTTTGTTTGTTTGTTTTTCCCCTTCTTAGGACACAGGGAATTAAACTTTTTAAGAAAGGCACACATTTTAGAGTACTTTCTGTAAATATAAAAATCCAGCTCCAGCAGGAAGGAACTAGGCCCCCCTTGGCCTAAGGCACTAATTGATAACCATGTGTTTCTCAGGAGGTTCTGATTCTCTGGTTGAAAACTTCCATAACGACAGCACATGAGAGTCCAGCTAAGCCAGGCAACTCCTTTACTTGAAGGGTACTTATCCAGCTTCTCCATCATCTCAGATCTGACTGCCCTTCCTTCCGCCCCTTCAAGCCACTGGCAAACTTAGCTCCACCACAGGATGGGAACCCAGTGAAACCCGGTGATCGTGATACGTAGCAGGCGCTAAGGGCCTGAATCAATCTATATGTACTTGTGAGTGTAGACTCTCCTTATGGATTAGATTAGAAAAGGACAAGGTAAGAAAGGGCTAGACTAAAGAACAACAGGTACTTCCAAAAGGTAGATCAGGGGTGTCCTCAGAAAGAGGAGAGGAATCCCACCAACATTCCCTTAACCTCTGGGGTTTATGTATACAGCATGGGTTTGATCCACGTGCTCCTCTAATCCTGTAGTCAGGCTCTAGGTGTTAATTGATGTGAGACGGTCTAACAGATTTAACACTTTCTAATGAAGAGAATCACTGTGGGCAAAAGGAATGGACATTTGTGGGGTATACACTATGTGCTAGGTGGTAAGGGGAGGACAAGAAAGACAGTCTCGTCCTTGTGAGGAGTGCAACACAAACGTGGTCTGACTTGCATTTCCATATGGGGCCCTCCCATCTCTTCTGGACCCCCAGCTTCCACGGCTTCCCTCTTCAATCTCCCACCGCCTCTGAACCCAGTGAAGAGTGGCCCATGAGCTAGAGCTCTTTTTTTACTCTTCCCCCATTAGAACCTCCAAAGCTGCTTCCTTGTGTAGCAGTAACGCTGGACGAGAAATCTGGTGAACAGTCTGATGACTAAGAGGTATTCAAAAGTTTTTACTGATGACAAAACAGAAGCTCAAGGAGCTTGAACTACTTGCTCAATGGCTCATAATGGCTCAGATGAAACCCCATGACTCATTACTTAGGTGGTACTTCTGCTATGTGGCCTTAACACAAAGAACTCCATGAAACCCAGAGTTTTAGCCTAAAGGAATGAGTTATTTCCTAAATTCTCAAGCACATGAAAAAGAGATTTTTGGATTAATGGACTTTTTGGCCTTTTATTATACCACCTAATCCAACCCTACCTATACTTAAGACTAAACTTGGCCTCTAAGAATTTAGAATTTGCTTTTAGGCACAAAACCTGTATATAGTAAATCGAGTGACTTAAAAGAGAGGATGCGTGCAGTGATGGAAGGGGATGGAACAGTCGGGAGCCTTCTTCCACTATCTCTCAACTGTGTGACTTTGGGCATGAAAGCAAGGTAGACTTGCTTTGATATGGAAGAGGGAGAGCTAATGTAAATGACTGGCAGAGAACATGAATTTTATCCAGTAACACCTTATTGTTCACTCAAACAGATGTGAGCACGCAGTGATGCATGACTGGGGCCAGCTCTGCACCTGTGGATATAGAGGTCTTGCATTTCTTAGCACCTTCATTTTCACGTGGAGGCATCTTACAGTACCATCCTTATCCTCAGGTGCTCTTTCCTCCCTAGGTTTTCATTCTTTGGATCTTGAAGTCTCTGTCTTTGCCATATATTCAAGTGGCTTAGACTCCTGGTTGAAATCCTCTCCTATTAGATCTGGACATCTTCAGAAAGATACCTTAAAACAGCCTGTGTCTATTCCCCTGGGAGATGCTGGCTTTTACTGATTCCATAGCCTCCTTTCGTTGTCTTCCACTACTTTGGGTAGAAAATATTCGTGTACAATTTTATTTCTTTATAAAATACATTTTAACTCTAGAAATAGAGTTACAGATGTAGAAAACAAACTTCTGGTTACCAAGGGGGTAAGGGTGGGTAGAGGGATAAATTAGGAGATTGAGATTGACATATACACACTACTATATAAAAAATAGATGACAAATAAGAACCTACTGTATAGCACAGGGAACTCAATATTCTATAATGGCCTATATGGGAAAAAAAGAGTGGATACGTGTTTATGTATAACTGGTTCACTTTGCTGTACACCTGAAACTAACACAACATTGTAACTCAACTATACTCCAATAAAAATTTAAAAAAGAAAACACATAATATAAAATATCTCATCTTAACCATTTATAATAAATATAATAAACCATTTATAATAAAATAAAATAAAATACATTTCCAAGTTGCTAATGCTTACCTTTCTGTTTAAAAAAGTAATACACATTCACTGTAGAAAAGTTGGAAAACAGAGAAGAGAATAAAGAAAAATAATAATTTCCTATAATCCCATATCCCAGAGAATACCACTGTTAATATTTTGGTGTATATCCTTTCAGTCTATTTTTCTCTGCATATAGCATACAATTAACTTGGTTGGAATACACTTTTATACCACACATGGATTTAGGGACATTCATTCACACACTGTTTTTGGTTGCTTTAGACCAATATTTAAACCTATTGCAGCAATCTTCTTAATATATGCAAGAGGGGTGTAAAATTGGACCTTGAAAATAGCATAACTTCCCTGAACCTCAGGTTCTTCATCAATAAAGTAGAAGGTAAACAATGCTGATCTGCAAGATCCCCAACATGATTCTTTTTTTTTTTTTTTTTTTAAGATTTTGGGGATAGGAGTTTATTAATTAATTTATTTATTTTTGCTGCTTTGGGTCTTCATTTCTTAGCAAGGGCTATCTCTAGTTGTGGCAAGTGGGGGCCACTCTTCATCACGGTGCGCCGGCCTCTCACTATTGCGGCCTCTCTTGTGGAGCACAGGCTCCAGATGCGCAGGCTCAGTAGTTGTGGCTCACGGGCCTAGTTGCTCCGCGGCATGTGGGATCCTCCCAGACCAGGGCTCGAACCCGTGTCCCCTGCATTAGCAGGCAGACTCTCAACCACTGCGCCACCAGGGAAGCCCCCCAACATGATTCTTTAAAAATAAAATATGAACTTGGAGGGACACCTTCCCTCCCTGGGTTCTGCCACAGAACCTCAACCATAAGCACCAAGGTTCTACCTAACAATTCCAAGAACAAGAATTTGGGGCCTATTGTAAATATGGACCCAAGTGACCTAAGAAACCAAGACTGGCACAATTTTGCTCTCAGTGTGTAAAGAATGAGTAGATCCAGACAAGTGAATAATTGGTACCAAAGAAAGTAACACCTGTCATTTTAGATGTCATATATTGCATCTTTCTGGAACACCAATTTCACTTTTCACTTAAGGACAATAGGTAGAGTGAAGCATAGCTTGGTTTCCTTTGAAACAGGAGTTTTCCTCTAGAAGGATGCACTTCTATATTGTCAATGGTTTTTTTGTTTTCCGGTTTCCCTAACTTCAATAAGTCCTTTTGATGGTGTTGACTATCCTTGTTTCAGTTGGGTTCCTGACTTTCTGCTTTTAGCATTATATTCTTTTTATTTAAACTATCTCCCAGCCAACCTTGTTTTGTCTTTTCATCTTATTTTGAAAAGGCTTCAGAATCTTGCCAATTAAAACATGTGCCTGTCACTAGGCATTTTACTCTGTATGAAGCTTGAGGACAACTTTTGAGCAACCATCTTTTCCCTCTTCAGTACTAACAGCAGACCTTTTCTGTTTTTTTCAGAACTTTGGGAAATGTTTAAGCTGAGAATGGACAGAGGAAGTGAGTTTGGACCTTAATTCTTTTTTCCAAGGTTTAAAATCTTCAAATTGTACCTACAAACCAGTAGAAAAAATTTTCCCTGAAAGTAGACCATTTCTCCAGTACAATATTTAAATGTGATGTCACTTTGATGAAAATGCCCCAGTATGAATTTACAGGTACGATTACTCAATTTAGCTTTTAACTTTTTAAAGGCAGGTTAGGGGAAGATTACTTGAAAGAAAATGATGGATACATAAAAACATCTCTAGTTTCCAGGGCTGACACTGAATGAAGGTGGATCAGATGGGACCCAAATCTTTCCACCATTAGAAGCACTCTTTGATGGAGAGCCACATGCAAAAACCAAACCAAACCAAAACAAATGAACCTAGACACAGACCTCACACCCTGAACAAGAAAGAACTCAAAATGGATCAAAGACCTAAATGTAAAATGCGAAACCTTTTTTTTAGAATAAGAAGATAGGCTCATAATACAAAACTTTTAAATTTCTAGAGGAAAACAGGAGCTCATCTGCATGGCCTTGGATTTGGTGGTGAGTTTTTGCATATAACACCAAAAACATGATCGATGAAATGAAACGTGGATAAGTTGGACTTTATTGAAATTGAAATCTTTTGCTCTGTAAAAGACACTATTAGGAAAATCAAAAGATAAGCCACAGACTGATAAAGAACTTGTATCCATACTACACAAAGAACTCTTAAAACTCAACAATAAGAAAACAAACAGCCTAATTTTAAAATGAGCAAAAGACCTGAAACAGATACCTCACCATAGGAGTTGTACAGACAGTAGATAACAACATGAAAAGAGGGGCAACATCATTTGTCTTTAGGGAATTGTAAATTAAAACAACAACAAGATACCACTCCACATATGTTAGAATGGCTAAAATCCAAAAAACTGACCACAGCAATTGTTGGCGAGGATGCAGAGCCACAGAAACGTTCATTCGTTACTGGTGGGAATGCAAAATGGTGAAACTACTTTGGTAGACAGTTTGGCGGTTTCTTACAAAGCTGAACACAGTCTTACCATATAACCCATGAACTGTGCTCCTAAGTATATACCCAAAGGATTTGAAAGCTTATTTCACACAAAAAGCCTGCATACACACACAAAAAATTTTCAAGCACATGTATTCAGAAAATGGGTAACAAGTGAGCACTTAGGACTACTTTGGGAGCAAATGAGGGTGAAAGTGAGAGAGAGAAGTAGAAAGGGTCTGACTACAGGATCCAGCCCCAGGAGAAGGGCACGCATGGCCCAGGGGAGAAAACAAGAAAGTTCCAAGGGTGGTACCAGAAGGGCACGAGGGTACATGATAACGGGAGGAGGTGGGAAAATACAGTTCAGAATGAAAGCCTCCCTGAAAATTCTTCTGGACAGACCTTGTTCTATGCAATGACCTCTCCCCTTTAGACCCAGTCTCTGTTATCAAAAGACTAGAAACGTAGGGCTCTTTCAAGAAAAATGACTACAGTCACATTTTCTTAGAAAAACAGTTTAGATTTGGTCCTTTTAGAGCCAGAATATTGTTTAAACGACAGCATGGGATGTACTTTCAGCCCTTTCCATATTCTATACACTTCTATCTCTTTGGAGCCAGATGCCAAATTGTTTCCAGCCAGTTAATAATGGTTGTGGTAGTGAAGCTCCCAGAGGACCCGAAGAAGGAAACCTGCCTGCATTTCTAGGGCTCTGTTCCATGTGTTGGCTGCTGGGTGGATTCGGATTAGTCAAATAAAGGGAGGAAATAAGGCATGGAAGTCAATTAGTTTACTGTATAACCCAAGCAGGCCATCCCCCAGGTTACAACCTGCTCATCAGCAATGCTTGTGTTTCCACCAGCAAGCCTGTAAATGCTTGCAATTTGCAGTCACTTTAGTTTAACTACAAAGGTCTGACTGAGTCAAACAACAAGATGAGTGCCCCAAGAGAGCATTCCATGTAGTGCCATTGATTACATTTCTGTTTATTCGGTCATCGAGACTATCAGCAATCACCTTTTGAAGACCTGGTTGATGGGAAGTGACGTGCTAGGTGCTGCAGAAGGTACAAAGATGAGTTAGTCAAGAGCTCTGCCTCAAGGGAACGCCCAGAATAAGGCTTAAGATGAGACATGAACATGTATAAATGTAACAACCTAACATATTTCACTTTTAGGTTAGTTAGTATGTAGTAATAATAGCTGTCATTTACTGATCTCTCACCTTGTGCCATGCGTTCTTGCTGATCATCGCAGCCACCCTGCTAAGCATGTCACACACATTTCATAGATAGGGAAGCTTAAACTCATTGATGTTACATGGTTTTGAACTCTAAAGCTAGTGCTCTTAACACAACAACACAGCAACTCTGGTCCATCTATCTCCCATGAGATGGTCAAATAAAGTGCAAGTGTCATGGGGGCCAAAAGGAGGGAGAGAGAGTCTCATGCAGGAGGAACTAGGAAGACTTGTGTGTCTAAACTGTGCCTTGAAAGATTAGTAGGTTTTGACCTGAGGATATGGGAGAGGGAGGGAAGAGGTGGGACAGGGAAGATCTGCTAGGGGGAAGGAAGCCTGGAAAAAAGATATTGTCCCTGGGGAAAGCCTAGGACCTGGGGAGGGAAGCATTATCTCAGGTACCAGAAGTGGAGTGATGAGGAAGCTTCAGAGGTAGGAGAGGCAAGTGATGGGAGCCTTGAATAACAGACCAGGATTTGAGAATACCTTAAAAAAAGCAACGAGAGGTCACTCAAGATTTTTGAGAAGGGGAGTAACCCAGCCAAAGCCCGGTTTCAGATAGTGGGGGACGGTGCAACAGGAGATGAGGAGAGCAGGGATGAAGCCACGGCATCTCCTCAGGTGAAAGAGTCAGTGCTGTGGGATGGAGAGAAGGGGACGGCTGCAAAGGCATTTAAGGAGATAGAATCCCCTGGACTGAATCACCAACATGAGTGGCAAAAGGAGGGGACAGAAATCTAACAGTCCTTTCGTGCCTGCATAACTGGGAGGATAACAAATACTAAATTAGTCTGTAAATTGGATCACTGACACTTTCTCAATTGTTGGCTCTCAGATTGTTTTGACATGTGGGTCCAAAGACACTATTTAAATGGGCCCAAAGAAACTAATCTCCATACTCTTGCTTACTACAAAAAGAAAAAGATTTTAAAAATGAGGCTACTATTATGAGAGTTCATGAAAAGACATAAAACTCTAAAAAGTTAACTCATGCCCAAAGCAATAGACTTGGACACTGTGAAACTCTTAAAAAAAATATATATAATATGCCAGCTTGGGGCCACCTGGAGAACCCCAAGATGACTAGTGGATCCACACCTCCACTGGAGAGCCCTCAGTATTATTTACCTGGGCAGGGGGCTGGTTACAGCTAACTTGAATTCATCTAATAACTCTGACTGTGGGCTACCATGTGCCACATTCTGTGCTCAATGCTAAGGAGAGCCTTTCCTGACCAATTTCTTCTTCACATATTTCAGCCCCCCAGCCTCCTCTCTGAAGCCTGCCAACCCCACCTCTTCCCAACACATATTTCAAATAGGACAAAGTGCTGTTCCTACTTTATTCAAGCCAAAGAGACATAATCTCTGTCACATTCAGACCTTCACCAACCAATGGCCTCCCAGATACCATCTCTCGCCCACCTTTCTATGTGTACTTATGACACTGATCTTGGGAGCCCCGTGTTCCTATTTTATGATTTCCCAGCCTTCCAATTGCCTGTACCAGCCCACGGTGTCCACAGTAGCCAAGCAGGGCTACAAGTCCGGCAGACCCCTCACTGGAGTTCAGTTTTTGCAGCCTTGTCCTGATTTAATCTGCAAACCAATTTGCTACTTAACTTCCCCAAGCCCTTATCAACGTTTTAGATTTCAATGTGCCTTTCCTAGGCTGAATATCTGTGTTTTCAATTATGTCACCCTAGGTGAATTACCCTTCCATTGTTCAAGGTCAAACCTCCAGTTGTTATTTCCTGCCGGTGCAGCTAGTCCCTTTCCCCTCCATCCCTTTGGGGCAGTTTCTCAACTGTCACTGGTGTTCTGAGATCCTATCTCTATCATGTTTCATCTGTAAATTTAATTATGAAGCTATGCCCCATTTGGCTTCATTTTATTCCATGGTACAAAAGTTTATTATGCATCCATTCTCCACAAGGCATCCAAAGATGTACTAGACATGCCCTTCTGCAGCAATATGAAAACGAAGTCCCTAAAAGGAGCTAGGTGGGCCTAATTTCATTCACATTGTTGAGTCCCCTCATCTGATCAGTAGACCTCTCTCATCCTGCACTCAGATTTCTACCCACAGAGGACTATTCCTTCTAGCACAAGTATTTAAGAAGTGGTTTTTAAAGCAGAAAGGGGAAGGCAGAAGCAGAAAGGGGAAGGCAGATGCAGAAAGGCTAAGTCAGAGCAGTTCTAGAAAACAATCACTAACTCAAGTCTTCCCAAAGAGCCCTGCCCTGCCTTCCTACCCCACGTTCAGTCGGGGTCCAAATGCACTTCCAAGTTTGCAGGTACAGGCCCTGAGCAAAGGCATAACTGGCTCCCCTGCTCACACTTGGGGTCCCATTGCCTGAGTTCAACTTTTCCCTTTGTTCTCCCACACTGCCTACCATATCCCTTCTACAGAGGGGAGCATCCCCAAGTATATCTTTGGAGGGGGAAGGCACCCCTCTGTATCCTACATACAGAGGCAGCATGCATGGCCCAGCCACATAGCTCACCTGTTACCCCAATGATGAATCCTTTCCAGACCCTTCAGTCTGGACCCTTCCATTGTATTCCAGGCAAGTCTGATGGCTCCAGTAGCCCTTTGCTTATGGTGCTCTCACTTAATTCATGCAGGCTGTCTGCCTGTCCAGCACTGTCTGCCTTGTAAGCAGAAACTGGGAGCAGGACCCACTAGTATATCAGTTATCTTTGGGTCTTCTCCTTGCCCAGCACAGGCAGGTGTTTACTGAATGACCCCTCAAACAAACATTAGAGAATATAAATGATCTTTTCAGACACTGTTTTGTCTCATTAACCAACTGCTTTTCATTGAGTCATTGGTTTTCAATTTCTTTAAAATTTTTCTTGGAGTACAGTTGCTTTACAATGTAGTGTTAGTTTCTGCTGTACGGCAGAGTGAATCAGTTTTACGTATACATATATACCCTCTTTCTTAGATTTCCTTCCCATTTAGGTCACCACAGAGCACTGAGTAGAGTTCCTTGTGCTATACAGTAAGTTCTCATTAGTTATTGTCAATTTGTTTTCAATGAACAGAATCCTTACTTCGAACAAAGTCTTATTTGGAAGACCCACCTCCCCAGTATATAAAATGGTAATGGTGGAGCTCTTCTTGTTCACATAAAATGGAGAGCCCCCCCACCCCAGAGCTCTAACAGCACCTACCTGCACCCACCAAGCTAAAATTTTCAATCCACTTCCCTCCACATATATAAGTTTTTTACTTCTTTCAAGGCCCAGGCCAAATCCTTCTTCCCTCATGAAGACTTCTCTCTGATCATCGTATCCATGGTGGGTGTTGCTTGTTTCTGAATTCCTGGAGGTCCCATTGTCTGCCTTGCTCTTTTGGCGTATACTTAGTTTGAACCAATGAACATTCACATCCACTGAGGCTTGCTAAAGGCCAAGTGATGTGCTTTAAATACATTATCCCATTTAATCCTCAGGGCCATCCTGTGAAGTAGATGCTATGATTATCTCATTTACTGATGAGGAAATAGAAGCTCAGAGAGGTTTGGCAATGTGCCAAGGTCACACAGCTATTCACTAGCAGTGCTAGGATTTAAACCATGAGCTACCTGATTCATTGTTTTCTGTTTTAATGTGCCATTATTTTCTCTCTCCAACTAGATTGTAAGCCGAAGTGCAGAAACTGCATCTCTACTTCTTTCTCTCTCTGCCCCATCCTTAATACAGTGTTTTACCCTGAGGAAGCATATAATTAATAATTTTTCAGAGCTTCCTTTGTTCCCTGCAGTATATTGCATAGTTCTTCACCTTTTCCTCCTCTGACATCTATCTGGGTAGAGGCTGCCAGCTTCAGAATAGGCTATGATCTCACCTCTTTATTCCTAGAGGAACATTCTATTTCTGAAGCTTGCAAAGACAGGTTTTCACTGCTGAAAATATTAGGCACTTCTTCCAAAGGCTGGAAGCTAAGCGGGAGTTTCACAGGAGGAAAAAAACAACAGTGATCTCCTCAAATGGAGTGGGGAGGCTCAAGGCAGGAAGTTGAAGGTACCCTTGGAACAGCTCCAGGGAGAAGGGAAAGTGGAGAGGAAAGAGACACTATTTAGATTTTTACCACTTGGGACCCTATCCCCAATTTAACTTTTGGATAAAATCTTAAAAACAGCCAAGTAGTAAAAGTCCTGTTCTTCATGAACTCTGACCCCTCTGCCTGTTTGGGATGTCACTGAGAAAGGCTACATTTTGTGCACAGCAGCCCTGAGGGGATGCCCAGTGGCCCAGGTGGGGGTGATTGATTGGGGGAAGCCCCAGGGGCATGGCCACCCTCCCTGCACCTGCCTCTGAATAAACAGAGGGCTGCCTTCTGCAGGGGCCCCTTCCTGACCACCCCCAGCCCTTCTCTGGCCTCACCCCTCCGGCCCCCTTACTTGAAAATTAACCACAGGTTTAAAATGAAAGAGAAGATGATGGCTACATGAGCCCAAAGTGTATGCAAATTGAACTACAGGATGAGCAGAAAACAGAGCCTTAATAAAATAGGCACCTCTGCAGGCTAATACTAGGATCTATTCACTCTTAAATTTCAGTTTTACGTCCTTACTATAGCATATGTAACAATATTGCTGAAGTGTCAGGTGGTTAACCACACTTTAATTTTAATGTTTTGATTTGAATAGTTGAGTTAATTCAATGATTTCAATAGAAGTCTCATTTGTCTTGAAGTATTTGCTTCAAATACCTGTCTCTTCTTTGGAAATATGATAAACAGTCTTCAATGCCTGATATAGTTATAAAATACATGGATAACCAATCAAATTTGCTCTTTAATGACTTCTGCAAAAGGCAAATGAGGACAGGAGTGACATTTTTGAAAACAAAACATATGCACACATGCACACATACAAGCAGAATGTGCTCTGAGAAAGAAAATCAGGGGCCAGATGACAGGCACAGTTCCGGGATGTTCAGACAGTTGTACTTTCTGACTGAGACAAATATTTGTTTTCAGAACCAAAATGTATCTTATTATGCACTGATGAAAGTTACTATTGTTATAATAGATACAAAAATTTTTAAAAAAACACACTCAGTTTAAGTGCTGAACTGAAAATGTTTAGTGTTTTCTATCAATTTCCTGATTCTCCTAAGATCTGAGTCATATGGATAGCTGTTCACCCTCCTTTTCCCTTTTCCCTTCTGATAAAAAAAAAATTGGAATAGATTATGCAAAATACAGAATAAAAACACATAGCTTGAAGGAAAGTTGTTTGTGGAGAGAGAGAATCAATAAATGAATGCATATACAAATAAATAAACCCAATAGCAGAAGCCATCACAAGGAAATTCAAGAGACAAAAACAATCCAGAAAAAAATTGTGAATTATCAATAGAGAACAGTATGGAGGTTCCTTAAAAAACTAAAAATAGAGCTACCATATGATCCTGCAATCCCACTCCTGGGCATATATCTGGAGAAAAAACATAATTCGAAAAGATACATGCACCTCCAATGTTCACAGCAGCACTATTTACAATAGCCAAGACATGGAAGCAACGTAAGTGTCTATCGACAGATGAATGGATAAAGATGTAGTATATATATACAATGGAATACTACTCAGCCATAAAAAAGAATGAAATAATGCCATTTGCAGCAAGATGGATGGACCTAGACATTATCATACTAAGTGAAGTAAGCCAGACAGAGACAAATATATGATATTGCTTATACGTGGAATCTAAAAAGAATGATACAAATGAACTTATTTACAAGACAGAAATAGACTCACAGACATAGAAAACGAACTTATGGTTACCAAACGGGAGGGGGGAGGGATATATTAGAAGTTTGGGATTAAAATATACACATTACTATATATAAAATAGATAACCAACAAGGACCTACTGTATAGCACAGGAAGCTATACTCAACATCTTGTAATAACCTATAATGGAAGAGAATGTTAAAAAAGAATATATATATATATTTAACTTAATCACTTTGCTATACACCTGAAACTAACAAAACATTGTAAACCAACTATATTTCAATAAAATTTGTTTAAATTGTGAATTATATCAGAAAGGGTTCATTTCCTTTATATATAAAGGGCACCAATAAATCAATAAGAAAATTTCAATAATCCAATGTAAAAAAATGAGCAAAACAGATGAACAATTCACAGAAAAGGAACTAAATATGGCCCTGCATATTTAGTATGAGAAGATATTCACTTTTATTCAAATGGGAAAAATGAAAAAGAATAATTCTATATTCTGGGAAAATGGGGAGATAGACTGACAGGGGTAAAAAGGTATACAACTTCTATGGAGGACAATTTAACCAAATCTATCAAAATTGCAAATGCATTTATTCTTTGACCCAGCAATCACAATTCTAAGAATTTCTCCTATGTATATTATTTTACACATGTGAAATGACATATGTACAAAGTTATTTACTATAACACTGCAATAGCAAAAAGTATTTTAAAAATCCAAGTGGCAGGCAACAGGGGGCTAAACGAATTATGGTACAGCTCCACAATTCTTTATCTGAAACCCTAGGGTTTGATGTGGTTTGCATGTCAGAATGTTTTGAAATTCAGAAAGTTAATACAGTGCAGGTACTATATATTATGTAACACCCCAGAGGGTTCTTAGGCAACACTCAGTAATCAAATCCATTAATATTTCTGTGGAAAAACTAAATATTCATACAAAGTGGGAGAAACAACTCATGCCAATTTGAATTATGTTTTTCCAGCAAAATGAGTTTGCCACAAACTTAGGAAAACTTTTGCTTTCAGGATTTTTTCTTTTTTAAGTTAGAAATTACAGATAGGAGACTGTAGGCATGCCATCCATACTATGGAATACCACAGAGCTGTAAATAAATAAAAACACAGTTTCTGCACTCAACAATCTCCAAGGTACTCTAAGTAAAAAAAAAAAAAAACCTGTGTGTACAAAAGGGGGAGACAGCATAAAGTATGTACAGTAGTTTCCCTTTATCTGCAGGGGATACCTTCCACGACCCCCAGTGGATGCCTGAAAGCACAGAAAGTGCGAAACCCTTTATATACTCTGTTTTTCTCTACACATACACACTCATGATAAAGTTTAATTTATAAATTAGGCACAGTAAGAGATTAACAATAACTAATAATAAAATAGAACAATTATAACAATATAGTGTAATAAAAGTTATGTGAATGTGGTCTCTATCTCAAAACATCTTATTGCACAGATTTAACGCCTTTTCCATCCTCAATAAGCACTTGTCACACACTGTGGCAGTAACTTGCAGTTTGAGGAGTGACAGTAAAACTAGCATGAATTTCTTTTTTCCTTCTTCACAATTTCAGGGTTAGAAGATTTGATCTTACTATATATAGATCTAAGCCACCGCAGCATAAGATTTTTTTTCTTTCCTTAATAAGTCAAGAACTTTCACCTTTCCACTTAAAGGAAGCACTTTACGGTTTCTCTGGAATTTCCGAATTGCCAGTATCACTACGCCTGTGCTTTGGGCCATTATTAAGTAAAATGCAGGTTACTTGAACACAATCACTGTAATACCAAGATGGTTAACTTAATAACTTAGACGGCTACTAAGTGATTAACAGGTAGGATATGCTGCACAAAGGATGATTCACATCCCAGGTGGGACAGAGAGGGTAGGAGAGAGATTTCATCACAATACTCAGAATGGCGCACAATTTAAAACTTAAGAATTTTTCATTTCTGGAATTTTCCATTTAATATTTTCAGACCTCTGTTGACCCCGAGTAATTGAAACCATGGAAAGCAAAACCGCGGATAAGGGGGACTATTGTATGTATTTGCTTTTGTAAGCCAAAGATAGCCCTAAAAAGACTACATTTATTTCTGGAGAGAGAAACTAAGGGGAGTTTAGGAACTATGGTTGAGAGACAGACTTCACTGTATATGTTTACATAGCTCTCCTATGCAAATATATTACCACATCAGAGCAAATAAAAAACATTTACATTTTAATTGCTAAACATAATGTGCATATGGATTACCAATGGATGCTCAGGTTTTATCCTTGTATGGAAGTTCCTCACGGTACCAAGTATTAAGTACCAGGTATGGGTCAGGCACTAAGCTAGGTGCATTGCCCAGATTATAGCTGGGCATGTGAGGTAGGCATGAATATCCCCATTTTAGAGAGAAGGAAACTAAGTTTCAGTTAGAACCATACAACAGTAAGTGAGAGAACTGGGATTCATACCCAAGGCTACCTGAGCCTGAGTGCTATGGCACAAAAGAACATTGGAAAATAAGAAGAAGATGGTTATCTATTGAGAACATATGTGGAATTTATGACCAGACAATGATTCTTTTCTTGAGCACAATATTTGGGACATTTGAAATCCTGCTCTGCTCTAATTCCTCTGGGCATTGTTAATGATATGGCACCAGTGAAGCCTGCAGAGCAAGGGGTCTGTGCCCTGGTTATGGGTTGGGGAGGGCAACCTGTCCATCACAAAGAGCTAAAGCCCTGTAGGGTCCAGTGTGGACATGTTTGCCCACAATGGACAAGTAGTCTGGTCAGAGAATGCACTGTCCTCTTCTCCAGATTGCTCATTAGCACTGACTGGGGAGGAAGGGGCAGCAAGGTGCTATGGACTGAGTGTTCTTGTCCCCTCAAAATTCAGATGTTGAAATCCTAATCCCCAGTGTGATGGTATATGGAGATGGGGTCTTTGGGAGGTAATTAGGTTTAGATGAGGTTATGAGGATGGACCCCTCATGATGAGATTAGTGCCCTTATAAGACAAGATTTGAGAGAGCTTGCTTCCTCTCCCTGTTCTCCATCATGTGAGGGTACAACAAGAAGATGGCCATCTGCAAACCAGAAAGTGGGTCCTCACCAGACACTGGATCTGCTGGCACCTTGACCTTGGACTTCCCAATCTCCAGAACTGTGAGAAATAATTATTATTTATTTCTGCCTGTTATGGCAGCCCAAGATGACTCTATCTCTGGAAAGGATCACTTCTGGTCTGAAGGACTGTATATTTGAAAGTACAGTTTGCAATTAATCAAAACTGACCAATACCAATTACATTTATCTTTTCAGTCATTATTCTCTTTGTTCTGTGATTGAAAGAAGCAAAGTAGAACAGTATAGACACTTTTCCCAGGATCAAGTACATCTGGACCCACTGATGTGGGAAAAACTGATGGAATCAGTGCCAGCTCCAAAACATGCAGTGTCTCTCCCTTTCCAGAACCTCAACAGGCCACACGCACATCTCCCAGTCTCATGTCCCTACCCTCCAGGAACAGAAACCAGGTGGGAGCCCTTGAAAATTAAGCTGACCATTAACCAATGACTTCAGAAGATTAAGGAAGTAATGAGTTCTAACAACTGACACGGATTTGAGGCTGGACTTCTTGGGTGACCAACTGCCTTTGTTTGTTCTAGGACTGTCCCAGTTTTAGCACTGAAAATTCCATTCTAAGAGACCCATCAGTACTGGATAAATAAGGATGACTGGTCACCCTGCCTAGGTTTCAATTCCAGCTCCACCACTTCTTAGCTATGTGACCTTGAGCAAGATACTTAGCTACTCTGTATTTCAGTTTTTCCATGCTTAAGATGCAGAGAATAATAATACCTGCCCCACAGGGTTGTTATGAAGATTAAATGAATATTTGTAAAGTGCTTAGAACGGTGCTTGGTAAGAGCTATATAAGAGTTTGTTAAACAAAAGAAAGTGTGTTAAACTTTGTTGAGCCTTGTTGTCTTTGTCCATAACCAGTGAGTGCAGCAGACACTGAGCACATTTAAACTACATGACTGTGTTGGTGGAAACAGAAGCAAGAGGATATAAGTAACTTTCATCAAGACAGTTACTAGGTGAATCAATATGTCCAAAGCCAGGACAAGAAGCCAGCATTCCATTTGTCTCTGCTCAGCCCACCCTTCTGATCCCTCTGGTTCACACCTTTTGCCCTCACTGATTGCACATAGTAGGCTCGTAATAAATATTTATTACATGAATGCATAACTTTTTCTCAGACAGGCCTATTCAGGGTTGCTGGAAGGAGTTTGTATTTTCACTTTCTCTTACTTATTTGCAAAGGAGCTAAATCTTAGTAGCTAATGCTAAGGTTCCTAGCACACTGCTTACTTATGATAAGATTTCCTGAGACTATAAAATGAAGAAATTACTGAGAAGATAGAAGGTTCTTCTTCTTTGGCAGGTATTTATGGTCCTGAATCTGTGGGTAGCCTGAACACAAAAACACGTGCGTTAGTCATAAATCGGTCAGTGCTCTGGACACCTAAAGACTTGAGAGGCTGCAGCGTGGCTTGGAAGGCTGCTTCTGGAGAGACGTTTGCACAGCCGTGCACATGTACACTCAGTCACTTCCCTGCTCTCCTGTACAAACCTGTCTGCGTTCTGGGGACCTACCAGGACCCATGGGCCCACCTGCTTGCTGGGTTCTACTCCAGCCAAGTCCCAAGTCAATGTCAGAGCCCATGCTGAACCACAGACCTCAAGATACACAGGGAAGCCCTGCAAAAGTCTCTACTCCTGCACTGCTTAACCAGCAGCATGTGTTTTTTTGGCTAAAAGGTGTTTAAATGAAATCATTTTTTCCATATTACTTTGAAAAGTTTATTTCACCAGCATGAAAATGTTTAATAATATTATTTGGGGGTTTTACAAAAAAAGAAATCACCATTTTGAAGATGTTACTTTTTGATTAACTTAGGGAAAAGAGCATGGTGATATTTAACCCTTTCCTCAAAGGATGCAAGTGACTTGGGCTTTAGATGAACAGTGCTTTGGGAATCAAACAGCACCAATGTCTGTGCTAAATAGAGAAAGGGAGGCTGGGTCCCTACACTGCACGGGTGTAAAGTGATGTGCTTGGTTCAGTCTGAGTGATGACTGTAAGAAAATAGAGCAGCCCCCACACCCCACCTCTGCTGCCCAGTCAGCTTTGCAAGGTCACTGATGTGCCACCAGGAAACTATGTGCCAGTGATATCTCCCCACAGCTGGCAGATTCTGGAACTATCACAGTTCTTTCCCCAGAGAGCCACATTCCCTATAGGGGGCAAACACTTCAATGGAAAAGCTCTAGGAACCCCTGGAAGGCTGGGCTAGGGAATTCAGCCTCCAGCTCCCCTTTTTATTCAGCAGAAAGCATCCCTCTCTGATAGCTTTCACCCTGAGCAACAAAATCAGACTGCTCCAAGCTGCAGTCCTGAACAGGCCTGCTCCTGACACAGGTCCTACTAGGCCTAGGACAAGAAATGTAAATGGAGGCATGCTTAGTATAGGTCTAGATATTTAAAGGTGACACAGCAAGCTAATAAACTGTGAAATGTGTCTACTCCTCCATCTTAATAAATACACCTGGAAGACCTAGTACACATTTTGAATTCACAGACTCCAGAACATGGGGGCTTAAGGAAAGCTGGGCCCTGTCACCCAGCTCCTAGCCTGTGATCCATCCTATTACCCTTTCCTCCCTTGGTTCTGTCCAACATCACAGAGAGCTGAAGCCCAGCCCTCGATTCCAAGCTTTGCCTTCACTGCCCACACAGCACCCCACTGGCTCATCCTCAAGGCCAGATACCAGATTGCACACGGGCCCTGGAAGGGGGCTTGGGCTGCTGTGCAGCCATTAAGGGTCCTGGGTCCCAGCTCTCTAGGGGAAGTCTAGTAAAGGCTGTGCAAGCTCTGAGTAGGCTCATGGACCCTGTACCTGGAGGGCAGCTGTAGGCAGAGGGGAGCTCAGAGGAGCCCTCTCAAAAGCAGGGCCCAGGCCAGGCCTCACATCCAGGGCATCAGCAGTGAAGAGTAGATAGAGGGCAAATCAGGATAGCAGGCAGGAAAATGCAGTACCTCGTCAGGACTGCTCAGTTCCTTGATGCAGGAGCAACTTCTGCTTCCATGAACCGGGAGGAGGTGGGGAGAGTTGGGGAAGGGGGGGCACCAAAAGATCTGAGTATTGCTCCACTCAAGGAGTGTGAGTGAATGAAGGGGGGCATTTCACTCTAACAAGATGAATCAGGGTCAACTGTTTGGGACTTGGCATGGGCTGAAATTTTTATCTCTGGCGATATCCCCTGTCTTTCACAGACACAATGTCAAAGGAAGGTTAGACATTAAAGTAACCACAAGGATGGATCCTAAAAATATGTTCTTCGTAGCTGTAGGACTTTGAAGAACTTTTCCTTTAAATGAAGGAATGGGAGCGGGGATGGCATCTTAATCAAGCAGCCTTTCGAAGTCCTAATGGTTTTCGGGTTTTCTCAAGACCTTTCTATAAAACCAAAGGATATAGATGAATTAAAAAAATTTAAGCAAATATGGGAGAAAAATAGTACAAAAGCCTGAGGTTTGGTGAAAGAAAAAAATCAAGAACAGAGCAGCAGAAAATCAAGCTGATGAGAGCAAATGAAGCACCAACTGAACCTGATGCAAAAAAGGTGATCTTGTGTGCAGCCTCTTGAGACTGTACATTATGATGCAAACACTGTATTTAGTTAACACTTTTGTTCCAAGAAATTCAAATTCTCACTCTACCGACATCAAATTCTGTCTGTATTCTACACTGCAACTTGTCTTTCTTCATACCCTTTCCTTTTGTGGGAGACCTGTCCTTTCTCTTTTCTCTGTGCTCTTAATCTTGTCCCCATATTCAAAAGGGTCATAAGACATGGTGGGGACGGATTACTCTGAGAATGAGATGCCTCCAGACTTGGGTGTAGAGGTTAACAGAGTATGAAAAGGAACTTAGTGGCCAAGAATTGAGGGAAGAGGCAAAAATTATTTTTGTCACCAGTAAGAAATTTTAGACTTCCAGAGGTTTAATAACTTGTCATAAAGCAAGAGTGGAAGCCAGAAAGAGCTGCAGACCCCCAAGTACCAAACCCGCTCCAGGCACCAGGGTTCAAGCACAGGTCCACTACCATTATCCCTGCACAGGGAAGAGCCCCAAAGCACAAGAACACAATGGTTCACAGAGGAAATATGAAAAGCAGCACGAAAATAATTATGGGTTGGAAGGATTTACTCCAAAGGCTTAACTCTGTATAACCTGGCCAAGAGATCACACTGCTAAAGTGAAATATGATAGTGGTGGATATGAAACAAGCATTCAAAGGGCATAAACAGGCTTAGGCTACTCCAAGGAAAATATAAATTCAGTGATGTGATGGAAAATATAGGCTCACTTTGAGGGCAATTACTATATTGGGAAGATCTATTAATCTGTTGACAGTTTCTCAAAGAAAGTGATGGCAGCCTGCTAATTTGCCTCATTTGAATCCAGTCTGTACGAGGAGCTGGTAAATATATCTCAGGGAGCAGTGCTGTGCAGCAGGCGAGGGATGGGTTGCCTTCATATATCTTGTTCATTTTTCATCTTTATGATTATTCTCTCCAGTTTCCTCCCATTCTCTTTTCCATTCTTTTGCCAACCCCCTCTCAGATCCACAAAATCCTCTGCTATGGAAAACTCTTTCTAGGATAAGGGAAGGGAGTGATGACTGACGGCTTAGGATTATGAACGGGGTCAACAATTGTTCTGCATTACCCAGACGCTTATTAAGCCAACCAAAAGGGCTGTCATCTCAGGTTCTCCTCTGCACACCTGGCTTCCCTGCATCTCTGCTGCCCCGTACCCCAGGACAATTTCACCTCTCACCCCTTTACAGCAGGAGGATGGCAATTTCTTTAATGCTTTTTCAAGGACTTTCATTCCTGTCCAAATAGCTTCTAGCATTGCCAAGTGAAAGGAGAGGTGTCACTATCATCCAGACTATAAACAAGCAGTATAGTCTTATGTGAATCCAACTGAAAGAGAATTTTACTGGAAGGTCACTATAGCAAACCACTTTTTCCAGATGTCAGAAAATCTGGGGTCTGTGTGAAGAAAAATGCAGCGTTTTGGACCTTTCCTCTGTTATATCTGAAGAAGGACACAGATGAGAGTCCCCATAAAGAAAACGTTTGCTTCAACTCGTGCTGCTCTGTGCTCTGAGGTTGCCCCCAACAGCCCTTGATTTAGTATTTTAGAAACACACTATTGTGTGAGAGGTGAAATTGTCCTGGGAAAGCAGGACTTGGACCCTGGGTTTTATTTACTGAAATAAAGATTGCAGAAATAGATAGGGATGGAGAAAATGGTTCTGAAATATGTTCCTCGTTATAACCCCGTTGCCAGCACTTAAATAAAAGGGGGGTTTAAAGAAGAAAATCCCTGCTTGGAGTCCCAGGGGAGCAATACTGTCTTAGAGATATCTGCTGACACAGCTGATGCACACTCAAGACGGCTGCCGAGATGGAGTGCTCTGCGGTTTCACAAAAGTAGAAGCAAATCCTTCAACTAAGGAATAGTCATACTGTGTGGAAATAAAACCACATCAGGCTCTGCTGATGTTAATTTATGAAGAACCTAGCTTATTTTCCTACACTGAGGAAGCACCTAATATAAACAACAAAACCCAAAGAATGAATTAGATTTTTTGGTAAATCATAAAATATTACCATAATAAAGCTACAACTTGACGCCAGAGTTGTTCTCTGGAGTACATCAAGGGCCCAGCTGGCCTTCCTATTGTCCTTCACCCACATTTCTTCCTCACGACTTCTTTCCCAAGTGTCTGTCCTCTGTTTGTCTTCTATATTTCTTCCCCAAACCCAGTTAATTGGGAATGTGTGCCCTCTGTCAGAAAGTTTTGCTCTGTCCCTTCCAAGTGGTCAGGTACATATGCTTGCCACACTCCTGGAGTTTTGAAGTCTTGCAATAGGTTAGGGGCACCCTGTTCTTTAATAAATAAAGTGGCTTGTGGGGAATCCAGCAGGCTCTGTGATATCTCCGGAGTTGCAGGGGTAGGGAGCTTGGGTCTTGGTGCAACTTCTGGCTCTGATTTTCTGCTCCTAAATTCCCTCTCTCTTGTCTGTTTCTTACCCCTGAAGTAGGCTGGCCCTTTTCTGCTCTACATGCCCCTATGCTGGGCATCCTCCCCATTTCATCTCTCCCCAGAGTAGCAGACTTTTACTGAAGATTGGGGTTTAAGAGGTCAGGTGATGAGCAGCTGCAACACAAAAACTGTATGGAAAACAATTTAAAATTAGACATCCTGAAATCAATATGTCAGCAAGTATTGCGAAGTTGGAAGGGGCCCTAAAGACTATTTAATCCAGTGGTCCTCAACTCTAACAGAACCAATGTCCCTTTTTTTATAACAAATATTTTCTAACATTTAGTATTCTAAAATGAACTCCACAGACAATATATTATACCTACATGCATAATTTTTAAATAATTAATACCGTTCTCTAATTATAATGTAAACTAAAATTGAAAGAAAATAATTTATAATTTTAAAAGGCATGCATTTTCCTATGTAAATATTCAGGCATAACCACTCGAGAAGACAAAGTCAGATGACAGTATCAGGAAAAAAAATAAGGTTTTGCAATGGGCAAAAAAAATGTGTAGATTACTGAGTGCCTTGTTCCGCACACTTTTCTGGGATATCTTTATCATTCATTCATTGCGTTTGAGCTAACAACTCTGTATGCTGTAAAAAAAAAAAAAAAAAAAAAAAGGCAGCCCTGCAAATGATTCTTGTCCATAGAAAAGTAAAATGTGTCTAGTAGAGTATAAATGACTATTTCCCTTGGATACCAATCAGTTTCCATCTATTTGTCTATTTACAAATTTATCTCAGCATTCTATTAATTGGTGGGTTAAATAAGAATCTTTGACACAGGCTATATTAATCAGGGCTCTCCAGGGAAACAGAACCAATAGGATATATGCAAATATATACAAGAGATTTATTATAGGAATTGGCTCATGTGATTATGGAGGCCAAAAACTCCCAGGATCTGCTATCTGCAAGCTGGTGAAACAGGAAAGCTAGTGGTGTAATTCAGTCCAAGTCCAAAGGCCTGAGAAGCCGGGGGCCAATGGTGTAAGTCTCAGTCTATATCCATGTCTGAGAAGCAGGAGCACCAATGTCTCAGGGCAGGAGAAGTTGGATGTCTCAGCTCAATCAGAGGGGGCATATTTGCCCTTCCTCTTGTTTTATTTAGGCCCTCAACAGACTGAATGATGCCTTCTTGCATTGGTGAGTATGATCTGTTTACTCAGTTCACCAATTCAAATGCTAATCTCCTCCCGAAACACCCTCAACAGACACATCCAGAAATGTTTTACCAGATATCTGGACATCCCTTACCCTAGTCAAGTTTAAATTAACCATTGCACAGGCTCATTTTATAGCTGAATGAAAGTCATAATTACAAGCACTTTCAAAAGTTATCCTTCAGAGGACCTTCAAGATAGTGGAGGAGTAAGACATGGAGATCACCTTCTTCCCCACAAATACATCAAAAATACATCTACACGTGGAACAACTCCTACAGAACACCTACTGAACGCTGACAGAAGACCTCAGACTTCCCAAAAGGCAAGAAACTCCCCACGTACCTGGGTAGGGCCAAAGAGAAAAGAAAAAACAGAGACAAAAGAATAGGGACGGGACCTGCACCAGTGGGAGGGAGCTGTGAAGGAGGAAAGGTTTCCACACACTAGGAAGCCCCTTCGCAGGCGGAGACAGGGGTGATGGTGGGGAACCTTCAGAGCCACGGAGGAGAGCGCAGCAACAGGGGTGCGGAGGGCAAAGCGGAGAGATTCCCACACAGAGAATCACTGCCAACCAGCACTCACCAGCCCGAGAGGCTTGTCTGCTCACCTGCTGGGGCAGGGGCGGGCTGGGAGCTGGGGCTCGGGCTTCAGAGGTCAGTTCCCAGGGAGAGGACAGGGGTTGGCTGCGTGAACACAGCCTGAAGGGGGCTAGTGCGCCACAGCTAGCCGGGAGGGAGTCCGGGAAAATGTCTGGATCTGCCAGAGATGCAAGAGACCATTGTTTTGGGGTATGCAAGGAGAGGAGATTCAGAATACTGCGTAAATGAACTTCAGAGATGGGCGCAAGCCACGGCTGTCAGCGCGGACGAGAGAGATGGGCATGAAACGCTAAGGTACTGTTGAGGCCAGCAAGAAGCCTGTGTGCAAGCACAGGTCACTGTCGACACCTCCCCTCCCGGGAGCCTGTGCAGCCCGCCACTGCCAGGTTCCCGTGATCCAGGGACAACTTCCCCAGGAGAACACACAGCGTGCCTCAGGCTGTTGCAATGTCACACCGGCCTCTGCCACCGCAGACTCGCCCCACGTTCGGTACCCCTCCCTCTCCCTGGCCTGAGTGAGCCAGAGCCCCCTAATCAGCTGCTCCTTTAACCCCGTCCTGTCTGAGCGAAGAACAGACACCCTCAGGCGACCTACACGCAGAGGCGGGGCCAAATCCAAAGCTGAACCCCAGGAGCTGTGCGAACAAAGAAGAGAAAGGGAGATCTCTCCCAGCAGCCTCAGGAGCAGTGGATTAAATCCCCACAATCAACTTGATGTACCCTGCATCTGTGGAATACCTGAATAGACAAAGAATCATCCCAAAATTGAGGTGGTGGACTTTGGGAGCAACTGTAGGCTTGGGGTTTGCTGTATGTGACTAACGAGTTTCTAATTTTTATGTTTATCTTAGTTTAGTTTTTAGCACTTGTTATCATTGGTGGATTTGGTTATTGGTTTGGTTGCTCTCTTCTTTTTTTTAATACTTTAAAATTTTTTTAATTTTAATAATATTTTTTGAAAATTTTTATTTTAATAACTTTTATTTTATCTTTTCTTTTTTTTTTTTTCTCTCCCTTTTCTTCTGAGATGTGTCAGAAGGGTCTTGGTGTTCTGAACAGGTGTCAGGCCTGAGCCTCTAAGGTAGGAGAGCTGAGTTCAGGACATTGGACCACCAGACACCTTCTGGCCCAACATAATATCAATTGGTGAGAGCTCTCCTAGACATCTCCATCTCAACGCTAAGACCAAGCTCCACCCAATGTCCAGCAAGCTTCTGTGCTTGATGCCACATGCCAAACAACTAGCAAGACAGGAATACAACCCCGCCCCTTAGCAGAGAGGCTGCCTAAAATCATAATAAGCTCATAGACACCCCAAAACACACCACCGGACTTGCTCCTGCCCACCAGAAAGACGAGATGCAGGCTCATCCACCAGAACACAGGCACCAGTCCCCTCCACCAGGAAGCCTACACAACCCACTGAACCAACCTTACCCACTGGGGGCAGACACCAAAAACAATGGGAACTAAAAACCTGTAGTCCGTGAAAAGGAGACCCCAAACACAGTAAGTTAAGAAAAATGAGAAGACAGAGAAATACACAGAAGATGAAGGAGCAAGGTAAAAACCCACCAGACGAAATGAATGGAGAGGAAATAGGCAGTCTACCTGAAAAAGAATTCAGAGTAATGGTAATAAAGATGATCCAAAATCTTGGAAATAGACAAAGAATATTTAACAAGGACCTAGAACAACTAAAGAGCAAATAAACAATGATGGACAACACAATAAATGAAATTAAAAATTCTCTAGAAGGAAACAATAGCAGAATAACTGAGGCAGAAGAACGGGTAAGTGACCTGGAAGATAAAATAGTGGAAATACCTACTGCAGAGCAGAATAAAGACAAAAGAATGAAAAGAATTGAGGATGATTTCACAGACCTCTGGGACAACATTAAATGCACCAACATTCGAATTATAAGGGTCCAAGGAGAAGAAGAGAAAAAGAAAGGGTCAGAGAAAACATTTGAAGAGAGTATAGTTGAAAACTTCCCTAACATGGGAAAGGAAATAGTCAATCCAGTCCAGGAAGCGCAGAAAGTACTATACAGGATAATTCCAAGGAGAAACAAGCCAAGACACTTATTAATCAAATTATCAAAAATTAAATACAAAGAAAAAATATTAAAAGCAGCAAGGGAAAAACAACAAATAACATACAAGGGAATCCCCATAAGGTTAACAGCTAATCTTTCAGCAGAAACTCTGCAAGCCAGTAGGGAGTGGCAGGACATATTTAGAGTGATGAAAGGGAAAAACCTATAACCAAGATTACTCTACACAGCAAGGATCTCATTCAGATTCAACGGAGAAATTAAAACCTTTACAGACAAGCAAAAGCTAAGAGAATTCAGCGCCACCAAACCAACTTTACAACAAATGCTAAAGGAACTTCTCTAGGCAGGAAACACAGAGAAGGAAAAGACCTACAAAAACAAACCCAAAACAATTAAGAAAATGGTAATAGGAACATACATATTGATAATTAGCTTAAATGTAAACCAAAAGACAAAGACTGGCTGAAAGGATAAAAAAACATGACCCGTGTATATGCTGTGTACAAGAGACCCACTTCAGACCTAGGGACACATACAGACTAAAAGTGAGGGGATGGAAAAAGATATTCCAGGCAAATGGAAATCAAAAGAAAGCTGGAGTACCAATTCTCATATAAAACAAAATAGACTTTAAAATAAAGACTATTACAAGATACAAAGAAGGGCACTACATATTGATAAAAGGATCAATCCAAGAAGAAGATAAAACAATTGTAAGTGTTTATGCACCCAACACAGGAGCAGCTCAATACATAAGGCAAATGCTAACAGCCATAAAAGGAGAAATCAACAGTAACACAACCATAGTAGGGGAGTTTAAAACCCCACTTTCACCAATGGACAGATCAACCAAAATTAAAATAAATAAGGAAACAAAAGTTTTAAATGACACATTAAACAAGATGGAATTAATGTATATTTATAGGACATTCCATCCAAAAACAACAGAATACACTTTCTTCTCAAGTGCTCATGGAACATTCTCCAGAATAGATCATATCTTGGGTAACAAATCAAGCCTTGGTAAATTTAAGAAAATTGAAATCATGTCGAGTACCTTTTCTGACAACAGTGCTATGAGACTAGATATAAATTGCAGGAAAAAATCTGTAAAAAATACAAACATATGGAGGCTAAACAATACACTACTAAATATCCAAGAGATCACTGAAGAAATCAAAGAGGAAATCAAAGAACACCTAGAAACAAATGATGATGAAAACGCGATGGGATGCAGCAAAAGCAGTTCTAAGAGGGAAGTTTAGAGCAATACAATCCTACCTCAAAGAACATGAAACATCTCAAATAAAAAACCTAACCTTACACCTAAAGCAATTAGAGAAAGAAGAACAAAAAAAATCCCAAAGTTAGCAGAAGGAAAGAAATCATAAAGATCAGATCAGAAATAAGTTGAAAAGAAATGAAGCAAACAATAGCAAAGATCAATAAAGCTAAAAGCGGCTTCTTTGAGTAGATAAACAAAATTGACAAACCATTAGCCAGACTCATCAAGAAAAAAAGGGAAAAGACTCAAATTAACAGAATTAGAAATGAAAAAGTAGAAGTAACAACTGACACCGCAGAAATACAAGGATCATGAGAGATACTACAAGCAGCTATATGCCAATAAAATGGACAACGTGGAAGAAATGGACAAATTCTTGGAAAAGCATAACCTTCAGAGACTGAACCAGGAAGAAACAGAAAATATAAACAGACCAAACACAAGCACTGAAATTGCCATGGCAATTCACCCCATGGCATAAATAAGAGCAAGATCCTTTTTGACCCACCTCCTAAAGTAATGGAAAAAAAAACAAAAATAAACAAATGGGAACTAATGAAACTTAAAAGCTTTTGCACAGCAAAGGAAACCATAAACAAGATGAAAAGACAACCCTCAGAATGGGAGAAAATATTTGCCAACGAAGCAACTGACAAAGGATTAATCTCCAAAAAATACAAGCAGCTCATGCAGCTCAATATCAAAAAACAAACAAACAACCCAATCCAAAAATGGGCAGAAGACCTAAATAGACATTACTCCAAAGAAGATATACAGATTGCCAACAAACACATGAAAGGATGCTCAACATCATTAATCATTACAGAAATGCAAATCAAAACTACAGTGAGGTATCCCCTCACACCAGTCAGAACGGCCATCATCAAAAAATCTACCAACAATAAATGCTAGAGAGGGTGTGGAGAAAAGGAAACCCACTTGCACTGTTGGTGGGAATGTAAATTGATACAGCCACTAGGGAGAACAGTATGGAGGTTCCTTAAAGAACTAAAAATAGAACTACCATATGACCCTGCAATCCCACTACTGGGCATATAGCCTGAGAAAATCATAATTCAAAAAGATATATGTGCCACAATGGTCACTGCAGCACTATTTACAATAGCGAGCACATGGAAGCAACCTAAGTGTCCATCAACAGATGAATGGTTAAAGAAGATGTGGTACATATATACAATGGAATATTACTCAGCCATAAAAAGAAATGAAATTGAGTTATTTGTAGTGAGGTGGATGGACCTAGAATCTGTCATACAGAGTAAAGTAAATCAAAGAAAAATTCCATATGTTAACACATATATGTGGAATCTAAAAAAAAAAAAAGGTTCTGAAGAACCTAGGGGCAGGACAGGAATAAAGATGCAGATGTAGAGAATGGACTTAAGGATACAGGGAGAGGGAAGAGTAAGCTGGGATGAAGTGAGAGAGTAGCATTGACATACATACACTACCAAATGTAGAACAGATAGCTAGTGAGAAGCAGCTGCATTGCACAGGGAGATCAGCTCGGTGCTTTGTGACCACCTAGAGGGGTGGCATAGGGAGGGTGGGAGGGAGATGCAAGAGGGAGGGGAAATGGGGATATATGTATACATATAGCTGATTCACTTTGTTATACAGCAGAAACTAACACAACATTGTTAAGCAATTATACTCCAATAAAGATGTTAAAAAAATAAATAAAAATGTTCAGATCAAAGTGGAAAATATTATCCTTCAACATAACTATATGTAGAATTATTACAAACATGGCAGTTAGAAAATCAGACTGATTGATGAAGACTCAAACACAAGGTTCAGTATTACCACTGGTGATGCCATTTTCCAAAATAGTGAACAATATTTGGCGAAGTGCTGAATGAAACAAAGCACTATCTTCCTTCAATATACACAGTAGGACCATTCTTTGAAAGTGTCGTACTTCTTCAGAGTATGTAGAAGTATTTGTGTGTGTATATATATACGTTAGTTTAAGTTCTAAGTTTGGAAAATTATATATATTGAGTTAGATTTTGGTTGGATAATTATAAACAGAGTTTCCACCTACTTGAATGTCTGAGCTCTTAGGAAAGTGTGTAGATATGGATCATTCTTCATTGTGCAGGACTGTTCTGGGAACAGCCAGGCCACTTAACATCCCTGACCTCCATCATGAGCCACTGGTTCATTCCGATCACTGCAACAACCAAAAATATACCCAAAGTACCAAAACCCACCATAGAGGTACTGTCCCTGTTGAAAACCACTAATCTAGTCCAAACACACCTTTGGTTCTTGAATCTCCTCTGTACGATCTTAAGTACATGCTCAATAAATATTTGTTGAATAAATGAAAATCTGAATGAAGGAAAGTGTGGAATTGTTGAATATTAGAGACTCTGGAGAGTAGTTAATTATGAATAAGCAGATACCTTTTATAGGCATAGAGAGTTTCTTGAGTTATCCATGCACTTAGAATGTTTTTTTTTTAATGGATTCTTAGAATACTCAATTCTTTCTTGAATTAGCAGAAACTTTAAGTTAAGTAGAGAACTAGTAAAGAGTTATAACCACATACCTTGAGGGAACCTTATTTATCCCTGTCTTCGGCCTCTTTATTTCATCCTTTCTGGCATAGCACTAGGTCATAGCCTGTATCACAACTTTCCTGACTTCAGCACTCACTCCTGCAAACAGCAGTGAAAATCACCTGTCCCCCTTCTAATGATCCTACAAGCGTTCCCAGTTGCCTTCTGCAACTGTCAAACTCTAGTTAGTCATGGAGGCCTTCCACAAATGAATTCTTCCCACTACGAGCCCTATCTTCATCTCTCTGCCCTATTCTAGCAACGTTGGCCACTCCTCTGCCTTCTCTGCCTTCATGGCAAAGTCTTGCTTCTTCCCACATTTAAATCACTGCTTTGACAATCACCATCTCTATGAATTCTTTCTAGATTAGACATAAAAGGCCACATATCATATGATTCCATTTATATGAAATATCGAGAATAGGGAAATCCAGAGTGTAGAAAGCAGATTAAGGGTTGCTCAGGGTTGGGGAAAGAGAGGAAAGAGGAGTGACTGTTTAGTAGTTACAGTGTTTCCTTTTGGTGTCATAAAAATATTCTAGATTTAGATAGAGGTGATGGTTGTACAACACGTGAAAGTACTAAATGCCACTGAATTGTACACTTCAGAAGTTAATTTTGTTATATGAATTTAACCTCAATTAAAAAATTATAAAATCATAGATCCATGTGAGATATAGTAATTTATCAATAAAGATATGGAGTAATGGGTAGGGAAGAGTTACTTACACACTTGTTTGTTGTCCAATTAGCTCACATGGTATCTAGGTGCCACCTCTTCCTGTTCAAGTCCAGGAACTATCTTTTTAGGGTTTATATTGCCAATTATGCCCATGCTGCTAATTTCATGTCTTCCCCCATGAGACCAAAAATAGCTGTATTGCTATTACTTGCAAAACCATGGCTCTTCAGAGCCTGTATGTACTGAAACATTATAGCTCTTGCCCCTGCATTTATTTGATGCTGGTTACATCATAGCCATGTGAATCCTGGTTTCCAAAGACTTCCTCCAAGGTTGTTATTGGCTCATGGATGATGAGCACAGATACAAGTCTTACCCAGAATACGCAGGCTAATGTGGACAACACTTTGTTTTCTGGTCATATTAAATTTACTGTTTAGAATTTCATAGAATAAACATAGAACAACACATCTTCTAACTATGTCTTCTCTTGTATTCTTTAGCCTGGAATCTCTGCATTCCTG
>NW_006799533.1:3243763-3302337 GCF_000442215.2 Lipotes vexillifer
TCTGCATTCCTGCAATATAAACTTTTTCAATGTTGGCTATACCCTGCCTTTCACACACTACTACCAACAGGGAAGATAAGAAGAGCCTGTGGGCAGAGTGTTGAGTGGTCCCATTCACACAAGACATGTTGTTCCTTTACCCTGGGCAGCTTAAGGCTGACCTGGGAGCGTAGGCTGTCAGTACATCAGGTGGACACTGCAAGAGAGGATACTATTGGTAAGGCCACTTGTCATTGAGGAGTGATAATCTTGGAAGCCCTTGGAGGAGAAAGGCTCAAGTGCTTCCTTAGGTCTAAGAGTGGGACTGCTGTAGGGGCAAGTATGGCCCTCTCTGCTCTCTGAGAAGCAGCCTTCTCTGCTTTCTGTATGAAAGGAGGGATCTGCACACATCCACCTCTGTAGCTGAATAGCTTTCTTTCTCTCTCTTTAAATTGTAAATCTGCCAAGCAAGATCAAATTCTGAGTTTTTAGAAGCACCACCTTGGGGCTCAACCAAATTTGAATTTTGGTTTTCAAATGAATGAAAATTGTTGCAAAAAACCAAAGTGGGTATTTCCAAAGTGAGAGTTACTGGTGACTAAAGATCTGCTCCCTCTTCATCAATACAACATTCATGCTTGCCTACTGTCTTCCAAACTTAGAGAGAAACAGTAATTTTTTTTGAACACCTCTAATGGGATGTGTTCTAAGGACAAAATGAACTGCAAAACATTCTATAACTATTTGTTGTTATCATATTGTTAGTAAAGTCAACATTGTAATTTAGAAACTGTTGTGTTCAAATGAGTACTTTTTTAGAAGTCTAGCAGAAGTGTCAAGCTAAGGAAAAAAATCTTTGGCTGGATAGTGCTTAGTGACATGTCTAGAATTATCATAATTGCTGAAAAGTGTTTAAATTGTCTAAATGGTACAAAGCAGTACTATTTGAGACCTACTAGTGCAGGCTATAAAAGGCAAATGTAAGCAAACTATAGGCATTCTTGCACCCCAGTATTTTCCTTCTTTGTATTTCTTATTGATGTAGAGTAAGATTGAAAACAGAGTGAGACAGAGCATATGAAATGCCCCGATGAAACAGCTAAAATTGCCAGGCCTTGGCATGGGTGATCTAGTATCTTTAGCCATGGTCTGTAAGAACCTGATCATCCACTCACCTGACCATTGCAGACTCACACAACACAAGGCTTCTAAAGATCAAACCAGATGATCTATTCAGTTTACCCATTTTCCCAGATAAGTAAACTAAGGCTTAAAAGATTTTTGCCCAAAACTCAGAGAATAGGAAGCCTAAGGTGAAATAGTGTCAAAACTGGAACTAAGACCTGGGACTAGTCGCCGTGCTAGTCTACTGTATCATTCCTCACTTCATTATATCAACCATGAAGCATTTCACTGCTGTGTGGAAGGGATGCGCACACATCCACAACTGTGGAGTGAACAACTTTCTGACTGGAAAAGTGACGTTTCAAAGTCAACCAGATAGAAACAGAAGGGAAAAATATCAACTTGTTTTCACAGCAACATTCTGTTGTCATCTCAGGTGTGGAAAAACGCTTCACTAGAGTCCACATGGGATGAATACTGCCCTCCATAGAGGCTATGCAAGGCGTATGCTTCCAAAGGGCACTTTGTGCGTCCTAAGCATCTTCCTCTCACCCATATTGGCTCTGTGAAGTTAGAAATGCTTTTTGAGAAAACACAAAGTTAGACTCAGAGAAGATTTGATAGGTCAAAGTTTGCACCTTCACCTGATTTAACAACTTGCCTTCAAAACCTTGTTATCATTGTCCTGAAAGAGAGCACATTTTTCCTCAGTTTATCAATTTTATAACTTTCTTCTTTGTTTACTCATGGTTCTTTGAAATTTATTCTGGAAATTTCTTCCTAAATCAGTAGGGGTGAAAAAAAAAGCAGCCTGAGAGATTCCAAGAAAACGTTTTACTCTGTAGGTTTGGTACCACATTAAGAACCAAGACCTTTGCTTACTGGAAATCAGGGCCATGGAAATGGCTTACAACTTGAACTGCAGTGAAGACTCGTTAGTCATGACCTGTAAGACAGACCCAGTGACCATCATTCTTTGGCTTCCATAACTCTGATAATCCTCCCCAATAGTATTTTCATAAATCTTGATTCATATGAGGAAATATGAAGGCTTGTTGACAAGTGAGCAAAGAGGAATCGCATTTTGATATGGGGATTCCCCTCCAAAGATAGGAACCCAATGCAGTTGAGTTGCTCAGTGCTGTAAAACAGCCATGAATAGATACTATCAGCTGAAAATCCAGAATTTATTTTGGAAAAATGTATCCTCAGTTTCAGTAGCTCATCTAGAGAACTTCTAGCCTTTGAAAGATATTGAATTGATCAGACCAATATCTCTGTGAATGCTTCAAACAATCTTAATGTGTAAAGAATGGGATTATAACAACAAATTTTAGTAGTAGTTTTGAAGGAGCTATTCATTCACTCATTCATTCTACATATATTATTAAATTTCTACTATGTGCCAGATACAGGGATAGGAGCTAGAAATATGGAGGTGAAGACAATGGACACAGTCCCTTGTCTCCAGAAAGATACTGAACAAATAATTACACAAGTGACTATAGATTTACAATTGTGAAAAGTCCAAGGAGCTATGCAATTATAAGATCAGGGACTAACATTTTAGGCAAGTTAAGGGAGGCCTCCTGGCAGGGAGAATGGTTATTTATAGTTATTCAAGTTGAACCCTTGAAAGATAAGGAAGAGGTAGCTGTTTTCCCCTTAAATATCTGATTTTTATTCTCCAAGAAGTCCTCAGCATTTATTTTAATGCTATTTTCCCTTAACCCCACCAAATAATCACTCAATTAAAAAGGCCTAACTTGGCACTTGGTTGAAGGTGGCAAAACTCTTATTTACGGCTACATTATCATGACTCTAAATTATCCAGACCCTAAATCAACTTCCTAAATCTAAGCTAGTCCCCATTCCTTGCTCATTAGCATGAAGGAAAAGAAACTGAACTCAGAGGTCCCACCTCCACTGTTGAGTCACACATGCTCATTAATCACACGAAGTCACTAAACTGTTTAGGCACCTTTCCAGGCTACTTAGAGTAACACGTCCCTTATGTCTGTCACTAATTTTTCAGCTCCACAGTAATTTCAGTGTTCTCTGTGAAACACAGTGTGAGAAATAATTTACTCAAGTATGATTATTTTATTTGGGTAAAGATCAACAGGGACTAGAAAAAGAGACTATTTTAAAAGTCAAAGATGCTTCTCAAGCTCCAGAGATGGTTCTCCTTTGGGATATTTTTAGCAGAAGTTTCTATAATACCCATCACAGATGGTTTTATCCTCCTTGATTCTTGCTCATTACTTCTTTGAAGACACAATGGCACTTTATTACCTCACCAACCATCTTGAATCTCCAAGTGCCTCATTTCAATCAGTCAAGGAAAAACCAATTTTACATACTCAAAGAACATTTACTATATCGAAGACGTTTTTCTAGGTTAGTTTTGGGATCTCCTGTGAGTTTTCGTTAAGTGCATAGATTAGATCTTTATATGGACTATAGGAAAACACTATGAATTAGTCCCCAGTGTTCACACTCTAGCTTGAAGTTTGAGTAATTCACAGCAGAGCTTCCCTACTTCCTCCATGTAATTGGCTGTTTCGGCCCATTGAGAGCACTCTTCCTGCCCATGCGTGTCCAGCATTAATGCAACAGCATTCACAGTCACATACAAACTCCCATTCTTTTGCACCTTTCTCAGGCTCATGGTCATAGCAATCACACCCTTCTAAAATCCAAGTCAGAGCCAGGGAAGGAACCAACAGCACAGGCTCTGCAAAGCCTCTAACCGAGTCCTTGAGGTGATAAAAGGAAACAGCTCTCCTCACAGGGCAGCTCCAAGGGCCTTTGAGAATATAACAAACAACGAATTTCCTCCATCTGTGCCCTGGGTTGTGTGTCTTTATCACCCTCCCAGGTGTAAGGTTCTAAAGCAGCCTCTTCCATTTTGGCGGCTTTTAGTTTACTTTGTCCATCATTTCAGAGGTGTCTCCTGCCTCTGTCCTCAGTCTGGAGAAGAGAAACTCAGCAGAAATAATAGGATTTGTTTGTCCTCAGTTGACCTCCAAGGAAACGAGGACAGTGAGAGGCTAAGAAGGCAAGGTCTCTCAAGAGCGTACCAGTGGTCAAAGCTGGCTTTAAGTGGCGCCTCTCCAAACAGCCCAAATCAGTGTCAAACCACCAGCCCATGCAGCCTTTCCAAGATGCTCTGAGTGTTTATTCAGCCACTAAGCGTTCTGCCCAAAGTGGACCCCACCCAGTAGTGAGCTAAGGCAAATCAAACATTCATTCACACAGTTGGGAGTGACTGCCCACTCAGCCCAGGCTCTGATGCCTGCAAAGTCTAGCTGCAGCTGGCTCCAAGCTCACAGGTGCCAGGCACCTGGCCAAGCATGGCAGTTATCTCTGGGGTTGGGCAGGAGGAGATGTTTGCTCAAGGCACCTTCTGCCCTCATCCCCAGAGCAACAGTGAAAGACACCGTGTGTTGTGGAAAGAGGATAGGTTCAAGTCCCATTGACCAAATTTTGGACCCCAACTCAGTCTCTTTCTACCTATGCATCCCTGAGCAAGTTCCTTAATGGGCCTGGGACTCAGTTTACCCATCTGTAAAGTGAACATAATGATAATACCATCTCATAGTGTTGTTGTGAGGATCACAGAAGTAAAGAACCTGCTAGAGTCTGGCCATATAGGGGGAGGACAGATAAATGATAGCGAGAAGCAAAAAGCCTTTCCCCAAAGAGTGACCAGGTTCTGTTTGTGCTGTAGCTGGTACGGTAGGGATTCTCTATGTCCCAGGTCTGCTCTTGAGACCCTGATGGGCTGTGCATACAGCCAGATGTATGGTGTGATAGGAAGGTCAGCCTGGTAGACAGAAGCCTGGCCTGTCTCTGCTTTTAACCTGTTCTCTGGTCTTGAGCAATTCACCTACTTCTCTGGGTCCCACTTAGTTATTTATAAAATGGGATTGTTTTGTTTATCTTTAAGGCTTTGTGTTTGAATCATTCCCTTGTCACTTACTAGATACATAACTTAGAAATAACTTCCCAAGAGCCTCTTTGTTCTCAAAATGCTTTTATCTGAGGGGCTCAGCTACCCAGAGTATTAATTATTAGCTCTCAAAAAGGCAACACAGGGCTTCCCTGGTGGCGCAGTGCTTGGGAGTCCGCCTGCCGATGCAGGAGACGCGGGTTCGTGCCCCGTTTCGGGAGGATCCCACATGCCGCGGAGCGGCTGGGCCCGTGAGCCATGGCCGCTGAGCCTGCGCGTCCGGAGCCTGTGCTCCGCAAATGGGAGAGGCCACAACAGTGAGAGGCCCGCATAACGCAAGAAAAAAAAAAAAAAAAAGGCAACACACAAGTCTTCATTAGAGATTTTGTCCAAAATCCAACATCTATGGAATGTCCTCTCCTCTACATTTAGACCACAGTTATGATCTCCACTGAAGGCACCCAAGGGTGCGAGATCCTCAACCTTGACCAAAGACTCCATTACAGTTTGTAAACAGTATTTCCTAATGAAGGTAAAAAGACTTAGAAATATTTTCAACTCCCAAGCATGAGAAGTAAGAGTTTTCTTAGTAACAGAGTTAGTCAGAAAATCAAATATCAGAACTTCCTTTTCTCTAAAGGCTCAGTTGCCTCAACTGAGCAAGCAGAAAGGGCTACCTCACCGCTGTGCTCCCAGGAACTTTTCTACCCTCCCCCCTCCAAATGGGTAGCACAGCCTAGGAGTGCATTTTATACTTCCACATTCACAACTCATGAAAAACCCCAACAGGGTCCACTTATGGAGCCAATGGAGGAGCAAAGAAAACTCTTCCCAAAACCAAGTATTTCTGCTACGGAAACTGCTGTTCCAATCTTGGTTTAAAAGAGTATGGGAAATATTGAATGACGTTAACCTTCCTACAGGACTGTGGCTTCTTCTTACACACTTTCTGCCACAGAATTCAGCTAAAAACAATATATGATGTCATCTCAATAATTTGCTGATTAAAACATCCCCCCAAAAAGACACCCATCATACCCAGGGGGCCACCTACTCAGTTGGTCTCCAAATTAATGTTTATATTTCTATCTTTAGGCATCAAGAGAGGTTGAGAACTTTCTATACAGTGTAGGCGTACTCTTCCTATATCTCTAGGTTAGGCATCTCAGCCTGAAGAAGAAATGCTAATAAAACACATAAGCACGTTCCTGTGTGCTGTTTATGCACATGTCTCGAAACATCTGCTCCTGGCTTCTTCTGAGACATTCTTCTCAGGTGTTAGAATTTGTAGTTATTCTGATAGAGAACCATTGGCATACATGCCTCCCTATACATCTTACAGTAAGGTTTTCCACAGAACACCAGGATTAAGTGTCTATCTTTTGCAGGAAAGGAACATCTTTTGTTTACTTTTTCTCAACATCCTTCTTTGATGGATTTTTTTAACCAGTATCTGTAAAAATTCCCCATGGAGCTCACTCAGATCATAGAAAGTGTTCAGAAAGCTTTATCTGTTATTCTACTGTGTATCCCTAGCGCCTAGAACTAGTGGGCACTCAATAAACACTCTCTGGATAAATGAGAATGCCGTAAAATTATATTATAAAACAGAGAGTAAAGCACATTTGGGGAGCCATTAAGTCATAGATGGGGAAGAAATCTTGAACAGGGAGTGTATACTTTTCCTTTGAGTTGTAAGAAAAGAATAAAGAATAGAAGGTGGCAATGCATAGGAATGAGGCAGACCTGCCAAGGAACAAAGTGAAATCCTTCTTAATTGTTTAGGGAACACACACATACCACAGAGTCAGGCTGGCAAAAAGCCAAGTTCACGGTAAGGGTTTCACGGTAAGGGTTTCCTGGTGACATTCACTCCCTGGTTCCAATATTTCTTCCTAACAGTGTGAGACCCACTGAATTACATAAATCTTTCCATGTTTGTGTCATTTGCTGGGGGCACAATGAGGACAGGGGATTATGGGAGCTTATTTTTACATTGTGGTAAAATTTATCTGGACTCAAATGTTCCCTCCCCCATTTCCTTCTCATCTATCCTGTCAAACGTTTCTTCAGTTCTTTCCCCTGATAGTCCTGACAAATTTTTATTTCCAATGCAGAGCTCTACAAGAAGTATGAGAATTCAGAAACAAAAAGCCATAAGATGTGTTATTTTCTACAACCCTTTCCCACCACCATGCTTCCATAACTTTGTGGTTTTCACATGACCTGAAATAAAACTGCACAATATGCTGGTAGGAGAGTTATATGTCAGGTGTTAAGGAAAAACCACAAAATGCTCAGAATTTCAGCTTGATCCAAATGAACTGTATGTTCCAAATCATGTGCATTCTGCAGCCTCTTGAATTTGTAGCACCCATGATCAAACAAGGTTCTTACTATTCAGGTAGTCAGACCCTGAGAAGAGCTTCTCAGGTCATTATAATATATATTGCAGATTTTAACATTTTTGTACATGTTAGATGTAATGTACATTATACACATGTGTATACATTCAACAGATTCATTCAACAGCATTCACTCAACACGTATTTATTGGCTGTCTGTGCCATGCACCGTGATAGGTGGTGGGAAAACCATGGTAAACAAAACAAAGGCCCAGCTCTCAAAAAGCATATGTTCCATTAGAGGGGCATATTTAATAAACAAGTAAACACACAAAAAATATAAAATATGCCATATGGCCGTAAGTGTCTCAAAGAATATTTAAGTGGGATAAAGGGATAGTGATAAGAAAAGAGTGTCCTTTTAGGGAGGGAGGTCAGGGAAAGCCTCTATAATGAGCTGACCTTTAACCAGAGGCCTGAATGAATTGAGGAACTGAGCTAACAGGTACATGGCAGGGCGGGGGTGGGGAAGGGACAGAGAGAAGATTCCAGACTAGAGATCAGCAAATGCACAGGCCATGAGATGGGAGCCAGCGTGGGTGTTTCAGAAATGACAAGCAGAGGGGTGTGTGAAGTGGCACAGCTAGTGGTGAAATTGAGAGCACTTGGACAATTTAAGGTAGGCATGTTCTATTCATCTCCATCTACTTCCATCATGTACAAAAGCAGGACTAATGTTATAGACATTAGTTAAAGACTAATGGCAAGTCTTTAAAAAATTTCAGGAGAAACTGGGAAATCTGGACTTTTGTATGAGATCTCCTAATGTTTTTGTGTTGGTTCAAATTTTTAAAATATTCTGTGAGCCAAAAAATAACCCCACAAAAACATATGCAAGACAAATCTAGCCTACAAACAACAGTTTGTGGACTCTGCTCTAGATAAATAGAAGAATTACTTGATGTGTTTAAATGTCAGGTCTTTGCACCCTACCTTTGGCCACCAAATTTTTAAAAAATGTACACTGGTGTCCAGTCTAAGCTAGAGCTCTATTTATCACTCTATTTATATCACTACATTTAGCTCTTATCACATTTTATTAGGGTTAGTTGTGTGGATCTCCATTGTTCTAACTTAAATATAAAGTTGCCTGAAGACTCTATCTTATTTGATTTAGTATTACTCTCAGTACGCAGAAGTTATCTATATCTTCAGTGCTACATAAATGTTTCCACAATGAAGTTACTAAGATAATTAATTTGAATGAATCTTTTGAATGATAACAATTTGACTAAAATAATTGATATGCTTATCAAAAATAGTTACAAATATAAAAATAAAGTCAGACGAAAAATATATTAAATGCTTCAAAAATCAGTGTAAGAATTACATTGTATTTGTTAACAATCATAATTAAAATACCAGGAAGATGCACTACAATTTGATAGCGTGTCAGAGTCATGAGCAAGCACTTGAGAATTTCTAAAATATCATTCCATGGAAGCAAGAGGGACAATACCAGATATGATCATGATATAGCCATGATGATGCTGTCCTCTGCAGTATAGAATAGAACGTGTGTGGACCAATCCAAATTAAGAATGTTTTAAAATAAAGGGGCCCTTCCTTTAGGTTTTCACCCCTTTCTCACTTCCTATAGGGGCTGGTGGAGCATTGTTTTTTACATTCAGGCCTGAAGCACAGATGTGTACACAAAGCTAACACAGCCACCACATTGCATTGCATTTGGCGGTTTCCTTCCATATGTGTGATCTCATTTGAGTCTCTCAACTACCCTTTAAGATCAAACAAATATTATTACCATAAATACATGAGAAAACAAACTCAGAGAAACCAAGTATCCAGCTCAATGTTCACAGCTACCTCATGTGAGAGCCCATACTAGATAGATCTAGAACCTTCCAAACCCAAAGCCAGAGATCTTTCTACTATATCACGTTGTTCTTTTTACATATATAAAGGTTAAGAAATAGACATCTCTTCTAATAAAATTTTATAATTTAGTATAAGTCATTTTTCAAGATTAAAATTCAGCCCCATATTCCCAACTTCTTCCATATTATTAGGGATTTTATAAGTTTGTGATGCTCCTAATATCAATATTCTGAGTCAGATAAAATGAAATACATTCTGATGTTTCTCAGAGGAAGGAGACAGTCCCATATGATCAGAAATTGTATGATAAATTAGGAATTATATCCAAGGCATTGATTTAGTCTTTGCTATTTTGAGTTTGGCTAGAAATAGAAATAGAGAACTAAATGATTCTGGTCATGGTGTTAAGCTAAAACACGAGCATCAAATCATGAATCTTTGTAATGAATGATTTGCACTTTTATGCCAAATGCAAAGCACGGTCTGTCAAGCTATTGTAAATTCTAACTACTATAAATCACAATGTATGTAAGTGCAGGGAATAAAATTAAGGCCTAAAAAATAGAGTTAAAGCAACTATTCCTTAATGAAAATTGCCCTATCACTGTAACATCAAAGTATTAAAAACCAAGCATGTATCTTGCTTGAAAGTTTCAACTGGAAAAATTCTTGACCCTACTAAACAGTAGAAAACTAGGGAGTCATAATGTAAAAGACTGAATACTGTTACCAAATTGTGAGATTATAGGAAGCACTATTTTAATAAATATAAATGCAACCTATATAAATTGGTTTAAAAAATAATAAGATTTTAAACCATTAAACCTAGAAAAAGAAAAGCTATAAACACTGTGATGGCATTTTCAAATATGCTCTTGGAAAGAACATCACATTATTTACCCACATCAGCTTAACCAGAATTATGAGGTTAAGGCTATATATAATTTACCCCTAAGAAAAAGTAATCATATAGTGAAAATGATAGGTTTTTTGGTAGCAATTCAAAATGGGGTAATTGTTACCAAAAATTATATGGCAATTTTAAAATGAGAAAAACTTGCTGGAATATAGGTAAAGAAAGACAAAGGGCGTTTACTTGAATTTGCGGTTGGAAAGTATGCTCTCTTGGCTAGCCCTAGAAATAGTTCCCGTGAAAATAAGTGTAGATCATTGGGGAAGTTATTTCATTTTTATAAGGCTCAGTTTTCATATTTGCAACATAAGAGCAATAATATAAATCCTAATTATTTCATACAGACCGTATGAGGAGAAAATGAGTTTTAAAACTGAGTTAAAAGGCAAACATGATTGTTATTTTTGTTACTAACTTCTGTATCATTAGTAGTGTTTGCTAAGATAATGTTGTAGCTGTTAAGACATTCTTAATAAAATAAAAAAGGAAAATCAATGTCTACTTCACTGGATATTTTTGGTTGCCATTCAGAATCCATTCTTCTCTTTCCCCATTCATGTAAATAGTCTTTTGTGTACCACCTGTCCCCCATTATCCATCAAATGCTTTAAGTTGAGCCAGATTGTCTTAATTTCTCATCACTCTGACCACAATAATTAGCACAGAGATGACTTCATAACTTGATATATAGATGAGCATAAACTTAATCAGAATTAATGATATATGCTGAGATATTTGCTGCGACTTACAAAACAAAACTTTTTTGAAATCTTAGTAATTAGAAATTACAAAGCCCTCCCATTTCATCTTTGACTTAATAGTCAATTATCATTTTTAATTTAGAAAATAATTTAATAATCTTAGAAATCAAAACTTGAGATATAGCTAAAACTGATAAATGAGGGAAATTATTAATTTCAATATTTTTATTATTAAATAAATACAATGAAAATAAATGAACAAGGTATTAAGAAAAAAACTTAAGGAAATCAGTATAATTGGAAAACAGAAAAATCAATAAATTAATAATCACAGAAGTTATTTGAAATCAACAATATGGAACATAAAATACTGGCAAATTTTACTAAGAAAACAGAAATAAACAAACAAACATGAAGAAGATATATAATAAAAATACGGAAGAAATTCAAATACTGATTTTTTTTTTTTTTGCAGTACGTGGGCCTCTCACTGCTGTGGCCTCTCCCACTGCGGAGCACAGGCTCCAGACGTGCAGGCCCAGCGGCCATGGCTCACGGGCCCAGCCGCTCCGTGGCATGTGGGATCCTCCCGGACCAGGGCACGAACCCATGTCCCCTGCATCGGCAGGCGGACTCTCAACCACTGCACCACCAGGGAAGCCCCTGATTATTAAATGACAGAAAAATTAAGAAAATCTTAATCACTCCAGAAAACAAGAAAATTTTATCGGTAGAACAAATTTGTTCAGAAGCCCTTTAAATATAGAAAGCAAAAAGGAACGAATTAATGGAAGTAAACACAACTCTGTAATTATACATAAGAAGACTTGCATAAGTTGGAAGTGGGTCTAGAAGACTTCAAATGCAGAGCAATGTACAAAACGAATAGTGTCTAGAAAATGAGTTTGCTGATCACTAGACTTAGAGAGCATCCATGACAGTTTTCTCTATCCATCCGTTCATTCCCTTACTTGGGACAAGATATAAGCAGTAGACGTTTGCTTCTGAGGGTGCAGTAAGAAATACAAGTGTTTAGGTCCAAAAGACAGGGAAGTCCCACGAGAGTCTAATTATATCCTTGGGGGAGAGGTAATCCCACTTACCCAGAAGATGAGCCACTGGCACATACTGCCCAGCTGCTGAATAATTTACCTCTCCCCTGTAATAACTGAAAGTAACTGCAATACACAGTAGCATCCGTATAAAAATAGGAGGGGATCTGAAAGAAGCATAAACACAGACTCAACAAACACCCTGATAAAATACCAAACTCAACAAATAGGAGTGTTAACACTTGAGGATACAATTAATAGAATAAACAAATAGAACAAGAGAAGGTATCATATCTATGAAATATGAGAAAGTCATTATGTAAAAAAAACAGAGATCTTAAAAATGAAAAATCATAGGGCTTCCCTGGTGGCGCAGTGGTTGAGAGTCCGCCTGCTGATGCAGGGGACACGGGTTCATGCCCTGGTCTGGGAAGATCCCCCATGCCGTGGAGCGGCTGGGCCCGTGAGCCATGGCCGCTGAGCCTGTGTGTCTGGGGGCCTGTGCTCCGCAACGGGAGAGGCCACGACAGTGAGAGGCCCGCGGAGGGCAAAAAAAAAAAAAAAAAAAAAAAGAAAAAGAAAAATTATCATCTTTGAAGCAAACTCAAGAGATTGGCTGAATAGCAGAATAAATAGTGCCATCTATTAATAAATTAGTAATTTCAAAGATTAAGCTAAGGAATTCTCCCAGAAAACAATGTAAACAAGAATGTGATGGATATTATAAAAGTTTAGAGCATGGAGGGATGATCCAAAGTTTCAACACTTGTCTAATAAGAGTTGAAGAAAGAACCACGGGTACATCACACCAGAGTAAGAAGATTACCAGAGACTGATCAGCCAAGCCTGCCTACAGCCAACAAGCAGACTCCCAAGAAGAGGACATCTCCCCTTTGGGAAACTTTAAGTATTTGTTCTGACAAGTGGAATGAAATTTCTGTTTTCTTAGCCTTTCTCATACCTTCTACCTATAGATTCATATGCTGACTCTTTTTTTTTTTTTCCTTGCGTTATGCGGGCCTCTCACTGTTGTGGCCTCTCCCATTTGCGGAGCACAGGCTCCGGACGCGCAGGCTCAGTGGCCATGGCTCACGGGCCCAGCCGCTCCGCGGCATGTGGGATCTTCCCGAAACGGGGCACGAACCCGCGTCTCCTGCATTGGCAGGCGGACTCTCAAGCACTGCGCCACCAGGGAAGCCCCATATGCTGACTCTTTTGATAATTCTACCTGCTAGATATGTGGTCAGCTTCCTATTTCCAGGTCTTCAGGACTGCCTTGATGGGTTTTCCCCATACAAGGAATGGATGGGAAACAACTGGCTACAACAAATGTCTCCTAAGTACCAGTTCCAAACTGGCCTTCAGACTTATTCTCCTGAATTCCTAAGGAAATAAGATCCATTCTGTCTACTAAAGTTCCAATTGTCACTCCTCTTACCTCTAACTGGACCAAGGAATTGAGATCTTAATCATACAAGACTTGGATCCAGGATGTGGAACTCAAATATTTTTAATTCGGTATCTACTACCCCCAAATTAGGCAGGACTATGCCCCCATATCAGCAGGACAGAAACAGTCATTGCCAGTTCCCTGAAAGATTTGGGGAAAGATAAAAACCAAAGTGGGGATTAAAACCAAGTCCCCCTAAAACAGAGAGTTCCTCTGTTTATGATTAACATCTCTATCCAAAATGATTGTTCCCTTTCTTGTCCAATATCAGTCCTCAAGATTGAGAAGTATCAAAGAAAAGGGTGGAATGAAACTGAGTGAGGCCCCATCGGGCTCCCAGGCATAGAGGCCCATTTGTCCCCCATTTCTTGTAGGCAAGATCCCAGCCTCCATGACCTTCACTGAGTTCCAAAGGGCAGATTTGAACAGAGAAACATAGTTTTCTTCAAGGTCAGGAGCCCACTGTGTCCCCCTTTGCCTGGCAAAGAAATAAGCCTATCCTTTTCTACTTCGCCCCCCCCCAAAAAAAAACAGAGCTGAAGAAAGAAAACAGAGAAAAGTGGGGGGGGGGGAGAAAATCAAAATTAACTTAATAATAGAAGACAATTCACAGAGCTAAAGTAAAGCACATATCTATTGTTATAGGGCCCATAGTACAATAGGTAACCATATTTTGATATAAGCAAAGTCCAAGGGCATTTAATAGAGGTACCAGAGGGACTATGCCTTAGTGACAAAAATGAACTATTTCTAGAGTGAAGTCTACTCTACACATGCCTAAGTGAAATTTAAAAACAGGTTTCAGTAGGAGCACATTGGTCTACAAGAATCTTAACTACTTGCTAAAAAAAGCCATCACTCTTTAGAGGAAGACAACAAGATCCAGACAATCAATAAGATAGTATCACAATATGCATCTTCAGTAAAAAAAAAATTACTAGATATGCTAAGGGGCAGGAAATGTGACAGATAATTGGGGGAAAATCTGTGAATTGACACCAACCCAGGAATGACAGAGATGGAGGAATGATAGACAAGGATGCTAAAGCAACTATTAAGATTATATACAAATATTTACAGGAAAACATGAACATAATGAGGAGAGACATGGAAGCTATTTAAATGAACCGAATGTAATGTCTAGAGATTAAAAATACAATATTTGTAATGAACATTTTACTGAATGAGATGAACACCATATTAGACATTGCAAAACAAAAGGTCAATAAACTTGAAGGCACTAACATAGAATTTATCCAAAACAAAACACTAAGAGATATGAGGTTGAAAATAAAATTACCAGAACTTTAGTGGCCTCTGGAGTAATATCAAGTAGTCTAGTACTTTGTAATTGTAGTCTCAGAAGAAATTAAAATAATAATGGCTGAAATTTTTCCAAATTTGACTAAAACTTTAAGCCCACTGACTCAAGAAACACAACAAATCCCAAGCACAACACACACACACACACACACACACACAAAACATTCAAAGGCCTGTAAACGTCAAATTGCTAAATATCAGTGATAAAGAGAACATCTTAAATGCAAACAAAGAATAAAGATCTCATGCACAGAGGAACAAAGATAATATACAAATTCTCAACAGAAACTATGCAAGCCAGAAGACAACGGAATTGTATTTTTAAAGGGATGGGAAGAAAATCTATAATTCCAATAATTCTACATGCAGTAAAAATAGCCTTTAAAATAAAGGTGAAATAAAAGCTTTTTGAGGCAAACAAAGTGAGGATGGAATATTATTCAGCCATAAAAAAAGAAATTTTGCCATTTGTGACAATATGGATGGGCCTTGAAGGCATTATGCTAAGTGAAATAAGTTAGAGAAAAACAAATACCATATGATCTCACTTAAGTGGAATCTGAAAAAAAACAAACAACAAAAAAAACAGCCCCAAAAATCAAATTCATAAATACAGAGATTGTTGCTTGCCATAGGCAAGGGATGGGAGGTGGGTGAAATGGGTGAAGGTGGCCAAAAGATACAAACTTCCAGTTATAAAATAAGTTGTGAGCATGTAATATATAGCATGGTGACTATATTTGATAATACTATATTATATACTTGAAAGTTGCTAAGACAGTAAATCTTAACATTTCTCATCACAAGAAAAAATGATTTGTAATAATATGTGGTGATAGATGTTAACTATCTACTCTGGTGATCATTACTCATTATATACAAATATTGAATAATGTTGTATACCTGAAATTAATATAATGTTATATAACAATTATATCGGTTTTTCCTTTTTTTTTTACAGCAGGTTTTTATGTTACCTATTTTATACATATTAGTGTATATATGTCAATCCTACTCTCACAGTTAATCCCACCACCACCCTACCCCGCTTCCCCCCCTTGGTGCCCATACGTTTGTTCTCTACATCTGTGTCTCTATTTCTGCCTTGCAAACGGTTCTTCTGTACCATTTTTCTAGATTCCATGTATACGCGTCAATATACGATAATTGTTTTTCTCTTTCTGATTTAATCACTCTGTATGACAGTCTATAAGTCCATCCATATCTCTACAATGACCCAATTTTGTTCCTTTTCATGGTTAATATTCCATTGTATATATGTACCACATCTTCTTTATCCATTTGTCTGTCGATGGGCATTTGGGTTGCTTCCATGACCTGGATATTGTAAACAGTGCTGCAATGAACACTCGGGGTGCATGTCTCTTTTTGAATTATGGTTTCTCTGGGTATATGCCCAGGAGTGGGATTGCTGGGTCATATGGTAATTCTGTTTTATTTTTTTAAGGAACTTCCATACTGTTCTCCATAGTGGCTATATCAATGTACATTCCCACCAACAGTGTAAGAGGGTTCCCTTTTCTCCACACCTCCTTTGGCATTTGTATTTTGTAGATTTTCTGATGATGCCCATTCTAGCCAGTGTGAGGTGATACCTCATTGTAGTTTTGATTTGCATTTCTCTAATAATTAGCGATGTTGAGCAGCTTTTCATGTGCCTCTTGGCCATCTCTATGCCTTCTTTGGAAAAATGTCTATTTAGGTCTTCTGTCCATTTGTTGGTTGGGTTGTTTGCTTTTTTATTATTGAGCTGCATGAGCTGTTTATATATTTTGGAGATTAATCCTTTGTCTGTTGATTCATTTGAGAATATTTTCTCCTATTCTGAGGGGTGTCTTTTCATCTTGTTTATGGTTTCCTTTGCTGTGCAAAAGCTTTTAAGTTTCATTCAGTCCCATTTGTTTATTTTTGTTTTTATTTCCATTTCTCTAGGAGGTAGGTCAAAAAGGATCTTGCTGTGATTTATGTCATAGAGTGTTCTGCCTCTCTTTTCCTCTAAGAGTTTTATAGTGTCTGGCCTTACATTTAGGTCTTTAATCCATTTTGAGTTTATTTATGTGTATGGTGTTAGGGAGTGTTCTACTTTCATTCTTTTACATGTAGCTGTGCAGTTTCCCCAGCACCACTTATTGAAGAGGCTGTCATTTCTCCATTGTATATTCTTACCTCCTTTATCAAAGATAAGGTGACCATATGTGCGTGGGTTTATCTCTGGCTTTCTATCCTGTTCCATTGACCTATATTTCTGTTTTTGTGCCAGTACCATACTGCCTTGATTACTGTAGCTCTGTAGTATAGTCTGAAGTCAGGGAGTCTGATTCCTCCAGCTCCGTTTTTTTTTCCCTCAAGATTGCTTTGGCTATTCGGGGTCTTTTGTGTCTCCATACCAATTTTAAAATTTTTTTGTTCTAGTTCTGTAAAAACTGCCATTGGTAATTTGATAGGGATTGTATTGAATCTGTAGACTGCTTTGGGTAGTATAGTCATTTTCACAATACTGATTCTTCCAATCAACGAAAATGGTATATCTCTCCATCTGTTTGTGTCATCTTTTATTTCTTTCATCAGTATCTTATAGTTTTCTGAGTACAGGTCTTTTACCTCCTTAGGTAGGTTCATTCTTAGATATTTTATTTTTTTTGTTGCAATGGTGAATGGGATTGTTTCCTAAATTTCTTTCTGATCTTTTTTTGTTAATGTAAAAGGATGCAAGAGATTTCTGTGCATTAATTTTGTATCCTGCTACTTTACCAAATTCATTGATTAACTCTAGTGGTTTTCTGGTGGCATCTCTAGGATTCTCTATGCATAATATCATGTCATCTGCAGTGACAGTTTTACTTCTTCTTTCCCAATTTGTATTCCTTTATTTCTTTTTCTGCTCTGATTGCCATGGCTAGGACTTCCAATACTATGTTGAATAACAGTGGCAAGAGTGGACATCCTTGTCTTGCTCCTGATCTTAGAGGAAATACTTTCAGTTTTTCACCATTGAGAATGATGTTGGCTGTGTGTTTGTCGTATACGGCCTTTATTATGCTGAGGTAGATTCCCTCTATGCCTACTTTCTGGAGAGTTTTTATCATAAATGTGTGTTGAATTTTGTCAAAAGCTTTTTCTGCATCTATTGAGATAATCATATGGTTTTTATTCTTCAGTTTATTAATATGGTGTATCATATTGATTGATTTGCACATATTGAAGAAACCTTGCATTCCTGGGATAAATCCCACATAATCATGGTGAATGATCCTTCTAATGTGTTGTTGGATTCTGTTTGCTAGTATTTTGTTGAGGATTTTTGCATCTATATTCATCAGTGATATTGGTCTGTAATTTTCTTTTTTTGTAGTATCATTGTCTGGTTTTGGTATCAGGGTGATAGTGGCATTGAAGAATGAGTTTGGGAGTGTTCCTCTGCAAGTTTTTGGAAGAGTTTGAGAAGCATGGGGGTTAGCTCTTCTCTAAATGTTTGATAGCATTCACCTGTGAAGCCATCTGGTCCTGGACTTTTGTTTGTTGGAAGATTTTTAATCACAGTTTCAATTTCATTACTTGTGACTGATCTGTTCATATTTTCTATTTCTTCCTGGTTCAGTCTTGGAAGGTTATACCTTTATAAGAATGTGTCCATTTCTTCCAGGTTGTCCACTTTATTGCCATAGAGTTGCTTGTAGTAGTCTCTAACGACGCTTTGTTTCTGCAGTGTCTGTTGGAACTTCTCCTTTTTCGTTTCTAATTTTATTGATTTGAGTCCTCTCCTTCTTTTTCTTGATGAGCCTGGCTAAAGGTTTATTGGTTTAGTTTATCTTCTCAAAGAACCAGCTTTTAGTTTTATTGATCTTTGCTATTGTTTTCTTTGTTTCTATTTCATCTATTTCTGCTCTGATCTTTATGATTCCTTTCCTTCTGCTAACTTTGGGTTTTCTTTGTTCTTCTTTCTAGTTCCTTTAGGTGTAAGGTTAGATTGTTTATTTGAGATTTTTCTTGTTTCTTGAGGCAGGACTGTATTGCTATAAACTTCCCTCTTAGACTGCATCCCATAGGTTTTGGATCATCATGATTTCATTGTCATTTGTCCCTAGGTATTTTTTGATTTCCTCATTGATTTCGTCACTGATCTCTTGGGTTATTTAGTACCGTATTGTTTAGCCTCCATGTGTTTGTTTTTTTTACGGGTTTTTTTCCTTGTAATTTATTTCTAATCTCATAGTGCTATTGTCAGAAAAGATGCTTAATATGATTTCAATTTTCTTAAATTTACTGAGGCTTGATTTGTGACCCAAGATGTGATCTATTCTGGAGAATGTTCTGTGTGCACTTGAGAAGAAACTGTAACTGTAACTGTAACCTGCTGAATGTCCTATAAATATCAATTAAATCTATCTGGTCTATTGTGTCATTTAAAGCTTGTGTTTCCTTATTAATTTTCTGTCTGGATGATCTGTCCATTGGTGTAAGTGAGGTGTTAAAGTCTCCCACTATTACTGTGTTACTGTTGATTTCCTCTTTTATAGCTGTTAGCATTTTCCTTATGTATTGAGGTGCTCCTATGTTGGGTGCATATATATTTATAATTGTTACATCTTCTTCTTGGATTGATCCCTTGAACATTATGTAGTGTCCTTCCTTGTCTCTTGTAACGTTCTTTATTTTAAAGTCTACTTTATCTGGTATGAGTATTGCTCCAGCTTTCTTTCGATTTCCATTTGCATCAAATATCTTTTTCTGTCGCCTCCCTTTCAGTCTGTATGTGTCCTTAGGTCTGAAGTGTGTTTCTTGTAGACAGCATATATATGGGTCTTGTTTTTGTATCCATTCAGCAAGCCTGTGTCTTTTGTTTGGAGCATTTAATCCTACCACATTTAAGGTAATTATTAATATGTATATTCCTATTACCATTTTCTTAATTGTTTTGGGTTTGTTTTTGTAGGTCCTTTTCTTCTCTTGTGTTTCCTGCTTACAGAAGTTCCTTTAGCATTTGCTGTAGAACTGGTTTGGTGGTGCTGAATTCTCTTAGCTTTTGCTTGTCTGTAAAGCTTTTGATTTCTCCGTCAAATCTGAACGAGATCCTGGCCAGGTAGAGTAATCTTAGTTGTAAGTTCTTCCCTTTCATCACTTTAAATATATCATTCCATTCCCTTCTGGCTTGAAGAATTTCTGCTCAGAAATCAGCTGTTAACCTTACAGGAGTTCCCTTGTATGCTTTTTTGTCGTTTTTCCTTTGTTGCTTTTAGTAATTTTTCTGTGTCTTTAATTTTTGTCAGTTTGATTACTATGTGTCTCAGTGTGTTTCTCCTTGGGTTTATCTTGCCTGGGACTCTCTGTTATTCCTGGACTTGAGTGGCTATTTCACTTCCCATGTTAGGGAAGTTTTTGACTATAATCTCTTCAAATATTTTCTTGGGTCCTTTCTCTCTCTCTTCTCCTTCTGGGATCCCTATAATGTGAATGTTAGTGCATTTACTGTTGTCCCAGAGGTCTCTTAGGCTGTTTTCATTTATTCCTTCTAGTGTATTTTTCATTTCAGTTACTGTATTGTTCATCTCTGTTTGTTTGTTCTTTAATTCTTCTAAGTGTTTGTGCTTTAATTCTTCCAGGTCTTTGTTAAACACTTCTTTCATCTTATGGATCTTTGCCTCCATAATTTTTCCAGGGTCCTGGATCATCTTCACTATCATTATTCTGAATTCTTTTTCTGGAAGGTTGCCTATCTCTACTTCATTTAGTTGTTTTTCTGAGGTTTTATCTTGTTCCTTCATCTAGTACATAGTCCTCTGCCTTTTCATTTTGTCTATCTTTCTGTGAATGTGGTTTTTGTTCCCCGGGCTTCAGGATTGTAGTTCTTCTTGCTTCTGCTGTCTTCCCTCTGTTGGATGAGGCTGTCTAAGAGACTTGTGCAAGCTTCTTGATGGGAGGGACTGGTGGTGGGTAGAGCCAGGTGTTGCTCTGGTGGACAGAGCTCAGTAAAACTTTAATTCGCTTGTCTGCTGATGGTTGGGGCTGAGTTCCCTCCCTGTTGGTTGTTTGGCCTGAGGTGAACACTGGCACCCACAGGCTCTTTGGTGGGGTAATGGCGGACTCCAGGGGAGCTCACGCCAAGGAGTACTTCCCAGAACTTCTGCTGCCAGTGTCCTTGTCCCCTCGGTGAGCTAAAGCCACCCCCCGCCTCTGCAGGAGACCCTCCAACACTAGCAGGTGGGTCTTGTTCAGTCTCCTATGGGGTCACTGCTCCTTACCCCTGGGTCCTGATGTGCACACTACTTTGTGTGTGCCCTCCAAGAGTGGAGTCTCTGTTTCCCCCAATCCTGTCAAAGTCCTGCAATCAAATCCCACTAGCCTTCAAATTCTGATTCTCTGGGAATTCCTCCTCCCATTGCCAGACCCCCAGTTTCGGAAGCCTGACGTAGAGTTCAGAACCTTCACTCCAGTGGGTGGACTTCTGTGGTATAATTATTCTCTGGTTTGTGAGTCACCCACCAAGCAGTTATGGGATTTGATTTTATTGTGATTGCGCCCCTACTACCATCTCATTGTAGCTTCTTTGTCGTTGGATGTGGGGTATGATTTTGGTGAGTTCCAGGGTCTTCCTGTTGATGATTGTTCAGCAGTTAATTGTGATTCTGGTGCTCTCACAAGAGGGAGTGAGCACATGTGCTTCTACTCTGCCATTTTAAACCAATCTCTATCAATCATATGTTAATTTTAAAAAGTTAGTTCTTTGAAAACATCAAGTTTGATGAGACCCTAGCTAAACTAATCATTATAGACAAGAACAAAATGATTGAAGTCACAAAATACCAATATCAGGAATGAAAGCAAAGGCATTACTACAGATCATACAGGCATTAAGAACAAGCTAAGTGCATATTATGAATAACATTAAAACAATAAGTTGGACAATTTCAATGAAGTAAACAAATTCCTTGCAAATTCCAAATTGCCAAAACTGCCAGAAGAAACAGTAAACCACAACAAGATATCCACTACGTACACACTAGACTAACTAAAATTAAAAATTGACAATATCAAATGTTGGAAGAATTTGGAACAACAGGAACTCATGTATCTCTGGTATGAAAATCATGCAGTTGCTTTAGAAAACAAGTTGGAAGTTTCTTAGAAAATCATACAGATGCTTACCATTTCACCCAGCAGCTCCATTTCTAAAGTATTTATATAATAGAAATGAAAGCATAGGTGCAGGCAAAAATTCACAGCACCTAAATTCATAATCATCCCAAACTGGAAGGAATAAAAATGTCCATCATCAGGTGAATGAATAGACAAGTTGTAATATATATGGACAAAAGAATACTACACAGGAATAAAAGGAATAAACTATGATACACTCAACAACATGGACAAGTCTTTTTAAAAAATTACTATTGGGTGAAAAAAAAATCCAGACACAAAAGAGTACATATTGTATGATTCCATTTAAATGAAATTCTATAAAAGGCAAATATAATCTATAGTGACAGAAAGCAGATTAGTGGTTGCCTGGGTCAGCAGTGGAGGGATTGACTGGGAAGTGGCACAGGGGAACTTTGGGGCATGATCAAATGTTCTCTACTTCAGTTATGGTGTGGTTTCATAGGAATATAAGTTTGTCAAAACTCATCAAAATGAACATTCAAAATGGGTACATTTTATGGTATATAAATTATACGTCAGTAAAGTTGATTTTTTGTAAAAGATTTTAAGATATGCTCTCTATTTCCCTTCCAGCTACTGCTCTATTTGTTTAGCTAAACTCTTTGAGGGGATTATTCATACTAGTTTTCTCTAACTTCCCTCTTCCTATTCCCTCTTAAGCCTGTTGTAATCAGGCTTTCATCTATACCACCCAAATAAAATTACTCTGGTCAAAGTCATTAATAACTTTCCCTTTGTTAAGTCCTTTTGCAAACCAATTCTTTCTTATATGACCCATCAGCTGTATTCTACATCATTGATCATTCCATCTTCTTGAGACACTTTGTCTGCCATATCACATTCCATGGTTTTCCTCCTATCACAGTAGTTGCTTCTTCTCAGCTGCTGTTCTTCATCTCTCCTCAATCCTTAAGTTAAAATGAGGCCATTAGGGAGGGTCTTAATCCAATCTAACTGGTGTCTTTATTAGAATAGGAAATTTGGACACAAGGAGAGACAACAGACATATCTGTGCATACAGGAAAGATCATGTGAGGGTACACCAAGAAGACCAAGGAGAGAGACCTCTGAAGAAACCAAACCTGCCAACACCTTGATCTTAGACTTCCAGCCTCCAGAATTGGGAGAAAATAAATACTCAGTCTATGGTATTTTGTAGCAGCCCTTGCAAACTACTACAACTAGCAATAATAAGCTAAAACATAAAATGGGGAAAATAATCTCATTCACCTAGACACACGACAATAAAATACCTAGGAAAAACCCTAACCAGGAAAAAAAATCAATGCTTTGTTTAATTATTCTTAGCACCTATCATCCCCATATGCATCTTGCTTATGGCAGGAACCAAGTTTATCTTACCCACATTTTTATCCCCAGTGCCTGGCACGTATGGTAGGTAGTAGGATCATCTGCTCATGGCCACTAGAGAAGTCTTTGTCCAACACCACCAGTCACAGGTGTTAAGAGTGTTAAGAGTTTAGATTGCGGTCTCAGTTTTAACTCATTCCCACCCTTCCAGATCAAGAGGGTTTCCTTTCCCTCATAAGGATTTACCAAAAGCAAAAGTAATTATTTCAATTACATGTTCTTTAAACAAGTAAAGATTTAAGGCAAAAAATACTTGCTATAGTTGAAATACCATGCCCAATTATAGTGCATTCTAGCCTCCGAGGGCCGCAGCAATCTGTCAGAGACCCTCCAAGCTCCCTCTCTGTGCTACTGCTGCAGGTTCACAAGAACACAAGATGTAGGTTCAGGGACAATTTGAGGTTGTTCTTGCCTTAGGGACTCAGCTGCTGCCACTTCTGGGAGCCCTCTTCTTCCAGATCTTCACGTGTATGATTTTTTTCTCCTTATCCTTTGAGCCGCAGCTCAGTGTCGTCTCCTAGGAGACCCATGAAGATTCAAGTTCCACCCCTATCTCTCATCTGGTTCTATTGTCTTGCTTTATTTTTCATGGCTTATCACCATCTAATAATTCTCTTTGTTTTGTTTGTGGTCTGTATTTTCTCCTCCAGCCTGCAAGCTCCAAGAAAGCAGAGACTTTCAGTCTTGCCTTCAGTCTTCAGGGCTGACCCCAGTACCTAGAACTATGTCTGGTGCAGGGTGGACACAGAAATACATACTGAGAAAACAAGTAATTGGACCAATAAAAGGAAGTCAAGCCTATTTCTTGGCCTGAGATTATAGCAAAGCTGTAGTCCCTGACCCTGACCTTGATTTTTGAGAGGGACTATCTCTTTTCCCTCCTGGTTTTCACAAAAAAGGATTTTTTTTTTTTTTTAACAAGTAACCCCTTGCTCCTCCCATCAAAGGGGAAGACTATTACTTGGGTTGAGGGTGATAGCCATTCTCTCACTTTTCTGGGTTGAAATAATCTGTAGCTGAACCAGTGGGAGGCTGTGCTGGGAGGCTCATTTTACCTTTCATACTGAAGTCTATCTTCAAGTTATCCATTATGAGTAATAAAGTGCTCCATCTGCTGACTCATGTTTTATTTATCAGCTGATTTGTAAATCAAGCAGGGAACAGGGTGGTATTTATTAGGCTCAAAGATCCCAGCAATGATCATTTATTAGTTATCTCAGTGTGTTGTATTGTTTCTAAAGAATTAGGCTGCCATTCATAAAATAACACTTGACCATTTACTCCTTAGTAGAGCAGAGTCATCTATTAGGAAAGTTTGGGATTTACTGTTGCCATTGCCATCTTGACATCATTGCAAGTGCTCAAGGATGTTGAGATTAAAATATCATCTACAAAGAGATATTAAGACGGATGCTTTCTTTGAGTGAAAGAGAGCCATTTACCTGGTTACAAAGGCCAAATAATAAAAAGAGCAGCAGTTTATATCAGATGCTAAGTTTCATCTCTGCATGTGTGTGTGTGCTTGCACATATACAAAAGTGGAATAGCCTTGCAGACTCTTATAGCAGACAATAGTGAAATACTTGTGGACTGACTAATCTCAAAACATGAATGACCCATATAAAGAAAACTGTAATAATATGTAATAAGAAGGAAAAAGATCATGTCTTTATTTGGGAGACTGAACATTTTTAAATTATTTCTTTTTTTCCAGTAGAAATTTTCTTAGAAAGAAAATGACTTAAAGTTAATTTGGATATATAAACAAGAAAAAAAGAGGTAAGAAGATTTTAAAAAGTAAAGTAATCCAGAAGACTTGTATGACTGAGTATTAAAATATAGTACTGCTTTAATTAAGCAGTGTGGTACTGGCAAGAATCATGAGGCTAAAAACAAACTACATTATGTATAAGAATTTAATGTCTGAAAAGGAAACACACATTAATAGAGAAGTAATGACTTATTCAATAAATAGTGCTTAGAAAACTGGTTGAATCTTCAAATATTAATATTACTCAGAATTTCACTCATACACTGTATAAAATAACTTCTAAATGGATTCCAAGGTTAAATGTAAAAATGGTATAATAAGGTTGGCATACAAGTATGTCTATCGGGATGAGAAAAACTTTCTAAACAAAAGCAATTGTATAAATCAAAAAGTAAAAATTGGTTCATTTGACTACATAAAGAATTAAAATGCCTATATGTCAAAAATACAATTAACAAATAACTAAATGGCAGGAAAAGCCTAAAAAATATTTTTACTCTCTCTGGAAGACAATATATTAGCATTCTTAATATATAAGAAATTCTCACAAGTCAAATAGAAATACTCTAAAACTTATACACACATGTGCGCGCGCGCACACACACACACACACACACACACACACACACAGCCCTTCACATAGATAATTTTGAAGAGGAGGAGACTGAGGCCCAGAAAAGCTAGATATTTTGACCAGGTCACACAGTTAATAAGTGGCAGATCCCAGGCAGACTAGTTCCAGAATCCACTCCATGCCATATTAATAGACAAAAGACTTGGCAGGGCAACAGCAAAATCCCAAAAGTGTTTTTCTCTGACTTATAGACCTGTGGGTAGTTTGTATTAACTTCCTTGGACAACTTGGAAGTGAACCTCTGACCACAATAGATCCCATACTGGCTTCTATGCTCTTTCAGACAAGGGCGTTGCATGGTGAATCTAGGGCCACGTTCTAAACAAAGGATTGCAGGCCCAGATCAATACAGCCCTAGACTGGACACTAGCTCAAAACCCAGGGACCCTACAGATACCACAAAGGCCCTTTGGAGCCCTAATGGATGGCTTTGTAGCCTCATCTCTTTTTTTTTTTTAACATATTTATTGGAGTATAATTGCTTTACAATGTTGTATTAGTTTCTGCTGTATAACAAAGTGAATCAGCTATACATAAACATATATCCCCATATCTCCTCCCTCTTGTATCTCCCTCCCACCCTCCCTGTCCCATCCCTCTAGGTGGACACAAAGCACAAAGCTGATTTCCCTGTGCTATGTGGCTGCTTCCCACTAGCTATCTATTTTATATTTGGTAGTGCATATATGTCCATGCCACTCTCTCACTTCATCCCAGCTTCCCCTTCCACTTCCCCATGTCCTCAAGTCCATTCTCTATGTCTGCGTCTTTATTCCTGTCCTGCCCCTAGGTTCTTCAGAACCTTTTTTTTAGATTCCATATGTATGTGTTAGCATATGGTATTTGTTTCTCTCTTTCTGACTTATTTCACTCTGTATGACAGTCTCTAGGTCCATCCACCTCACTACGAATAACTCAGTTTCGTTTCTTTCTATGGCTGAGTAATATTCCATTGTATATATGTGCCACATCTTCTTTATCCATTCATCTGTCGATGGACACTTAGGTTGCTTCCATGTTCTGGCCACTGTCAATAGAGTGGCAATGAACATTGTGGTACATGACTCTTTTTGAATTATGGTTTTCTCAGGGTATATGCCCAGTAGTGTGATTGCTGGGCCATATGGTAGTTCTTTTTTTAGTTTTTTAAGGAAACTCCATACTGTTCTCTATAGTGGCTGTATCAATTTACATTCCCAGCAGCAGTGCAAGAGGGTTTCCTTTTCTCCACACCCTCTCCAGCATTTATTGTTTCTAGATTTTTTGGTGATGGCCATTCTGACTGGCATGAGGTGATACCTCATTGTAGTTTTGATTTGCATTTCTCTAATGATTAATGATGTTGAGGATTCTTTCATGTGTTTGTTGGCAATCTGTATATCTTCTTTGGAGAACTGTCTGTTTAGGTACTCTGCCCATTTTTGGATTTGTTTGTTTTTTTTGATATTGAGCTACATGAGCTGCCTGTATATTTTGGATATTAATCCTTTGTCAGTTGCTTCATTTGAAAATATTTTCTCCCATTCTGAGGGTTGTCTTTTCATCTTGTTTATGGTTTCCTTTGCTGTGCAAAAGGTTTTAAGGTCCCATTTGTTTATTTTTGTTTTTATTTCCATTTCTCTAGGAGGTGGGTCACAAAGGATCTTGCTGTGATTTATATCATAGAGTGTTCTGCCTCTGTTTTCCTCTAAGAGTTTTATAGTGTCTGACCTTACATTTAGGTCTTTAATCCATTTTGAGTTTATTTTTGTGTATGGTGTTAGGGAGTGTTCTAATTTCATTCTTTTACATGTAGCTGTGCAGTTTCCCCAGCACCACTTATTGAAGAGGCTGTCTTTTCCATTGTATATTCTTGCCTTCTTTATCAAAAATAAGGTGACCATACCCATATGTGCATGGGTTTATCTCTGGGCTTTCTATCCTGTTCCATTGATCTATATTTCTCTTTTTGTGCCAGTACCATACTGTCTTGATTATTGTAGCTTTGTAGTATAGTCTGAAGTCTGGGAGCCTGATTCCTCCAGCTCCATTTTTCTTTCTCAAGGTTGCTTTGGCTGTTTGGGGTCTTTTGAGTTTCCATACAAATTGTAAAATTTTTTGTTCTAGTTCTGTGAAAAATGCCATTGGTAGTTTGATAGGGATTGCACTGAATCTGTAGATTGCTTTGGGTAATATATTCATTTTCACAATGCTGATTCTTCCAATCCAAGAATATGGTATATCTCTCCATCTGTTTGTACCATCTTTAATTTCTTTCATCAGTGTCTCATCTCTTTTTGAAATTATGTCCTGAGTCTCTGTCTTTCCTAGAGAGCAATCCCTTCACATGACCCATTCCACTAAGCAACAGATTTCTTAATCTATTATTTCTACAGAGGTGGAGGAACTCAGAATATCACATTTTTCTTGGGACATGAAATTGTTCTGGAACTGTTATGGTGGTATATTTAACTTCATTTTGTTCCCTATTCCTTCCCCACCCCTACTTCCCCAACCACAGTGATGATCTGGAGAGTCTCTTTTGCCCCAAGCATGAAGTACTATGTCCTGGCATATGAAGCAGAGCACATGTCCACCTTTTATTATCTTTTTCTCTACCCTTTCCCCAGGGCTTAAAGAAAATTCAATTTTTTTTTCTTTTTTCTTTTTTTTTTGCAGTACGCGGGCCTCTCACTGTTGTGGCCTCTCCTGTTGCCAAGCACAGCCTCCGCACGTGCAGGCTCAGCAGCCATGGCTCATGGGCCCAGCCGCTCTGCAGCATGCGGGATCTTCCCAGACTGGGGCACGAACCTGTGTCCCCTGCATTGGCAGGCAGATTCTCAACCACTGCACCACCAGGGAAGCCCAGAAAATTCAAATTTTTGTTCCACTTCCTACCAACTTTAGGACAAGTCACCTCCTGAATTTGGTGTCCCAGTACCTGCACAGATGCTCTGTTTTTCCTGGACTTGGGTTTCTCATACCACATACCAATTACCCAAATTCATCCCATAATAGGCTATAAATGTCTGTTTTCTTCTTCTGACCTTGCTTCCCTGTTGCGTTCGCAGCCTCCCAGACCACAAAAAGCAAATACCAGGAGTATTTTGGGGATATATGGCCAGATGACTTCATGATTACTCAGACCACTCCAAGCTACCCTAAAGTCACAGACTTTAGGTCCTCAGTGCGTTTGTTCCATATTCTAACCTTGACCTCTCTCATTCTCTTTCTGCATTTCTGTTACATAAAGCATCTTCTTCCCAGAAGAAGCATCCTCTAGCTACGACTAAGTCTTTCCAACATAGGTTGCTTTCACAAAAAAGGCCTTCAGCACTTACCTGTCGATTCCCCAGGGGCCAGGCCTCCATCCACTATGCTACTGGATGGCCTTGAAAGTTCTCACAACCCCACCACACTTCTCCAATCTCAGCTCCCAGACCCTGGGAAATCCCACCCAGTCTTATGGGTGGGATGGGATTTTAAAGCAGCCACAGGGCAACACCACAGTTCCCAGTTGGAATCTTGTGGGTAATAGCCACCTCCCTTCAATCCACATTCTACACATTCCCATTCCCCGCCCTAATATTCCTTTGTTTACTTTTTTATTATGTATGCAGATGATTGTTGCTGCCTTTACCCTTAGAATGGAAGCCCTATAAGGGCAAGAATGATTTATTTTTAATCTCTCCTACCCACTTTTTACCAGTGTCTGCCACAAGATCTTATTCAGAGCAAGTGTTCTATATACATTTTATTTACTTTGTTTGCTTTACAGAGTACATAGATATTTCAGGCCACAACAGAGTGTTCATGGCCATCATAAAGTTTCTGCAGTATTTTGATACTACAGACAACGATTTGGAGGATGAGGGGGTAGAAAGGGAGGCAGCACTGGCAAGTCTGGGATTCTTTCTTTTGATCTTTTGCAATTACCTTGCCCTGGAAATATGGTACTGTCCTTCCCAAGGCTGCACTAGGCCCCCACTTTGACCACTACTTTAGCATATAGCGTTCTTCCCTTTACTTAGAATATAATTTCTCCCCACCCCAACCTTATCTTCCTGACCATCTGGCATTCCTTCTTCAGGGTTCATTCAAGGATTTTCTCCTCTAGAGGAACTTTTCTGTCTCCCAGCCTACAATGAGGTCTCTCTGCTCTGGACTCCCATATTATTGATACTTTATGGAAATCCCCCAATACACCCTGCATCTGTTAGATTTTAGCTTGGTTGCAAACATAGAAAACTCCAGATTAACAGTGGCTTAAACATGATAGAAATTTATTTCTCATGCTAAAACCAAAACAAATTAAGAGTAAGCAGTCCACGCTTGGTAAAGCTGCTTCTTGGTATCATCAGAGACCTAAGCTCCTATCTCTTCAGCTCTCTAGCATTTGATTTCCGTATTAAGTTCACTTCATGTTTCAAGACAGCTGCTGGAGTTTCAGGCCAGAAGAAGAAGGAAGGCAACTGTGAAAAAGCAGCCCCTCCTGCTAAGTTAGCTTCCTTTAAGTATTCCTCTTGGCAAGTGCACATAATATAGCTCCCTTTACATCTCCCCAGACCATACCTAGCAGCAAAGCAAGCTGGGGAGTAGAACTGGTTATTCTTGGAGATTATGTACCCAGATACAAGCCGGGACTAATTTCTAAGGAGAAATGGGAAAGCAGATGCTGAGGTAGGTAACTGTAGCTTCTGACACACAGCCCATATTGTGAACTATAATTACTTCTTTTATTTCTTTTTACATTAATCCTCTCTCTGCATCATAGCTTCTCGAGATCTAAGATTGATTTTATCATCTCTAAGTCTACAGCACCTTATATAATGCCTGGCATAAGGACAAGAACTTGTCTGTTCCATTCATCATGTCCATTACAACAGATACTCAAAAAGAAACAATACAGGAATGAAGGAGGCACATCATTCCAATGTAAAGGTATGGCCTAATTAAATAAAATCAATTCAATTAAACAAGCATTTATTAAATACCATCTATTTTCAAGGAAATAAGATCAGGCTTCAAGCAAAAGGCTCGGTACACACTTTATCGATACTTCATAGGAGTAGCAGAAACTTAATCAAGATAAGGTACTGTTAGAGAATCCAAACCAACATGAAAATCTAGGAAGAATTTTACCTTGTCAGTATCTGAGGACCTAATGTCAAGTTGCTTCTTCTCTCCCCATTGACCTGAACCAGACAGGGCATCCACAGACCAGGGGAAAGAGACTAAATGATTTGCCTGCCACTGACATATTTGAAGAGAAAACCGAAATCTTCTAGCTTTAAGTCCATTAGATTGCAAACCACATTGTCAGTTCATAGCAAGTTTCAATCAATAGGTTCTTATTGATCAGTGAATGTCTTTTTCTTTTAAATGGCTTTATTGAGTTATGATTTACATACCCCCAAATTCACTTAATTTTAAGTTTACAATTTTATGATTTTTTTTTTAGTAAGTGTATAGAGTTGTGCAGCATCCCAGTCTAATTTTAGAACATTTCCAGAGTTCAGAAAAGAAACCTTGTGCCCATTTGCAGTCACTCCCCTAGACCCAGGCAACCACTGCTCTGCTTCCTGTCTTGGATTTGCCTTTTCTGGATATTTCCTATAAAATGGAATCATATAGCATTTGGTCTTTGTGTCTAGTTTTTTTCACTTTGCAAAATGTTTTTGAGGTGCACCCACATTGTAGCATGTATCAGCACTTCATTTCTTTCTATTGCCAAATAGCGATACTATAGTGTTCCGTTTTGTGCATGTACCCCACTTTGTTGGCCATTTGGGCAAGTCTCTTTTTTAAGGCAGATTTCTCAGGGTCTTTAATAGGACAATATGTATTTTGATTCTCCCAGTGGGGGCTTTGGGGCTCGAACCTATTTGCCTCTGGAGGGTTTGGTTCTGATTAAACATTTAAATGATGGTTATCTCTGGAATTATGAGTGATTTTTATTATCTTCTTTTAGTTCTCTGTATTTCTTAGATCAGTGAATGTCTTTCAATGGACATCTTCTGGTTTTGGGTTTTTACCTAAACTTCACCACTGGTGAGTCAAAAACTCAACTCACTCTGGTGACTGGATTTATAACTGTCAACCAGAAAATATCTATACTGGTTAAATAAGAGCTTTCTTAAAAAATGCAAGAGCAGCATAAATTGATTAATAAGCACAACCAACCCAATTTGGTGTGAACATCCCATGAATATAACCAAATCTAAGTTCTACAAGTTATCTTGATGACTCATTTTACAGGAAAATGTGTTGTAGTCCCAAGAACCTAAATACTCTTAGACTTTTCCTGAAATGATTTCCCCTTTTTACAAGATAGGCTCAGTTAAAAGTAGCTACAAAAATGTTATTAAACTGACAAATTATTCTACTTACATACCATGAAAAGCCTAGTTCATAAGATGTTTTCATTATTTGAATAATTTTTAAAAGAGTGTTAATTTTTTGAAAATGTAGCATATAAAAAATAAGGACAGGTCCTTTCAACTTTTGATTACTAAATTTGAGACTCTGTGAAATGGAACTTAATATGACCCCTACCTAAAATGTCAATGTTTATTGTGCATTTTATCCTGGGAACAAGGCCTAATCCAGAGACATTCTGAGCGCATCAAATATGTAAATTGTTTTTCAAACACTTTGGAGTTACCACAAAACCTAAATTGCTTTTAGCCAACCAAGCACTTTCTCCCTTTAGTTTCAAAAGCCAGTTCTATTTTTTTTTTAAGAAAATCTAATTCAGATGTTACTGATTCACTTGCACTTAAATAATTAAAATGTTATTTTGCAAAAACTGATTGGTGTGCAAGAAAGCTCTTGAGCCTCCTGTCTAAACCTTTTTACATCTGTTTTCTGAAAAACAGGAAATCTTACTTTGCCAAGAGTAAACCAACTGCAGTGGCACATTTGTGTTGAAAGTCTGATTTCAGTGTAAATCCAAAGTCATCATTTGGAGATGGATGAATCATGCTGAGCCATCTCCTCTGTCCTTTCCATCTCCAGAGGCTTTGCTGAAAACCAGCTTCTGAGCTCAGGTATATTCCCAACTCCAGATGCTGAGAGCAGAGAAGCAAAAACCCAGAGGCCTTTGTCAAGAATATAACTAGGAGCTCTGAGGCTTGTAATATTTCTTTTTAAAGCCAATCTTGCTCTAGTTGATTTCCAAACATCAGTAAGATAGTTTTTCAAGCTTGTATCTATTGAACCATCAAAGTGAATGTGCATATTCCCAGGAGTCTAGAGTTCCCTATCAAGATTTACTTTTTTTTTTGCAGGGGGGGCGGGATGCAGTGGGAGTAGGGTTATCAAAATCTTCCAGAAATCAATATAAGGATGTTCTGGATTATTCGGATGACAATCTTGGAGCAAATAACTGTTGTACGTACACAGCTTTATTTGAGATCACTGTCTGATTGTATGAACTAGTTCTATCTCAACCATCCCCCACTCATGAGTAAGACACTGTCTGCCACCTGCTCTGCATTATACCTTTCAATCTGACACTCTCATTGTGAGGATTCATTGGAATAGCACATGTGATGAGAACCTGGCACTTTGGAAGCATTCCATAAATAGTAATATTACTTTGCAGACTCTCATACAACACGTGAACACTCAACAGAGTATAGCTGCTGCCACTTCTTAAAGTGAACCCATTAAAAATAATCTGTATCAAGTTACTGCATCTAAGTGCAACATAATAAGCCCAGATCATATCTGTTTCCTGAGCTGCATTAGCAGGTAGTGGCCCTTAGCAAATTCTCACCTCCATCTAGACTCACAGCTGGTTTAAGGGAAATCCAAACCTACGGCTGCTGGCAATGAATATTCCTGGTGTTGATATGAAAAGGGTGTCTTAATACCTGTGCCATAATCCAGAATACTTCATGTTAGCAAAAGCTCTTCTTAAAATCCTGGGGTTGATATCGTGAGTATTCTGTCTTCAAGGAAAAACAATGCTTCATTCCTGAAAGGTTTCTTTCTGGCTTCCAGGTAAACACCCCAGCCTCAAAGGAGTCTGGGGTTTTGTCATTAGTACACTAAGAGAGCACCATTGACAGAGGGCAACTGGACACAGACAATAAAAAGCCATTAATTAGGATTCCATCAGTTGAGGCAACTGAACAAACATGTTTTGAGCACCTACTGTGTGCTCACTGTGCTCAGTGCCATTGGAGACAGAAAACAATGAGACCCAGTTCAGTACCTGTCTTCAAATTTAATGGGCTTGAGGAAAGAACAGATGAGATAGAAATACAAATAGTTAAGAATGCAAGGAAATACATGTAAAAGACAACAAGAGACATGAAACGGTCCAAGGTAGCATAAAAGAAAATGGAGGCATGTGGAGGAGATGACATTTTAAATGTATATAGAAATGATAAGATCTAAAGGTAACTGTGAAGGATAATACTATTAGTGACAAATTTGTCTGTTTCCTACACCAGTTTTCTTGTTAAGCATTCAGGCAATATTTTCATCTCCTCATCCCTCAGTGCCTGGAGCATAATAAACACTGATTAATGTTCAATTAAGTAATGGAGCAATTAATAGGGTGTTTAAACTTAATTTATACTTGGAAGATGACAATAAATGTTAAATCATTGAATGAGTCAATGAGTACAATGTTCCAGATTAACTAATTTGGGGGGAAGATGACACCACCTACCCTCCTCATTTACTTGGTAGGAAAACTGAAGTCCAGAGTCTGACTGATGGGATGGGCCCAGCACACGGGGCTAGACAGCAGACAGCTAGGACTGGAACCCAAGTCTTTTGACTATCAGTGATCTTTCCACTTATTCCAGGAGATATCACGTTTTATTACTTGAATTCGAATTCATTTCTGTTAAGTAATCTCTAATTCAAAGTTTTATGGTTCTCTCTGGCAAAATGGAGGTTAACGGTGTCAATCCCTTTACATCCACGGCTGAAGGTAGATTACTTTCTCCACATCACCGTGGCAATAGCAACTACTCCTTACAGAAACCCAAATCTAGCCCAAAAGCCTGCATAACCAGTTGTGGGTCCTGCCGGATCGGGCCTAGCTGGGAGAGGCTGGCATTTAGTTTCAGGGCACTGAGGGCACCCCTGCACTTGCTCCACAGAGCCACAGCAGCAAGAGTACTGGACAGAGTAGCGGGGGAGCAGGGAGGAAGCTCAGGGTCATTGAAAGGATTGTTTTGTTTCATTGTGTTTTGTTTCACTTTTTACAAGTGATATCCACATTTCAAAACAAAGGAATAAGACTTCTGGTAGATTTCCTCAAAGGCAACCACTGAGAGATTTGCCAAAGCCATTGCCCCAAGGGTTAGTTTAGATAAACAAGGGCACTGGGAAGCCATGTAATCTAAACTTTTCCCTCTGGCCGATGCCAGCGTTTTAGCTGCCAATAAGTAGATGTGCTTTCTGCTTCCAAAAATAAAAAGTGATTATACTCTTGCTACCCAAGTCTACCCTTGGCCGCTCCATGGACCATCACAAAGAGACGATGAGGGATGCACTTTGTGGTGTTGTTTTGGAAAGCTCTTGTTCAAAAAACTCTTGAGGGTGTGCTGTCATGGGGGTGCTGTGGGCAGGCAGTGGGCACCTACCAGAGCCCCTGAAAGTCACTCTCCTGCCAGGGACACATGGCTTCCATTAGTCAAGAGCTCACTGTTTTTATGACCTGGAGTTCTCTCTCATTGTTGTTTGTATCTGATGCTTCTCTAGGCTGGACATGAAGGTAAAAAAGGAAAACATGGAAAACGGGGTAACTATTTTTTAAAATTTACCATGTGTATTTTTCTTTTGTAAATTTGTCTATTTATGGCTTTATTTTTCTGTACCTCTTTTATTGATTCATAGAAGTTCTTTCCATCTTAAGGATATTACTTCTTCAACTCTTACATATGTTGTAAATTTTTTCCTGCTTGTGACTTGAGACTTTTGAGTTATAATTTATACAAAATGCATAGATCTTAATTGTATAAGAAATTGGGTAAATATTAAAAAGAAAGCACACCCTAAGTTACTCTCTTAGAAATTGCACCTTTATTCTGAAATTATAGTAAATATAGGCAGATCTGGAATCCCATTTCAGGCCATCCTTCACTAACAGAAGTCTGCAACCTCCCTCCTATTCAGGGTGATGAGCTTGTCCCAGTTTGCCTGGGACTTTACCGGTTTTAGAACTGGAAGTCCCTTAAAGGCGCACATATTAGTAATGTCCTCATACTAGTAATGAACATAGAACAGAATGGGAGAAAGGGGAATATCAGGCCATCCTCTACTCCTGCAGGCATCATTCAGAATTTGCCAAGGAGGGAAGAATATCTTCTTCAAGACTGTGAAAGTTAAATAATGAGTATAATATGGGGGGAGGAGATCCTAATTCATAGTCTATTGTGAAAGATTGTGAGAATCTTGCACTTGGTATGACTTGAGCAATAAATTCTTAAACACTTGATTCCTTCTGATCTCTCTTCATGACTTTTACTTTTCCGAAGTCAGTTGTGTTCTAAACTAGGGATACCAGTGAAATGCTATCTAGTCTAGCATCCATTACCTTGTGAAAAATCAATTTTCACTTGGAATGAATGCATTATGTTTTGTGCAGGACCTTGTCTGTGGGCTTACAACCATATCCCCAGTGTGGCCCAGTGCAAGAAACAAAACAGTCAATAAATGTCTGTTGAAGGAATGAATGAATGAGTGAATAAATTAATGTACCAGCAAAATACTTTTTATATACTTAAGGAACATATATTTATGAGAAGTCATGAGAAAAATATGGCATCATATGCAATATAGAGTCTACTTCTTTAATCAAAACACATTTTTAGAAGGATATATTATAAATGCTGGGAGCATATATTATAGTCCCCCAAATCATAAAAGCTGAATTCAAGATATAAATTAAATTTATCTCCCTATCATCATAAACAATAATACAAGCTGCATTTAAAAAATTATTTGTCAGGACTTCCCTTGTGGCACAGTAGTTAAGAATCCACCTGCCAATCCAGGGGACAGGGGTTTGATCCCTGGACCAGGAAGAACCCACATGCCATGGAGCAACAAAGCCCGTGCACCACAACTACTGAGCCTGCACTCTAGAGCCCGCAAGCCACAACTACTGAAGCCCGCGTGCCTAGAACCCGTGCTCTGCAACAAGAGAATCCACCACAATGAGAAGCCCGCACACCGCAACAAAGAGTAGCCCCCACTGGCTGCAACTAAAGAAAGCCCAAGCATGTGCAACAATGAAGACCCAACGCAGCCAGAAATAAATAAACAAATAAATGAATAAATTTATTTTTTAAAAAAGTATTTGTCTTTCTAAACCATCATGACTACCTTTATTGTTTTAATTCCTGTAAGAGAAAACGCCTACTCATTGTGAAAATTTAAATAACACTTTAAGAAAAAAGTAGAAAATAAAAGTACTTCCCATGCATTAGTGGTAGCAACTGTTAACAACTCTCATATGCTCACTGATTTTTCTGTGCACATATGAACATATGTATATAAATATATGTATTTGTTTAATATGAATGTAATATACCATTATGTATATCTTTCCATGTCAAAACACAGATCTAACATATCTTTATGGATGGCTGTATGATATTCCATTGTTAAAAAAACGTGATTTTAACACATAGATTTTAATAAGAATGAAAATTCTCAGAATTTGAGCCTCTAGGGGAAAATAATTACTAGTAACTTTAGAAGATCATTTCTTAGCAAATGAGTTAAAAGCCCCATGACTTGATGATCAGTAATACCATTCAATTCCAAAAGAAAAACAAAGCCCTGGTAAGGGTTGGGGGCAGTATCTGAAAAGCTAAGCTTGGCAATGTTCCAAAAGTGTCCTGTTGGTTCTAGAATATTGGGAAGGCTTATTGGTCGTGATTCATACCCGACAAGATATGAACAAGAGCCAGGCCACATAAGCCTCCGAGCCATTCACCTGCCAGGTGAGACTCAGTTACTCTCATGGATTCTACTTGCTAAGCTGCTGGCATGATCTACCTGGAAAGGAAGCAATTGCTTTAGATTCTATTCATCCTTGTCAATAGGTATTTATTTAGGTATTATTTAGGTATTATTAGGTATTATTTATTTAGCTATACCCTGGGCACTGGCACAGTAAATATAAATTGAATGAATCAGGTCTTTCCGCTTGCAATTCAATGCGATTGGCTTTCTAGGGATCCAAAATGTTGTCATTAAGATTGACTCTCCTAACTAGTGGTTACTAGTGGGAGGGGGGTACAATATAAAGGTGAGGGAGTGAGAGGTACAAATTGTAGATGTAAGATAGGCTCAAGGATGTATTATACAACACAGTGAATATAGCCAATACTTTTCAATAACTGTAAGTGGAAAGTAACCTTTAAATTGTATAAAAATAAAAAAAACTTTTAAAAAAGATTGACTCTATTAATCATGAGTCAAAAACATGAGTTTCAAAGATGTTCATTGTAACATTGTTTAACAACAGCCAGAAACAAAAATGGAAACTACCTTTCAACAATATGGAATTGGTTAAGTCCCCATCATGGAGTCATTAAAAAAATATTGTAGACTATCTAGTGCATGAGAATTTTCCACGATATACCAAATGAAAAGAAGCAGTTTTTACAAAATTGCATTTTAGAAATTTTTCCAAATTATCATTTGGAAAAAGAACATACAGGGTAAAAAGTATACAGTATGAAAGCACTATTTAGAGAATATAGAGTAAAAACACATAAGAAATAATATTAACACCAAAAGGTTAACAGCAATTATCTTCTAGAATTACTGTGGATTTAAAATTTTTCTCTTACTTTTGCTCAGCTTTCTTTTCTAAAATAAATATGTATTACTTTTGTAATAAGAAAAAAACTTTTTAATAAGAAAATAATTCAAGAAAAAGCGTTAACTAAACTCAGCATAGTTTTTCAAGCAGCAGAATGTAAACTCTTTCTTTAAAGGGATCACACACCAATTGACAGTCATAATTCTCCCAAAACAGATTGGTGAGAAGGTCAGTTAGGTGGGAGAGGTGAGTATATTAACAGACTGGCAAGCATATGATATGATTCTGACACCAGGTATTCATAACATGATTTTCCAAAGAAGAAACAGAAGTTGGGAAAGAATAAGAGACTCGCCCAAGGTTACAGCAAGGAGTCTGGGTTCAAACCCAGTTCTACCTGATTCCAAGCTCACCGTCTTCTCACTTGCATGTAATACAGGGGTTTGTGAACAGGGGCTCTGGGACCAGCCTGCCTGGGTTCAAAGCTCTGTGCTGCCACTTACAAGCCATGTGGCCTCAGGTGGGTTATTTTTAATCTCCCCATGCCTCAGAAGTTTGTATAAAGTTGTGATATGTGTGAAGTTCTTAGGGCAATTCCCAACATAGAGCAAATACTGCATAAATGTTAGCTAATTTTACGACTGTATATCTGACCTATGCCTTAGTCAGTGCTGACTAGTGTAGAGTGGGCACCTGACCCCAGTTAGGCCAGAAAGTACCCTTCCTGGATCTGGGAACCAGGAAGGTTGTGCCGTTTGGGAGGTTCTCATGTATTCTCATCTTCTTCAGATCTTAAGCACACATCTTAAAAGAGTTTGCATAGTCTGCGATCAAGCCATTGCTTGGCAAATCCACTGAATCTATATACTAAAGGCCCCCGGCCACTGCAGATCTATGAAACATGAGTCAGATCTATCCATGTGAGTTTCAAACACATTTACCAAGAAGCCAAGTAGGAAACTGCCACAGGTACATAGAGCCTGTTCCATCAGTTTTCTCACATCCCTCATCTAATGCAGGGGAAGTCTACAGAGCGCAGCCCCTGGTTGATGAAAGCTGGCTTTCCTTTCACATCCACAGGCCAAATGGACATTTGTTTCAGGGCACTGGAGAAGGATACTGGCATCCCCAAAACCCCGGGTATAACCCAGTGCAGCTTTTTCCCATGCCAGCTCCTCGGAACCCCATTTCTGGGACACGTTTATATTTGTTGTATGGAAAAAAAAATGTTCTGTAGCCAAATAAATTTGGAAGATATTGCATTAAACAAAACTGTAGAATTTCTCAGGATCATTAAAATGCCAATATGGAGTATGAGCCTCTTATAGGGGAATATGATAAGCAACATTTCCTCACTGTATACCCTGTGTTCATATATTCAAGGACCTATATGTCATGGAACACATTTTGGGAAATGTTACTCTGATTCTGTAACCACAGGTCCTTATTGAAGGGTAAAACTGACAAGTTCCTTGGTTGTGCAAGAATCTAGGTATGGAGGATGGTTAATTAAAGGGAAAGCAGGCAAATCTTTGGTCAAGAGGACTGGAACAGAAATGAAAAGCTTGACCAAAAGCAAAAATGAAGACAGTAGCAAGGTCAGAGATTCTTACTAGAAGGTGAGGGGAAGATGGGAATGTGTATTAATTTTCTGCGGCTGCTATAACAAATTATGACAAACCTAGTGGCTTAAAACAGTACAACTGTATTCTCTGACAGTTCTGGAGGTCAGAAATCCAAAAAGAGTTTTAAGGGGCTAAAATCAAAGTGTCAGCAGGGCTGGCTCCTTCTGGAGGCTCTAGGGGAGAATCCGTTTCTTACCTTTCCAGCTTGTAGGAAGTGCCTTGGCTTATGGCCCCATCACTCCAATTTTTGCTTCTCTAATCACATTGCCTTCTCCCTTGTCTTACTTCCCTGCATTACTCTTATACAAGACCCTTGTGATTATGTTTCACCACCTGGATAATCTAGGATAAGATTCCCATTTCAGGATTCTTAATCACATATTCAAAGTTCTTTTTGCCATGTAAGGTAACGTATTCATATGTTCTGAGGATGGGAACCTGGACATTTTTGGGAGGCCATTTTTCAGACTGCCACAGGAGAATAGAGGCTAGAGGCGGGAAGGGAGGTGGGGAATGAATTGGTAAATCATGGTGAATCAAGATGGCTTGATCTCTTCACGAGCAACAGCAAAGATTTCCCCCTGCCAGTTCCACCAGCTAGCCATTCTCCCTTTATACTAGGATGGGTTAATGCTCCCCACAGACACATTTAAGTGCAAAATGCAAGACAATCCCTCCATGTCTTACAGGTGGGGCCTAAAGCTTCACAGAAAATGCAGCAGACAACAAAATTTTCCATATAATTTGGATATTAGAAACAAAATTACAAAATAGATATGTGCAGAAAAAGAGAGAGTTAAATTTGGGAGCTTAAAAAATCTGAGTAGGTTGCCGTTTGTTTTCACCAGTTGTTATACCTATGTTTATGCATAGGATTTTAGAGCAACTATTTTGTTCTGTTAAGGATAAACACTGAAGAAGAAAACACACATACATGTACACATAAATTATAGAGTAGGACTTGAACCACTAGTGTGTTGAATGATACAAATAATATTATCCAGAGTTATTTTATATCATAGACAAATATTCTAAGGTACAAGGTACCCAAACTCTGCTGATGTGAGAACTTTGTCAATATCTTGGCAGAAAATCAAAGATGCCCTTATCTGGCCAGTCACTTGGCAGTCTGATGTTACCTTACCCGCCACCAATTCCCAATTATCTAAGCAGGAATAGACAATGTCTTGATTTGAGGAATAGGGAGGAAGAGGCGTCCATTCTTACAAAGCTACATTCATGCCCAGGAAGAAAGGGACGCTTCAAGTCTGGTTATAAAGATCGCCATACAGGATATATGGTGTGGAGATAAACATAGGCCACACTTACATGTAAGTAGCATTTTTTCCCCTAAAAATATGTTTAAAATCATTAAAAAATCCAATTCCTGAAGTTAATATATGTGCCAATGTGAGAAAAGCTAAGCCGTCAATTTTCACTTTGCCAATTTCCCAAGGAGAAACAAAGATTTTTTTTCATGTGTGCGAGAATTCCCAAGTTTAGTCAAGACTGGAATTTCATTGTTTTTATTTTTATAGCAGCAGTGTTTTGCCCATAGGGGGAAAAATAAAGAACCTGGGAAAAGAGACAATTTGCCATTGACTGAGAGACAAGACTGGGAGTGAAAATCACAACAAATTTTCAATTTTCATCCTAAGGGATTTGGTTGGTTATTTGGTCAAACCCATATGAGGATGTCAAATAATGCTGATACAGGGACCTTGAAAAATCACCTTTTGTTTTTGTGGAAAAAAGGAAAGAGGAAATTGAGGTGAAACTGCAAAATGTTTCTTTTTTTTTTTTTTTTTCACGAAACCGGCAAAAGAGAAGGTCCTCTTTAGCCGCCAGTGCAAATGTTTTTGCAAAGTTCAACTGCCAAGTGTCCTTTAACGCCTGCCAGGTTTCATAATTGAAAGATACCCTTTTAAATGAACTTGCTGGCTTTCTATTGGGTGAGAGAAGCCTTCCCACATCTGGATGGTTCTCTTCCTTCCAGCGAGACCCAGCTCCTTCAAGGACTTCATCAAGATCTGTGATGTCAGAAAGTTCATCACCATGAGAGCAAAATACTCAATGGCACTATTTTAGACCAAGTAGATTGTTTAAGACTTGTTATTCTACAAAATTATATGATGCAATGTAAATCATAATCTCTGAGCAGTGTCAGACAATTGTTCATACATGAGAATCTTACTGGTCTGCTACTAACTAAAACCAAATCTCATCTTCTTTTGAAAAACTTTGCAGAAAACCTGAACTGGGAGAATAACCAGATAAGTAGAGTGAAGGCAAACACTAACATCTATGAGAAAACTATTATTTTTGTAGAGGGAAAGGCTGCATAAAGACACCAAAAGTGTGTTTTCATTGCACTCCATCAAGACATTTAATAAAACTGCCATTCCTAACACACTACTGGCTACTTTAGAATTGTTTTCCCAGTTACTCAGCAGGGAACTAACATCTGAACCCACCAATCTTTTGAGTTGCAAATTCAATTTTAAACTTTTTATTTAAAAGGCCTCAAGAATATCTATCACTCCAGGCAGAGGGATGATAATAACATTAAGCTTTATGAATTATTACTTTCCAATCAAGGGTGACAGACTTGCTTATATGAACAGGGTGAGACTTTTCATAAGCAGTAGAGTTCCATCCAAGTTCTCCTGATTCTATTTTGCTAAAGAAAGGAAAAGGATATTACATTTTAAAATAAAATTCCTCCAAATAAAATCCTACCAAAGCTTAATGTCTGAGAGTTCTTGTGGTGCCTTTATGTTGTAAATGCTGAGGTTTTATATTACTTATATAAGCTTTAGTCTCCAATAGAGCTGGCAAACAAAACCCAAGAATGCTGAAACAGCTGTAGTACTCTATCTGAGTCATTTGGACCAAAACAGCATGGGGACATGAAACAGAAGTGTTCTCTCGGCCCACTGCAACTCTCTGCTTTTCATTTCAACTTCCAGACAAAGATCTAGTAATGGCTGCTAATCTCATGAAAACTCAGTAAGGCATACAAGTTGGATATTAAGGCTGATACTTGCTAATATTTGTAAAAGGTCCCTTCAAAGAAAGACTCCAGGTTCTTAGAACTAAATCCAATTCCTTAGAGGCTCTGATTGTATTATCATTACAAAGAGTGAACCTCACAGATATCCAAACAGCCAGTCCTAGTCAACAAGTATGTATTTTTTTTTCATTTTTAAAAATTTTATTGAAGTGCAGTTGATTTACAGTGTTGTATTAATTTCCACTGGACAGCAAAGTGACTCAGTTACACACATATACATATTCTTTTCCATTATGGTTTATCACAGGATACTGAATAGTGTAAAGTGGTGCCCCCAATGAGCCTGCACAAATAAGATGACTCAGCAGTAGGCCTGACGGCATCTGTGCCATTCAGGTGGCTTCACTATTTAGATGTTGTTCTTCAACTAGATGCCTGAAAATGTGTCTCAAGGGGCTTAATATTCTTAACCTTAAACCTAGTCATTTTATTTCTGGGAGTCCAGCCTAAGGGGAAAAAATCCTTAATGTGGAAAACCCTTACTCACAAAGATGTTTATCATAGTTTTCTATGAAATAGTCCAAAACTGGAATCAACCCAAAGGTACAACACTAGGAGCAAGACGTGTATTTTATTTTATTTTATTTATTTTTTTTTTTTTTTGCGGTACGCGGGCCTCTCACTGTTGTGGCCTCTCCCGTTGTGGAGCACAGGCTCCGGACGCGCAGGCTCAGCGGCCACGGCTCACGGGCCCAGCCGCTCCGCGGCATGCGGGATCCTCCCAGACCGGGGCACGAACCCGCGTCCCCTGCATCGGCAGGTGGACTCTCAACCACTGCGCCACCAGGGAAGCCCAAGACGTGTATTTTAAATGAGAGCCAAACAAGGATGGCCACAATCCTCTACATTAAGCTGCATTAGTCCACACGCTCATCAATTCAGAGTCAGTTACAGGACTGGCCTGAGGTTTGCTGAGCAAACCCTAAGCAAATCAAGGATGTAAAGAATTATAATTTAAATAGCTTAAGATAAACTGTTTCTTAAAATCCTTTTAGAATAATCTAGAAGTATTTCTTCTACTATAAATAACTGACACATTAATTATAAACAATGCTTTAAGAGTGACATGCTAATTATAAATAATGCTTATCTGTAGGTCTTCCAAGACCCCCTAGGATGCAACTGCTCTCTTTCCATACACAGTTTAAGTTACTCAGTGTCTGAGGAAGCAATAAACTCTTTAGCTTTAAATGTGTTTTATTAAAGCATGTGTCTCACAAATTCAGGTTGCCTCACCACCATTAGTCAGAAATAGTAAATTTTTATTGCAATCCTTTAGCTCACATTTGTTCCTGGATCATTAACTCACTGTGGAACCTTAGGCAAGTTACTTAATCTCTCTGGGCCTCAGTTTATTCCTCCAGGGAAATAACAGTACTATTTTATCAATAGCTAATGTATGTGAAGTGCTCAGTAGAGCACGTTAAACAAAGTAGGCATTCAGTACATAACAGTTATTGTTTGTATTAGTTGTAGTCTTAGAGAGACAATATAGGGGTTTGGTTGCCATTTTAACATATTAATTTATAATTTCTCAGATTTGGGGACCTTAAATCTATAATGATTATGTGACTTTGACCAGAGCCCAAGAGGGAGTGTCTACACCAGTTCAAGGGAGGAAGAAAAGCTAAGGATTCATTCAACAAGTGTCATATCCAAATAATCCATCATATAGCTAGTAAGGCGACCCCTTTAAGGCCAGAGAGGCTTGGCAAACAAGGGCTGGGTATCAACGAGGAAAGCCACGTGAATGAGGAAACACACACACACAGACTCAGGCTAATCACTGACATTAAATCACATTCCACTGTGCCCCAGTCCATCTTCTCCTTCTCTGTAGGCTAAGACTTCTGAAAGAGATTACAGTTTCTTCAAATATCCATTTACACGGAATTGTAATTATCTGACCTGTCTGGAGGTACCCTGGGAAACTCCACTTGCAAGACTTCCTTATTTGATCTGATTCACGGATCACCTAAGGCAAACAGCCTTTTCTTCAGAGGTATTTGTCAAAAACATTTAGAGGCAAGTGATGAACACTGCAGCTGCCTGAAGTAGTAGAAAATAGTTGGTGCAAACAATAGACTAACCGCAAGACTTTAAAGGAAAAGATGAGATGAGATGTCCATGGGTGACTTTGAAAAGCTCCAACATATTCCTGGGAATCTAGAAGGCCACATGCATGTATGGGACTGTGTGCAAGCCCATGACTTTGCACATGCTCAGGGAAGACCAGAGAAGGCCCTAAGTTCTCACCTCTAACTAAACATGAGGCTCTGTACAGCAAGCAATGAAGGCTAAGGCTATACTGTCAACTTCTTTCCTGAGTGCTGAAGGTGTACTCCAACACGTACACAGATTCCCTCAGCAAAGACTGTGAAACTTACTGGTTCCAGGCATCTAAAAAAAAAATCTCCTTCTAATCATTAGCTGACCAGAGCAGAGACTTCAGTGGCTACACAAAGCAAAAAATACAGACATTGCAGAATTCATTTAGAAATGTCACTATTCCACCACCTCCACCATAACCTCAGAGGGGGAAGAGTCTGATTTTCAGAGTGACCACATTATATTATTTTAAATATCCAATTTTTAACAAAAAGTTACAACACATACAAAGATAAAGGACAGTATAGCCCATACACAGGGGGAAAGTGTAGACATGACAAATTGTCCCTGAGGAAGATGAGACACTGGACATACTAGACATAGACTATAAATTAGCTCTTTTAAATATAGGCAAAGAGGAGACCTTCAAGATGGCAGAGGAGTAAGACGTGGAGATCACCTTCCTCCCCACAAATACATCAGAAATACATCTACATGTGGAACAATTCCTATAGAACACCTATTGAACGCTGGCAGAAGACTTCAGACCTCCCAAAAGGCAAGAAACTCCCCACGTACCTGGGTAGGGGAAAAGAAAAAAGAAAAAACAGAGACAAAAGAATAGGGATGGGACCTGCCCCTCTGGGAGGGAGCTGTGAAGGAGGAAAAGGTTCCACACACTAGGAAGCCCCTTCACTGGTGGAGACGGGGGTGGCGGGGGGGGGAGGTTTCAGAGCCACGGAGGAGGGCGCAGCAACAGGGGCGCGGAGGGCAAAGCGGAGAGATTCCCGCACGGAGGATCACTGCCAACCAGCACTCACCAGTGTGAGAGGCTTGTCTGCTCAGCCGCCGGAATGGGTGGAGGCTGGGAGCTGAGGCTCCAGCTTTGGAGGTCAGATCCCAGGGAGAGGACTGGGGTTGGCTGCATGAACACAGCCTGAAGGGGGCTAGTGGGCCACAGGTAGCCGGAAGGGAGTCCAGGAAAAAGTCTGGAACTGCCTGAGAGGCAAGAGACAGTTGTTTCGGGGTGCACGAGGAGAGGGGATTCAGAGTGCCACCTAGGCGAGCTCCAGAGAGGCACGCGAGCCGCAGCTATCAGCGCAGACACCAAAGATGGGCATGAAATGCTAAGGCTGCTACTGCAGCCACCAAGAAGCCTGTGTGCAAGAATCGGTCACTCTCTATACCTCCCCTCCCAGGACCCTGTGCAGCCTGCCACTGCCAGAGTCCCGTGATTCAGGGACAACTTCCCTGGGAGAACACATGGCTTGTCTCATGCTGTTGCAATGTCACACTGACCTCAGCCACCACAGGCTTGCCCCACATTCCATACCCCTCCCTCCCCCTGGCCTGAGTGAGCCAGAGCCCCCTAAGCAGCTGCTCTTTTAACCCCATCCGGTTGGGCAGGAACAGACATGCTCAGGCAACCTACACGCAGAGGCGGGGCCAATCCAAAGCTGAACCCCAAGAGCTGTGAGAAAAAGAAGAGAAAGGGAAATTTCTCCCAGCGGCCTCAGGAGCAGTGGATTAAATCTCCACAATCAACTTGATGTACCCTACCATCTGTGGAATACCTGAAAAGACAACGAATCACCCAAAAATTGAGGCAGTGGACTTTGGGAGGAACTGTACACTTGGGGTTTGCTGTATGTGACAGACTGGTTTCTGGTTTTAAGTTTATCTTAGCTTAGTATTTAGAGTTTATTATCACTGGTAGATTTGTTTATTGATTTGGTTGCTCTCTCCTTTTTATTTATATATTTTATAGATAGATGTATATATATTTCTACGTTTTCTCTTTTTGTGAGTGTGTATGTATATCCTTCTTTGTGTGATTTTGTCTGTAGAGCTTTGCTTTTACCATTTATCCTAGGGTTCTGTCTATTTTCTTTTGTTTGTTTGTTTTAGTATAGATTTTAGTGCTTGTTATCATTGGTGGATTTGTTTTTTGCTTTGGTTGCTCTCTTCTTTCCTTTTTTTTATTACTTTTGAATTTTTTTTATTTTTAATAATTATTTTTTATTTTAATAACTTTAATTTTATTTTATTCTCTCTTTCTTTCTTTTTTTCTCCCTTTTCTTCTGAGCCGTGTGGCTGACAGGGTCTTGCTGCTCCCACCAGGTCTCATGTCTGTGCCTCTGAGGTGGGACAGCCAAGTTCAGGACACTGGTACACCAGAGACCTCCCAGCTCCACGTAATATCGAACAGTGAAAGCTCTCTCAGAGATATCCATCTCAAAGCTAAGACTCAGTTCCACTCGATGACCAGCAAGCTACAGTGCTGGACACCCTATGCCAAACAGCTAGCAAGACAGGAACACAACTCCACCCATTAGCAGAGAGGATGCCTAATATCAGAATAAGGTCATAGACACCCCAAAACCCACCAAAGGATACAGACCTGCCCACCAGAAAGACAAGATCCAGCCTCATCCACCAGAACACAGGCACTAATCCCTTCCACCAGGAAGCCTACACAACCCACTGAACCAACCTTAGCCACTGGGGGCAGACACCAAAAACAACGGGAATTATGAACCTGCAGCCTGTGAAAAGGAGACCCCAAACACAGTAAGTTAAGCAAAATGAGAAGACATAGAAATACACAGCAGATGAAGGAGCAAGGTAAAAACCCACCAGACCAAACAAATGAAGTGGAAATAGGCAGTCTACCAGAAAAAGAATTCAGAGTAATGAGAGTAAAGATGACCAAACTCTTGGAAATAGAATGGAGAAAACACAGGAAACGTTTAACAAGGACCTAGAAGAACTAAAAAGCAAACAAACTATGATGAAAAACACAATAAATGAAATTAAAAATTCTCTAGAAGGAATCAATAGCAGAATAAGTGAGGCAGAACGGATAAGTGACCTGGAAAATAAAATAGTGGAAATAATCACTGCAGAGCCAAATAAAGAAAAAAGAATGAAAAGAATTGAGGACAGTCTTAGAGACTTCTGGGACAACATTAAGTGCACCAACATTTGAATTATAGGGGTCACAGAAGCAGAAAAGAAAAAGGAAGGGACTGAGAAAATATTTGAAGAGATTATAGTTGAAAACTTCCCTAATATGGGAAAGGATATAATCCATCAAGTCCACAAAGTACAGAGAGTCCCATACAGGATACATCCAAGGAGAAACATGCCAAGAAACATATTAATCAAACTATCAAAAATTAAATACAAAGAAAAAATATTAAAAACAGCAAGGGAAAAACAACAAATAACATACAAGGGAATCCCCATAAGGTTAACAGCTGATCTTTCAGCAGAAACTCTGTAAGCCAGAAGGGAGTGGCAAGACATATTTAAAGTGATGAAAGGGAAAAACGTGCAACCAAGATTACTCTACCCAGCAAGGATTTCATTCAGATTTGACAGAGAAATTAAAACCTTTATAGACAAGCAAAAGCTAAGAGAATGCAGCCCCACAAAACCAGCTCTACAACAAATGCTAAAGGAACTTCTCTAGGGAGGAAACACAAGAGAAGGAAAAGACTTACAATAACAACCCAAAACAATTAAGAAATTGGTAATAGGAACATACATATAGATAACTATCTTAAACATAAATGGATTAAACGCTCCCACCAAAAGACACAGACTGGTTGAATGGATACAAAAACAAGACCCGTATGTATGCTGCGTACAAAAGACCCACTTCAGACCTAAGGACACATACAGACTGAAAGTGAGGGGATGGAAAAAGATATTCCATGCCAATGGAAATCAAAAGAAAGCTAGAGTAGCAATTCTCATATCAGACAAAATAGACTTTAAAATAAAGATTATTACAAGAGCCAAAGAAGGACACTACATAATGATCAAGGGATCAATCCAAGAAGAAGATATAACAATTGTAAATATTTATGCACCCAAAATAGGAGCACCTCCATACATAAGGCAAATGCTAACAGCCATAAAATTGGAAATCAACAGTAACATAATCATAGTAGGGGACATTAACACCTCACTTTCACCAATGGACAGATAATCTAAAATTAAAATAGATAAGGAAACACAAGCTTTAAATGATACATTAAACAAGATGGACTTAATTGATATTTATAGGACATTCCATCCAAAAACAACAGAATACAGTTTCTTCTCAAGTGCTCATGGAACATTCTCCAAGATAGATCATATCTTGGGTCAGAAATCAAGTCTCGGTAAATTTAAGAAAATTGAAATCGTATCAAGTATCTTTTCCAACCACAATGTTATGAGACTAGATATCAATTACAGGAAGAAATCTGTAAATAACACCAACAAATGGAGGCTAAACAATACACTACTTGATAACCATGAGCCACTGAATAATCAAAGAAGAAATAAAAAAATGCCTAGAAACAAATGACAATGAAAACATGACAAACCAAAACCTATGGGATACAGCAAAAGCAGTTCTAAGAGGGAAGTTTATAGCAGTACAATCCTACTTCAAGAAACATCACAAATAAACAAGCTAATCTTACACCTAAAGCAATTAGAGAAAGAGGAACAAAAAAATACCCAAAGTTAGCAGAAGGAAAGAAATCATAAAGATCAGATCAGAAATAAGTGAAAAAGAAATGAAGCAAAGGATAGCAAAGATCAATAAAACTAAAACCTCGTTCTTTGAGAAGATAATCAAAATTGATAAACCATTAGCCAGACTCATCAAGAAAAAATGGAGAAGATCAAATCAACAGAAGTAGAGATGAAAAAGGAGAAGTAACAACTGACACTGCAGAAATACAAAGGATCATGAGAGATCACTACAAGAAACTATATGTCAATAAAATGGACAACCTGGAAGAAATGGAAAAATTCTTAGAAAAGCACAACCTTCCAAAACTAAACAAGGAAGAAATAGAAAATATGAGCAGAACAATCACAAGCACTGAAATTGAAACTGTGATTAAAAATCTTCCAACAAACAAAAGCCCAGGACAGGATGGCTTCACAGATGAATGTGATCAAACATTTAGAGACGAGCTAACGCCTATCCTTCTCAAACTCTTCCAAAATATAGCAGAGGGAGGAACACCCCCAAACTCATTCTAGGTGCCACCATCACCCTGATACCAAAACTAGACAAAGATGTCACAATGAAAGAAAACGACAGGCCAATATCACTGATGAACATACATTCAAAAAATTTCAACAAAATATTAGCAAACAGAATCCAACAGCATATTACAAGGATCATACACCAAGATCAAGTGGGGTTTATCCCAGGAATGCAAGCATTCTTCAATATACACAAATCAGTCAATGTGATAAACCATATTACCAAATTGAAGGAGAAAAACCATATGATCATCACAATGGAGACAGAAAAAGCATTTGACAAAAGTCAACACCCATTATCATAAAAACCCGCCAGAAAGTAGGCATAGAGGGAACCTAACATAATAAAGGCCATATATGACAAACCCACAGACAACATTGTTCTCAATGGTGAAAAACTGAAACCATTTCCTCTAAGATCAGGAACAATGGTTCCTGATCAGTGGTCCATTCTCACCACTATTATTCAACATAATTTTGGAAGTTTTAGCCACAGCAATCAGAGAAGAAAAAGAAATAAAAGGAATCCAAATCAGAAAAGAAGAAGTAAAGCTGTCATTGTTTGCAGATGACATGATACAATACATAGAGAATCCTAAAGATGCTACCAGCAAACTACTAGAGCTAATCAATGAATTTGGTAAAGTAGCAGGATACAAAATTAATGCACAGAAATCTCTTGCATTCCTGTACACTAATGATGAAAAATCTGAAAGAGAAATTAAGGAAACACTCCCATTTACCACTGCAACAAAAAGAATAAAATACCAAGGAATAAACCTACCTAAGGAGACAAAAGACCTGTATGCAGAAAATTTTAAGACACTGATGAAAGAAATTAAAGATGATACAAGCAGATGGAGAGGTATACCATGCTCTCAGATTGGAAGAATCAACATTGTGAAAATGACTATACTACACAAAGCAATCTACAGATTAAATGCAATCCCTTATCAAGCTACCAATAGCATTTTTCACAGAACTAGAACAAAAAATTTCACAGTTTGTATGGAAACACAAAGGACCCCGAATAGCCAAAGCAATCTTGAGAAAGAAAAACGGAACTGGAGGAATCAGGCTCCCGGAGTTCAGACTATACTACAAAGGAACAGTAATGAAGACAGTATGGTACTAGCACAAAAACAGAAATATAGATCAATGGAACAGGATAGAAAGCCCAGAGATAAACCCACGTGCATATGGTCACCTTATCTTTGATAAAGGAGGCAAAAATATACAATGGAGAAATGACAGCCTGTTCAGTAAGTGGTGCTGGGAAAACTGGACAGCTACATGGAAAAGAATGAAATCAGAACACTCACTAACACCACACACAGAAATAAACTGAAAATGAATTAAAGACCTAAATGTAAGGCCAGACACTATGAAAATCTTAGAGGAAAACAGAGGCAGAACACTCTATGACATAAATCACAGCAAGGTCCTTTTTGACTCACGTCCTAGAGAAATGGAAATAAAAACAAAAATACATAAATGGGACCTGATGAAACTTAAAAGCTTTTGCACAGCAGCAAAGGAAACCATAACCAAGACGAAAAGACAACCCTCGGAGTGGGAGAAAACATTTGCAAATGAAGCAACTGACAAAGGAGTAACCTCCATAATTTACAAGTAGCTCACGCAGCTCAATATCAAAAAATCAAGCCACTTAATCCAAAAATTGGCAGAAGACCTATATAGACACTTCTCCAAAGAAGATATACAGATTGCCAACAAACACATGAAAGGATGCTCAGCATCACTAATCATTAGAGAAATGTAAATCAAAACTACAATGAGATATCACCTCACACTGGTCAGAATGGCCATCATCAAATAATCTACAAACAATAAATGATGGTGAGGGTGTGGAGAAAAGGGAACCCTCTTGCACTGATGGTGAGAATGTAAATTGATACAGCCACTATGGAGAACAGAATCGAGCTTCCTTAAAAAACTAAAAATAGAAGCACCATATGACCCAGCAATCCCACTACTGGGCATATACTCTGAGAAAACCATAATTCAAAAACAGTCATGTACCACAATGTTCATTGCAGCTCTATTTACAATAGCCAGGACATGGAAGCAACCTAAGTGTCCATGGAGAGATGAATGGATGAAGAAGATGTGGCACATATATACAATGGAGTTATTTGTAGTGAGGTGAATGGACCTAGAGCCTGTCATACAGAGTGAAGTAAGTCAGAAAGTGAAAAATAAATTCCGTATGCTAACACATTTATATGGAATCTAAAAAATAAAAAAAGTAGTTCTGAAGAACCTAGGGACAGGACGGGAATAAAGAGGCAGACGTAGAGAATGGACTTGAGGACATTCGGAGGGGGAAGGGTAAGCAGCCGCATAACACAGAGATATCAGCTTGGTGCTTTGTGACCACCTAGATGGGTGGGATAGGGAGGGTGGGAGGGAGATGCAAGAGGGAGCAGATATAGGGATATATGTATATGTATAGCTGATTCACTTTGTTATAAAGCAGAAACTAACACACCATTGTTAAGCAATTATACACCAATAAAGATGTTAAAAATAAATATATATGGTCAAAGAACTAAGGAATCCTATCAGAAGAATTAATGGTAAGAACAAGAATGATATCACAACAAATAAAGAATAACAGTAAAGAGGTAAAAATTATAAAAATGAACAGAATATAAATTCTGGAATTGAGAAATATAATAAAAATGAAAAAATCACTGGGGGTAGGGAGCTCAGTAGTAGAACTGAGCAGGCAGAAGAAAGAATTGGTGAACTTTAAGACAGATCAATTGAGGTTATCCAGTCTCTATAACTGAAATACCAAAGAAGAAAAATAAACAGAGACATAGAGAGCATCAAGCATACCAATATATGCATAAATGAAGACCCAGTAGCAGAAGTGAGAGAGAAAAGAGCAAAATGAATATTTGAGAAATAATGACCAAAAACTTCCCATATTTGATGAAAAACATTAGTCTGTACATCCAAAAAGCTCAATGAACTCCAAGTAAGATAAAGTCAAAAAGAACCACACCTACTCACATCATAATAAAACTGCTGAACTACAAATAGAGAATCTGGAATGCAGCAAATGAGAAAAAACTCATCAGTTACAGTGGATCCTCTACTGGAGGATGTTCTAATCTTACTAGATTAATAGCTGATTTCCCAACAGAAACTGTGGAGGCCATAAGCAGTTGAATCACATATTCAAAGGGCTGGGGTTGAAAAGTTTGTAAAACAAGAATTCTTTATACAGCAATACTATCCTTCAAAAAATGAAGGAGAAATCAGGATATTCCTAATAAGCAATTGAGATAATTTGTCACTAGCACACCACCCTATAAAAGTTATTAAAGTGACTCCTTTAGGCTAAGATAAAAGTATACTAGACAATAACTCAAATTCACATGAAAATCAAGAGCATTGGTAAAGGTTATTACAACATGGTATAAACATATTTTTGCTTATAACTCTTTTTTCTCTGAAACTATTTTTAGAAGTTTATAAAGTAATAATAATCTGTGTTTACTATAAAGTAATAATTACCTGTGTTGATAAGCATACAATGTACAAATTTGTATTTGTTGACAATATCAACACAAAGGAGACAAGAAGGTATGGAGCTCTACAGGGGAAAAGTTTTTATACACTGTTAAAATGAAATTTGTATTAATCTTTACATCAACTATAACTCAATAAAACTTATTTTTTAAAAAACTTGAAAAACACTATAAACCTAGCAGACAATTAAACCTGGCAGACATCTATTGAACACTCCACACAACAACAGTAGAATACACATTTTTCTCAAGTACACACGTAAGGTTTTCCAGGATACACCATATGTTAGGCCATAAAGCAAGTTTCAATAAATTTACAAGGATTAAAATCACAAGTATGTTCTCCAACCACAGTGGAATAAAATCAGAAACCAATTACAGAAAGAAATTTGGGGAATTCACAAATATACAGAAATTCAACAACATGTTCTTAAGTAATAAATGAGTCAAAGAAGAAATCACAGGGGAAATTAATATACTTTGACATGAGTGAAAATGAAAAGATAACATATCAAAACTTATGTGATGCAGCTATGAACACTGGGTGCATTTGTCTTTTAAAATTAAGAGTTACTGCCTTTTCCTGATAAATGCCCAGGAGTGGGATTGCTGGATCATATGGTAACTCTATTTTTAGTTTTTTAAGCAATCTCAATACTGTTTCCATAGTGGCGGCACCAATTTACATTCCCACCAACAGTTTAGGAGGGTTCCCTTTTCTCCCCACCCTTTACCCTCCAGCATTTATTATCTGTAGACTTTTTGATGGACTAGGAATATTCTCTTTCCTCAGAGAGTAAATAATTCATGAAGGGTTGTTTCATGGAGCTATATTAGTTTTTTAGGTAACAAAGTGAAAGATGAGAACATTTTAATGCAAAATACAAAATTTGGAACCCTCAAGTTAGGTTTTTGTTGGTTTGTTTCTTGAAGTACAGTTTATTTACAATGTTTCAGGTGTACAGTAAAGTGATACATATATATATATATATTCTTTTTCAGATTCTTTTTCATTACTGGTTATTACAAGATACTGAATATATTTCCCTGTGCTATGCAGTAAATCCTTGTTGTTTATCTATTTTATATATAGTAGTGTGTATCTGTAAATCCCAAACTCCTAATTTATCACTCTCCCGCTCCTTTCCCCTTTGGTAACCAAAAGTTTGTTTTCTATGTCTGTGAGTCTGTTTCTGTTTTTTATATAAGTTCAGTTGTATCATATTTTTTTTTTAGCGTCTTTCTGGGAGTATAATGGCTGTACAATGTTGTGTTAGTTTCTGCTGTATAACAAAGTGAATCAGGTATATGTATACATACATCTCCATATCCCCTCCCTCTTGTGTCTCCCTCCCACCCTCCCTATCCCACCCCTCTAGGTGGTCACAAAGCACTGAGCTGACCTCCCTGTGCTATGTGGCCGCTTCCCACTAGCTATCTATTTTACTTTGGGTAGTGTATATATGTCAGTGTTACCCTCTCACTTCATCCCAGCTTACTCTTCCCCTTCCCCATGTCCTCAAGTCCATTCTCTATGTCTGTGTCTTTATTCTTGTCCTGCCCCTAGGTTTTTCAGAACCAATTTTTTTTTTTTTTAGATTCCATATATATGTGTAGCATACAATATTTTTTTTCTCTTTCTGACTTACTTCACTCTGCATGACAGACTCTAGGTCCATCCACCTCACTACAAATAACTCCATTTCGTTTCATTTTATGGCTGAGCAATATTCCATTGTGTATATGTGCCACATCTTCTTTATCCATTCTTCTGTCGATGGACACTTAGGTTGCTTCCATGTCCTAGCTATTGTAAATAGTGCTGCAATGAACATTGTGGTACATGTATCTTTTTGAAGTATGGTTTTCTCAGGCTATATGCCCAGTAGTGGGATTGCTGGGTCATATGGTAGTTCTATTTTTAGTTTTTTAAAGAACCTCCATTCTGTTCTCCATAGTGGCTGTATCAATTTACCTTCCCACTATCAGTGCAAGAGGGTTCCATTTTCTCCACACCCTCTCCAGCATTTATTGTTTGCAAATTTTTTGATGATGGCCATTCTGACTGCTGTGAGGTGATACCTCATCGTAGTTTTGATTTGCATTTCTCTAATGATTAGTGATGTTGAGCACCCTTTCATGTGTTTGTTGGCAATCTGTATATCTTCTTTGGAGAAATGTCTATTTAGGTCTTCTGCCCATTTTTGGATTTGGTTGTTTGTTTTTTTTGATATTGAGCTGCATGAGCTGCTTGTGTATTTTGGAGATTAATCCTTTGTCTGTTGCTTCACTGGCAAATTTTTTCTCCCATTCTGAGGGTTGTCTTTTCATCTTGTTTATGGTTTCCTTTGCTGTGTAAAATCTTTTAAGTTTCATTAGGTCCCATTTGTGTATTTTTGCTTTTATTTCCATTTCTCTAGGATGTGGGTCAAAAAGGATATTGCTGTGACTTAAGTCAGAGAGTGTTCTGCCTATGTTTTCCATATCATATTTTAGATTCCACATATAAGTGATATCATATGACATTTGTCTTTCTCTGTCTGCCTTACTTCACCTAGTATGATAATCTCTAGGCCCATCCATGGTGCTGCAAATGGCAATATTTCCCTATTTTTTAATGGCTAAGTAGTATTCCACTGTTCGTGTGTGTGTGTGTGTGTGTGTGTGTGTGTGTGTGTATGTATACCACATCTTCTCTATCCATTCATCTGTCAACGGACATTTAGGTTGCTTCCATGTCTTGGCTATTATAAATAGTGCTTCTATGAATATTGGGGTGCATTTATCTTTTAAAATTAGAGTTTTTTCCAGATATATGCCCTGGAGTGGGATTTCTGGATCATACAGTAAATCCATTTTCGTTTTTTTAAGGAACCTCCATACTGTTCTCCACAGTAGCTGCACAAATTTACATTCCTACCAACAGTGTAGGAGGGTTTAAAAAGGAACTATTTTAATAATTATATGCCAAAAAATTATATATTCTAGATGAACAGACAATTCCTAGGAAGAGAAATTACAGAAACTGACTCAGGAAGAAGTAGAAAATATAAATAAACCTTTACAAGGAAATAGGTTGAACTAGTAATCAATACTCTCCACAAAAGAAAACCAGAACCAGAACCAGATGGCTTCAGTGATAAATGCTACCAAGTGTTTAAAGAACACTTAATGCCAATCCTTCACAAACTCTTCCAAAAATTAGAAGATAGTATTTCCCAACTCATTCTCTGAGATCAGTGTTACCTTGATACCAAAAACAGACAACGACATTACAAGAAAACAGACCTATATGCCTTATGAATGTACTTTCAAAAATTCTCAATAAAGTACTAGGATAGTTAATTCAGCAACATAAACAGAAAAGGAGGGGGAATTATACAAAATAATGAGTTGGAATTTATCCCTGAGATGCAACGTTGATTCAACACACCAAAATTGATCAATGTCATACACCTTATTAATAGAAAAAAAGAACAAATATCACAGAATCATCTCAATAAACACAGAAAAAGCATTTGACTAAATCCCTGTTAAAAATGCTGTCATGTTAGAAGACACACAAACAAATGGAAAGGAGCTTTCTCAACCTGATAAACAGCATCTGAGAAAAACCCACATCTAACATCCTACTTAATGCTGAAAGCCTGAAAGCTTTCCCACTAATATCAGGAAAAGAATGCTGTTTCTAGCCACTTCTACTCAACATTGTACTGGACTTTCTAATCAGGACAACTACTGAAGAAAAAGAAATAAAACATATCCAGATTCGAAAGGACGAAGTAAATCTGTCTACATTTGCTGATGACATGATCTTGTAAACCGAAAACTCTAAGGAATACAGAAACATCTATGAGTGCTAATAAACCAGTTTATCAAACTTGCAGGATATAAGCTCAATTTAGAAAAGTCAGTTTTATTTCTATGCACTGGCAAAGAACAATCAGAAAATGAAATTAAGAAAATTTCATTTACAACAGTGTTAAAAAGAATAAAGTACTTGGGAATAAATTTAACAAAAATGTGTCAGACTTGTACAGTGAAAAATACAAAACATCACTGAAAGAAATTTTAAACATCTTAATAACTATAAATATATCCAGTGTTCATGGACTGGAAAACTTAAAACTGTTTCGATAGGAATACTCACTATCTGGATTAATCTATAGATTCCACAATATCTCTATCAAAATCCCAAATGCCTTTTTATGGCAAAAATTGACAAGCTAATCCTAAAGTTCATATGGAAATTCAAGGGACTTAGAATAACCAAAACAACCTGAAAAAGAAGAACAAAGTTGGAAGATTCACACTGCTCAATTTTGAAAGCTACAGCACAAAGTTACAGCAATCAAGACTGTGGCGGGCTTCCCTGGTGGCACAGTGCTTGAGAGTCCGCCTGCCGATGCAGGAGACGCGGGTTCGGGCCCCGGTTCGGGGGGGTCCCGCCGGGCG
>NW_006799533.1:3302354-3309032 GCF_000442215.2 Lipotes vexillifer
GGCCTGCGGGTCCGGAGCCTGTGCTCCGCAGCGGGAGAGGCCACAACAGTGAGAGGCCCGCAAAAAAAAAAAAAAAAAAAAAAAAAAGACTGTGGCATAAGGATAAGGATAGTCATAAAGATTAACGGAATAGGGTTGAGAGTATAAAAATAAACCAATAAATTTATGATCAATTGACTTTTGACAAGGGTATCAAGACAATTCAATGGGGGAAACAATGGTCTTTTAAACAAATGGTGCAAAACAACTGGAAAGAATAAAGGCAGACCCTGCTTCACACTACGTACTAAAAAAAAGTATCAAAGATTTAAATGCAAAAGCCAGAACTACAAAGATCTTAGAATAAACAATAGTTAATGTTTCTTAAACACACCAGCAAAAACACAAGCAATGAAAGAAAAAAAATAGATAAATTGGACCATATCAAAACAAAATACTTTTATGATTTGAAGGGCACGATCAAGAAGGTGAAAAGTCAGGCTTCCCTGGTGGCACAGTGGTTGAGAGTTCGCCTGCCAATGCAGGGGACACGGGTTCATGCCCCGGTCTGGGAAGATCCCACATGCCGCAGAACGGCTGGGCTCATGAGCCATGGCTGCTGAGCCTGCGCGTCCGGAGCCTGTGCTCGGCAACGGGAGAGGCCACAACAGTGAGAAACCCGCGTACGGCAAAAAAAAAAAAAAAAAAAGAAAGTGAAAAGTCAACCCACAGAATAGGAGAAAATGTTTGCAAACCATGTATCTGATAAGGGTCTAGTATCCAAAACACATATAAACTATTATAAGCCAACAATAAAAAGATGAATTACCCAACTAAAAATCAGGCAGAAAATTTGAATAGACACTTATTCAAAGAAGATATACAAATAGCCAGCAAGCACATGCAAAGATGCTCAACATCATTAGTTGTTAGAGAAATACAAATCAAAGCAATAATGATAATACTTCACATCCACTAGGATGGCTTTAATTAGAAAGGGAGTATATACTTATTGGTGAAGATTAGGTGAGATTGGAACTGTCATACAATGCTAATAGGAATATAAAATGATATAGTCACCTTGAAAATGAGTTGGGCAGTTCCTCAAAAAGTTAAATATAGAGTTATAATATCTCAGCAATTCCACTTCTAAGTATATATCCCAAAAGAATCAAAAACATATCTCCACAAAAATCTTATATGTGAATATGCATAAAAGTATTAATTATGATAGCTAAAAAGTGGAAATAACACAAGTATCTATTAACTGATGAATAGATAAATGAAATATGGAATATTCAAAGAATGGAATATTATTCAGTCATAAAAGGAATGAAGTTCTGACAATACTTGCTACAACACAGATGACCTTTGCAAGCATTATGCTAAGAGAAAGAAGCCAGACACAAGAGACCACATATGGTATGATTTAATTTATATGATATATCCAAAATAGGCAAATCCATAGTCACTGAAAGTGGCATAGTGGTTACCATGGACAGGGAAAGGGGAATGACTGCTAATGGGTACGAGGTTTCTTTTTGAGTGACGAAACTGTTCTGGAATTAGATATTGGTGACAGTTGCACAATGTTATAAATATATTAAAAAACCACTGAATCGTACACTTTAAATGAATGACTAGTGTATGTGAATTATAGCTCAATTTTTTAAAAAAAGGCTTGATATATCATTCTAAATATTCAAATTAGTAGAGTTTGCTCCTAAGGGAAATAAGAAGTAGAGAGTGGTCATCAAGATCAAGAACAGAGCTTTTTAGAAGATGAGGAAAATGAGAAACAAGTAGGAGGCCAAGCCTCCATGATTTTTTAGGTGAGCAGCAGGGGGAGCCCTTGATAAGAAAGAAAATTACAAAAATAATATGCTTCTGATCATAAAGTTAATACACTCTTTTTGCAGAAAATCTTGAGAAATACCCAATAAAAATAATTTTAAAAACACTGATAATTCCACTATCCTGAGAACCACTATTAATATTTCACTTGTGCAAATACTTCCAGTCCTTTTTCTGTTGTACTTTCGTATGTATATACATATATAACCAAACACATATTTTTTACAAAAAAAAGAAGCTTTTGTACATGTGGCTTTACATCATATTTTCTCCACTTCATATTATTTTTTATGTTTTTTCCAAAGCCTTAAATATTTTCAAGAATGTGATTTTCAGTGCTTAGTGTACTGTAATTAATTAAACCTATTTTTAGAATAGTTCCCTTTTATAAATAACATTGTGATAATCATCCTTGAACCTAAATCTTTATATTTCTCAAAAAATATTTTCTAAGGATATATTCCTAGAAGAGGAATTATTAGGTCAAATATTATTTACAGTTTTAAGACTTTGGATACATAGTGTCATATTTACAACTGGAAGACTTGAAAAATCCTTATACTTCCCCCAGCACTGTATGATTCTTTTTCCTGAACTTTTCTCCAAATATTAATTATCTGTTTTGTTTGTTTAAAACATTCGCCCATTTGATAGACAAAAATCAGTCTTTCTTTAATTGTTTTTAAATAAATAGTAAGCTTGAAATTTTTTCTGAGTTATTGCCTAATTTTTTTCTGCTTGCACGAATTGCCTTTTTGTGAACATTGACAATGTTTTTGTTTAGAATATTTATCTTCTAATTATTGATTTCTAGAAGCTCTTCATGTATTAATCATGTTTATACCTTTGCCTTATATTTTGCCATTTTTCCAGGTTTTTCTTTGCTTTACGCTTTTTTTTTTTTATCATGAGTTTTGAAGTATACAAGCTTTCAATTTTATACCAAAAAATTGACCTTTTCATAAATTCTTCCTCTACCTTTTTTCTTTAAAAGTGCTTCCACACAGTAGGAATTGACGAATATTTACCATAATTTCCTTTATTCCTTTGTGTTTTTTTAAATTTTATTTAATGTTTATGTATTTAATTCATCTAGAACTTATTTAGAGATCCAGTATGGGTTTCCCTGGCCAGGGCAGAACATCACCTGATGGCAGCAACCCATCTGGTGCTGGCAGCAGCTGAGGAGGGAATGGATCGGGTGAATGGGGGTCAGCCCTTCCAGAGCAAAACGGAAGGGAAGGTTGATTTTTAGTGGGAACGATGAGGAAAGTGGTTCTGAAATGTTTTTCACAGAAATAGAAACCAGTGAAACAGAAGCCGGTACTCTACTGCTTTAGAAAAAAGAAAGAGCTGGGCAACAGACAGGCAAGAAATTGGCAGCTACCACCAACCTCGGAAACTTGTCATATTTCGTTTGTTCCCCTAAAGAAGTGCATACCCAAACCACCCAAGGATGGTAAGTGGTAACAAACAGTTCTGCAAGTCGGGCCCTCAGTCACAGCAGCAAACACTGCTGTATCTCACAACTGCCACGCAACTTGCTAAGTCACAACACACACACACACACACAGAGCTCTCCCTCCTCCACCCAGGTCCCTGCCAACAAATCATCCCAGCTACTGGCAATAATCAGACAAGCAGCTTCTAACCTGGCCTCCAAAACCCGGTAGAGATAATGCTTGATTTTACTGTAAAGCTGTCCTAATTCTCCAGGGGTCTGTCCCAGAGAGGAGAATGCTTTATGAGAAGCAGAGCTTGCTTCTCCAGCCCCAGTGTGTGTGCCCAGAGCTGGGGAGCCAGTCCTACATCTAGAGTAATTGCTGGGGTAATGGTGTGGTGCTGCACAGACTTCCTTACCAGCTGGAACTTTCCATTTGCCTGACCCTGTTATTACTGGCTCCTGCTTGATTTTAGGGACATTAACCTGCCCATATGTGTCTGCTAGTGCCTTGCTGGTCCACTCCAGCTTAAAGGCTTCTTAGGAAAGGGGCTTTGTGAGTTTTCCTTCTAAAAGTCTTTTTTTTTTTTCTTGCCTTTTTCTCTCCAGGTTCTTCTCTTTTCCTCCCCTCACTCCTTCCCTCCGCTGGTTGGAGCAGAGGATTTCAGCTTTCTTAGGAAGAGTTTATAAGCCAGCCAGTCATACCATCTGAGAATATGTTTTAAGAGCCTGCTTCCAGGTTCCAGTTTCAGATCTGTGGAAACTGCCCAGACTACTCTGAAATTCTGGGCTGAGGGTCCAGTATCCAGCCTCCAGTTAAGCTATGCAAGTTGCCATGAATAAGTAGGCCAACCACCTAATCCTATCTGTGTCAGCATCCCACGCCCAAGGGAATGGAGGAGGGAGGGGAGCATAGGGGACTTTCCCCTACTCACTGACAATGGGTCTTGTTCATTTCTTTAAGATAAAGCAACACTTCACTAAAATCATGAGGGTGGAACCCAAAGCCCAGCACATTTTAAGCATGCTTCTCACCTCTGTGTGGTTGGTGACCTTGTTGCCCTGTCTGTGGACTCCGCCCCAGCCCGAGTTGATAAGCATAACTAGTTCTAATGTCTTCATTGACCACTGTAAGTTGTCTACCACAAGAAGTGGATTCAAGTACAAAATACAGTGTGAGCAGCATGTGGGTGGTCTTCAGCCAGTTCCGGCAGCTGGTTGGACCACTTCATGGAGCCTTGCTGTAAGGAACTAGGAGAAGGTTTTATAAGAACTCCCACTGAAACTGCCATGTGACAGGAAAGTTGCTCTAAGAGGTTATTTCTACTGCAGAAAGAGTTGGGGATATGGTTGAAACACATTTTGGCTTAGTATCAGAAAGTCAGGTTTCATGTCTAGCTCTTTTTGATGAGTTTTGCAGCCCTGGTTGTCTCTGAGTTATAGGTTCCTGAAGGTCCTAACTGAATAATCACACCTTATAGAACCATGGTGAGGCTCATATCACAGGAGGCAATGTGTGAGAAATTGTTTTGTAAACTGGAAAATCACACCAATAAAAGAGGCTATTGTTTGTTGTATTTGAGGCAGGATAACCAAGACACCGAGAGTAAGAGTCAGAAATGGCCCAGTCTGAGAAGCTGGGAGAATAACCCAGGCATCTGTACATCTTTCCAGTGTCTTCCTTCTGGAATGGGCTGCTGTATCAGGTAGTGTATCAGCTCGCTTTAGTGATGAAATGGCCAATTCCACAATCAGCTGTGATAAATCCCAGTCCAAATTATTTGACTGAAGTCATTTCATTGCTAGCCTTCAGTTGCCTGGCTAGTCCCCAACTCACTGGAGAGAGAGGGTAGTGTTAAGACCACGGACCATCTGACCAATCTGCTGGTTATGAGTCCATCTCTGCATCCCCCTAACTAGGTGGCTTTAAGCAAGTGACATGACCTATCTGTGCTTCAGTTTACTCACCTTTAGAATGGTGCTAAAAATACTACCTACCTCATACTGTTGTGAGAATAAAATGAATACGAAATATAAAGTAATTGGAATAACATCTGAGGTATAGTAAGCTACTTGTAGCTATTATTCTTTTCCAATAAAATAGGCCACTCTTTAAAAAAATGAAATGTGGGTTCTCAGTTGTGGGAAGAGATGGATTTTTTTTTGGCATAATGGAGAATGGAGCTTCAAGAAATCCAATCCCTCTTGCCCCACACCAGTGTGAAGGGTCTGACATGCCAAGATAGGTTAGATGACAGGGTCCAGTGGCACCAAAATGGGGAGCATATGCATGTGGGTGCCTGGAAATGCAGAATGATGATGTCTCCTCTCCCTGATGGAGCCCAAGACTGGATAAAGACAGGTGTGGTGGAACCCAGTCTCCCCCATCGACTGCTGGGTGACTGTGGACACCGGGTGTATCTCTTTGTGCTTCACTTCCTAAACTTTGAAATGGAAGAACAATAGTTCCTGCCCCACAGGGCTGTTGCTTAGAGCAGTGCAGAGTAGATACACAATAAGTTTCAGTTATTATTGTTAGTATGATACCATTGCCGTCCCCCAACTTTGTGATCTGAAGTTTTGAGAAACTGCACACATTTCATTTTTCAGGTTAAAGTAGAAGAGCAAAAGTGCCAAATAAATGGAACCAAATGTCATATTTTCTGTTAAACACAAGAAAATGAAATGCCACATCATCACAATCTAGCTGTCTGTTCATAGAGCGTGACAATATCTATAACTGTCCATTCATGTCATACTTTTTATGAATTACAGTGAGTTGAGTTTCAAAACATCTCCGTAACTGAAAGCCCAATCCCCTTTAGACCTTCCTCAGTTTTCTTTAATAACTGACCCAGTAGATATGGATGATGCTAACCTTTGTTTTTAACATCGAGTATGGAGGACAAGGGGTTCCAAACAAATGTCTACTAATTCCAGTCACTCTGAAGTGTCACTTTCAGTTTTGCTATGGTTTGGCACATACACCTTCCTGTTTGGAATTGCTCTTCAGAATATTTGAGCCAACTCGTAAATGGTAAGAACTGAAAATGCCAAGTGATTTTCAATTTTTAAAAATATCTTCATGGGGCCAGTGACCTTAGTCAGGTTGGCCATCAAGTTTTGGATTTGGTAATAAAAGACATAAAGGGAGTCAACTGACAGTGCAGAAGGGATGAGACAGATTTTTCTCTTCTAGCCTGTCGCAGAGCACAAGTTCTGGCATCAGCTCTGTCCCTGTAGACAGGTTTGGTTTCTGACATGCTAGGAGGGTCCCTGGAGAATGCTGGAAAGCAGACGAGGCTGCCGGTATCAGTAAAGTTAGCACAAGATTTAATAGCACTGGAACATACCCGCCCATGCTATTTCTCCAGCCTGATAATCCAGGGCAATTAAGGGAAAGA
>NW_006799533.1:3309060-3309835 GCF_000442215.2 Lipotes vexillifer
GGAAAGAGCAGAGAGTCTGGTGGCTTTTAGCATTTTTAAAGTTTCATCTGGGCAAACACAGAAATGTGTATCAATGTTATCCAGACCTTACCACTGTTTGTTTTTCAGACTCCAAGATTAAACTAAAGACTGGCCTAGCACAGCAGATATTTTTGCCTTTGTCTGAGAGAAGACAAAACTTGAAAAAAAAGAAGGGTCTTTGGAGAGACTGGGTTTCCTGGAGTATCTTCTGAGGGTAGCCAAACACCAGGCAGACAGGATCCAACCCTGACACAGTGAACATTGCCATCTCCTTCATAATGACACGCTCAGTTAAAGGGGTCAAGTTTGCAAATGTTTTATGTCTTATTAAGAAAACTATTCAAGCCCAGGAAATATGAGGGTTAAATGCCTAGCTTTCACAAACATACTACGATGGAGGAGAAAGAAGATTTTAGATATTCTGTGGAAAAATGCAGGGAAAAAAAGTGCTGAATTAGCCCATTCCATTCCATTGAATTGTTCAGCAATTATGGTCATCCCCCATGCCCTAGAAAATTAAAATACATGATGAAACCCCAATCTAAGGCTATCAACTGCTATGTGACTGCTATATTACTAAATAAATGACACATCCCATTATAAAAGCATTTAAAACTATGAAAAGAGGTTGTGCTGAACAGGGACTATAATTTTATCATTTACTGCTTGACTCTACACTTAAATTTTAACCTGAAGCGAAATGTTGCAAAGTTAAATCAATTTTATTTGATCACATGGGGGAATTTACACTCTT
>NW_006799533.1:3309886-3320882 GCF_000442215.2 Lipotes vexillifer
CACTCTTTCATTTGGGGTATATGGAACCCTTGGCACAGTCTAGAACTTATTAAGACTCCTGTCCCACAGGAACAGTTAACTTTTTGATCCTAGCACACTCTCTCCTCCTAGAAGAGTTATTTAAAAGTTACACATCCCTTTTTTTTATTACCCAAGCCCAGCAGGCACAGACACAATTCCCCCTTCTATTCCCTGCACCCCCTTTCTTCCCTCTTTCTTTCTCTCTCTCTTTCTCTCCTTCCCAGAACTTTATAAAGCAGTTCCTTCAGCTCTAGTTTTCTTTTTCTACATTTAAAAATGTGGCTTCTGCCTATAAAACTTCTCCCCTACCCTTAGCAGTCCCAGTCCCCTGGGGCTGTTATTTGCATGATCTTTAAATTAACTGGAGTCACTTTGAGCCCTCAGTTAGCTTTTAATCAAACATTAGCAGCAGTGTTTACTCTTGTGTAATCTTTGGTTGTTACTTAATTTAATGCCCATCAGCATTTTTGTTTTAAAAAAAAACATGTTCAGCAAATCCTTGGCGCATGCTGTTTGGTTTCTTTCCTCTTCCCCTCTGCCACCTTGACCCAAATCAAGCTCCACTTAATCTGTGTAAAGGCTTTCTAATAATTTTAATGTGCTAGTGCGTTTGCTCTCTTAGGGAAATAAGCAATCAACTCAGAGGCCCTTGCTCTGTGTCCCCCATCCCACCTCACATCAGAGAGGGTGAGCTGTAAGTTGTATAGTTTTTGTTTCTTATTGCTCTGGCAGTTATTTGTGAGTGATGTAAGATGGGAAGCATCTTCAGACTCACATTTGGAAGATGATGGTGTGGCCCTTGAGAAAAACCCATTGAGAACTAACTTTGAAGGTCTGCCCGGTGGTGAGCTAAAAGCGAACACATCACATCATAATTCATATACAACTTTGGGTCTTTTGAACCCTCCTCCCCAGCTGCCACGACCTCTGAAAGAAATAAATAGTGCCTGGCCATTCTACCGTGTTCTGGAGTGGCTTTTCTTTCTCCTTTCATAATGTGAAATCCATCTATGTCCTGCAGGAGAACTTCTCTAAGTCTATCATAAAGACAGAAGGAAATTCTGACTTCAAATGGAACAGGGAGGTTCAGCTTCAAAGAGCAAAGCACATTATTAAGGGAATAAGAATGGAGGGGAAAATTATGAAACTACTTTTAAAAGATGCAAAGAGCAGCTCCTCCTACCCTGCTTCTCTCCATTTCCGTTCACTCTGTACAAGAAGACATCCTCCTCAGTTCCAGGGTCTTCAGTTAATAGCATCATGCTCAGTAGGCTGGGTTTCAGTGCCAAGGAGACAAATGTCACCTTGAAAACTTCATGCCTTTTCGGGAGATGCAATCAAAAGAACGTGTACACCTAAAGAGGAGAAAGAACTCGAGTCAGCAAGGTCTTAACTCGCAGTTCCATCCTTTTCCCCCAGACCTTAACCTTCAAATTTCATTGTGTCTCAGGTGTGCCTTTCTTTCCTGACGACTAAAAATCAGGATTCTCTTCTCTATACCGCAAGAGAAAATCCTACAGCTAAGAATCCTGAATGTGGCGGGATGTCCCTACTATGTCTCACAAACCGTGCTCTAAGAAGAGCAGTGGGGACACACAGGACCAGAAGAAGAACAGAAGTAGAGACACTGGTGACTGAGGCTTCATCCAACTGCTGCAAATGCCAAAAGATGCATTTTTGCTCTCTCAAATAGGAAGGGAGTTCCTGGACTGAATCCATATAGAGTACAGGGTTGTATTTCTAGGAAAGCCTCAGTGAGGGGCTGAATTATGTTCTATTAACTCAAGCTGCAGCTGTCCTGGGGGTCAACAGATATGCCTGAGCTCATGTTAACAAGTGCACACTGGTGGCCCATGGTCGGGGGCTGGGGTCCCTGGGAGTCAGTCCTGAGATGCGCAAAGCACCCCAGGAGACGCATGCGTCCCTGTCACTAACCACCAGCTCCCCCTTCTCCCTCATGCCCACCTCTGGGATGTCACCACTTAGGCTCCAAAGTGCAGCTGTTCTGCTACACAAATTGTGAACAAGTTCTACATCTTTCCCCAACCATCTGCAACATGCGCAAAGCACAGGACTGCACTGACAAGGGCATTCAGGCTTAAGAACTCACTCCCAGATAACAGCTTTTCTCAGCAAGGGAATTTGCCCAGGTCCCTCAGGTGGCCAAACAGCCCTGTTGATAAAGGGAGCTCTGCTATAGGCTCACTGTGCTCCTCCTGTTCTTATTCCCGAGGCTGAGTGACCACCGTGGGCACTCGAGGTTTGTTCCTCCCTTTCTTTTCAACTCCCTCTTCAATATCCCTTAGCTGCCCATCCTCCACCCGACTTGCTCATCTAACAGTGCCAGCTGATCAGCTCTTATGGAGCAGCACATGCCTTTAAAGCTCCTTAGAGGAGAGCACTTGACAAATATAAAATGGAAAAATTTTTAGACGAATATGACATTTAATTTGAGGTATCAGCCCAAATAATCAACATTAATAAATTCACTTATTTTCCGTTAAGTAATTGTGTGTGTGTGTGTGTGTGTGTGTGTGTGTGTGCGTGTGTGACTGTGTCCCAGTCTCTCCCCTCTCTTTCCTCAGCACACCCCTGCATGTGTTTTTCACTGTGCGATGTCCAGCTTCCTGGGCTCCTCCAGTGGCAGCCTCTGTCCACTGGGGCCTTCCTAGAACCCTGCACTAGTCAATGAGAAACCAAACAAATCGCAGGCACTAAGCCATTTCCACCCGTTCACAAAGGGGAAGCTTTGGCGCATTCCCTGAAGGCCAGGCATGTGAGTTAAAGCTGCTGAAGGAAGCTAACTTGTAAACCTTCCTCCACAATCAGGGTATATTCTGTTTATTCTGTCAACCCTGTTTATTCTTTCAACTCTGGTTTCTCAGCAGATCAGCTCATCACACTACACCCAGATTGTAGGGACACATAGAAAACATCCAAAAAGAACCAGAGAGAGCTCAATCCTGCTGATTCATTCACTAAGCCATTTGTTAGCAAGCTGGTTTGGGGTTTCTCTTTTCCACAATGTTTCAACACTTAGGGAATTAAAACTGCCAGCTGTTCTCATCTTCAGACAAATAATCCTGGATAATTGGGAATTTAAAGTAAGTTTCACTCTTAAAGTCCCCTTCCAAAACATGTCTAACCTTAATCAGTTAATGAAATAACTTGGAAATCCAGAGCATGCAAAAGAGTCATGTACAATGTTAAGTACAGAGTCATTCAGCACTTGGTAAACATGCACTGATGCAGACCTGGTTTCCTAAGATTTAAGATGTATAACCACATGATTCATAATTTCTGAAATATTATGGCACTGAGTATGAATTTACAAAAGGCTACAAATATCAAACTGGATATGGTGTAGCAGAGAGGCTGTGAAGTCAGACAGACCTGGACTCAAATTGAATTCCATGATTGCAGTGCAAACTAGAACAAATATGTTCTCACTAAACCTCAGTGTTGTCACCTCTAAAATAGGAATCATTAAGAGTCATCCCTCAATTCAGTGAATCTGGCGGGTGGGGGGGGATTAAGATTAGGAAATACATTGTAAAACTGTTTCTGGCTCATAGTAAGCATTTAATAAATGAAAACTGCTAGACACTCTTGTCTTACAGAGAATGTCTTTAAAAACTGGAAATAACTTTAAAACTTAGGAAACAATGAAGACCCCTTTGGGGAAATATCTGACTCCTAAATCAGATAATGGAACATCCTGGAAACTCAGACTACTTGAAACAGACTTGTTTAAAATGCCAGGGACAGGGCTCATACCCAGCTGACACTCAATAAACATTTATTGACACTGACCATGGTTTCTTCAGGTTAAAAATAAAATGTCTGGAAGGATTACAGAATCGCTTGTGGTTATTCCTGAAATATTATGACATCAAAGTAAGAATTCAAAACACCACCACACACAAAAAAAGCTGGGTACAAGTTTTGCTTAACAGACTGGAATAACCTGAAACTCAAGTATTGCTTGTAAAGCAGAGGTTCATAAAATTATAAAACCAGAATTAAGAAAGATTTCCTAGAAATGGACAGAGATTCATCAACTTCAGCAGAGAAATTTCTTCATCTGTCACCCATTGACTCCACAGGGTAAAGGCACTATGCCAGGGAGGTTATCTGTGTATTCCCAGGGTGAGACCACCAACTCTTCCATTTTAGCCAATGGGCTACTGAACTAGAATGGAATATTGGCTGATTGAATAATTTAGAGTCAAACTCAAACAGATACTCTCACAGAGGAGAGCTCCCACACATAGATGGATAAAATTGAGAAGGCCATAGTTTAAAGTTTTTCTTTTTATCAAGTTAGAGTTTGCAATGTGACAATGATTAAGTTGTAGGGGAGGCTTTAAACAGAGTTCACTATGCCCTTGTACTAACTAACTGAAATATATCATTTGTTTTTCTAATCTTCTTTTAATTTTAGTCTAGAAATTACCATTTATCTTAGTATTCTTTCTCACAAGAGGCAAAAGAAGAAACAGGATTTCAGAATTCTTTAAGGCATTGATTAATTCATGCTGGTCTGTCTTCTAGGTACCAGATATTAAAAAGGAAGGCAACCAATATATTACCTCCATCCTTAAGAATAAATCCCTGATCCTTAGGGATACACATTTAAAATGGGCCACTTGCTCTTCACTAAATGTCAAATAAACGGATCTCTGGAACACTTAAAATTCCATGCTGCGTGGCTGTGGATGTGTGGTGCAATAATACACACACACACACACACACACACACACATACACACACGCATGAGCGCGTGCACGCGCGCATGCACCTAGGTAGAAAGGAAAAGGAATCAGCATGGGCTGATTGTGTCTCTGACCTGTTTTCCACAGTTATTTGCTCTTTGCCAATGCAGAGCAGAACCATTATAGTAAACCCTTTGCAAAAAAGTGGGGGCACATCTCCAAATTAGGGAGGTTTGGCTGCAGGTGGGTATGAGAATGCAGGGTTTATGGAAATTTCACCTTGTATTTATTTATTATTAATATCTTTGTTAAAACCTATGAGCTTAGCAAGCCTTCCTACTCTGACTTGGAAAACACACCTTGAGGCCCCTTTAGCTTCCTGACTCAAATTGCATAGTTGAGTTGTGATGGACAGAAGCCTGGTAGTTCTCTTCACAAGAGCAACATGTAGGCTTACTTTGTCCTTATATTAGATTAAAACACTTGGACAAATAGGATAAATTTATTGTTGTATTGTTGGTCAGCTTCCTTAAAAAAGAAGAAGAAAGAAAAGTCAGTCTATAATTATATTCAGTGGAAAGCCATTTGCTACTTTATACTAGTATAGGTCTCATGCGTACTGTTCAGACACAGTCAGGCTCCTCTATAGCTTGGCAACAAAAACTTCACTAAAATGAAGAAATGTGGTCAGTTACACTGGCTTTTCTGGCAGGAAAGAAATTCAAATTAAATTTTTTTAGTTACAAATATGGCTCACACATGCATATAACATGAGCATGTTGCAAAGATTCAGTTAATATCACTGATATATATATCAGTGGAGAATGAATGTTTGAATTAGATTGCTAGATAAGATGGAATACTGGTTAATGTCACACACAGCAATAAAAGTACAACCTATAGGATCATCTTTTCTACTGGATATAAATCACGTGCATCACTACTGGACAAAATCTATGAATTCACATTTCATAGGGTCTGTGCATTAATCAACAGCAAATAGTATGTCAAATATGGTGCATTTCCTTAGAGAATCAGATAATCCTTATATGGACCTGTTGGAAAATTCTCCAGTAAAATAGTGAAAGAACATGCAGCCTTATTTCAAGCTGAAACTTTGTCTTAACATCTGTAAAGTGCTTTCTGGGGAAAGATGTTTCATATAGGAAGACAAATTAAGGCTTTGGGACAGATTGTTGTATAAATACGAATAGAACAGCATTGCCACTCAAACTATGTTGAATCCTAAGAAATACAGATTGGAGGTAAAAGCAACCCAAGCGTTTATTGAGGTATGAATGGATAAACAAAATTTGGTATATACACACAATGGAATATTATGCAGCCTTAAAAAGGAAGGAAATTCTGATACAAGCTACAACATGGATGAACCTTGAGAACATTATACTTCATGAAATAAGGCAGTCACAAAAAGACAAATACTATATGATTCCACCTATATGAGTTATCGAGAATAATCAAATTCATAGCAACAGAAAGTAGAATGGTTTCCAGGGGCTGGGGATAAGGGAGAATGGGGAGTTGTTGTTTATTAGGTATAGTTTCAGTTCTTCTAGAAGATGGAAAAGTTCTCGAAATTGGTTACACAACAATGCAAATGTACTTAACACTACTGCACTGTACACTTAGAAATGGTTAAGATGGTAAATTTCATGTTATGCATTTTTTAACACAATGAAAAATAATATTTAAAAATTCCAGAGTTGGTATCACCAATCCAGATACATGTTATAAAGCAAGGGAATGACTCCCACCAGAGTGAGACCAAAATTTGGAGTGTAGGGGACCATCTGAAGTGCTAGATTGACAAAACATACAATATGACACAAATGAAATAACTGCAAAGATGCCAACCTAACTATTGTGGACTTTAGCCCACATCACGGAAACAATCAAGCAATGTAGCAGAGTTGGCTGCCTAAGCAGCACAGCATCCTGTTGTGCAGGGTAAAGCCAGTAGGAGCTCAAGATGAGTTAAAATGGCCATACTCCAATATAAAGCCCCACAGCTGCAAAGGACTGTCTGTCCTTTTTTTTTAAAAAAAAAGATTTGTTCTTTGTTTAAAATTTCATCTCTTTTTTCATATTTCATAAAAATGTATTCAAAGTTGGTCATAGACCTTAATTTAAAATGCAGAACTATGAAACTTCTACAAGATAACATAAGAGAAAATCTAGGTGATTTTGGGTTTGGCAATGAGTTTTTGTTGGTTTTTTTGTATTTTTAAATTTTTGTATCTCTTTTTTCAGCTTTATTAAGATGTAATAGACAAAAATTGTGTATATTTAAGGTATTTTGATACATGTATACATTGTAAAATAATCACCACAACCCAGCTAATTAACATATCCATTGCTTCACACAGTTACCATTTTATGTTTCTTTTTTTTTTTTTTTGTGGTCAGAACACTTAAGTTCTACCCTCTTAGATAAATTTCAAGTAACAATATAGTATTGTTAACTATTGTCATCATTCTGCATATTAGATTTCCAGAACTTACTCATCATGCATAACTGAAACTTTTGACTAAATACTCAGAGGACTACCCCCCAACCACCACCACTTTTAGTTTTCCTTACCCCTATTTAAGAGTTAAATGAGAAAAACTTAAGCTAATATTCACTAAACGTTGGGAAATAGCTTTCTGATGATCACGTTTGAATCTTTTCTCAATTTCCCTCAGACTTCTGTGTCAGGCTCTAGAAAAACTAGGCCTCTTGCAAAAAGTGCAAGGAAAACTCTTCTTATTGTCCAAGGGCAAATCTCTCACTCTCACCTGATATGACTTCATCATAAATTGTCTACACCCTTCGGCAGAATGTGAGAGCTCTCATGTGAGAAGCTTTGCCACATATGTACAAAATATTTTTATTCCCTCATAAACTTGATTAATCTTCTCCACAGAGCAATCACATCTTTACTTTCTTTCTTTCTTTTCCCTAACCAATAGAAACTTTCTTTAATTTTTATGGTGAATTGACATGATGCCATGGAATGCTGATTAAGATGAAATATTAAGCCCAATTGCATTTTAAAATCCACATCCTTTATGGAGTCAGAGGAAAACCACGTCTGCCTCCATTCGGCAGGCAGTGTCCTTCAATGCCTTATATAATGCCCACAGTCAGAGTATTTTACCATCTGGTCATTAATTTTTCAGCATTATAAAAATTGAGAAAATTAATTCATTTGCAAAAACATTTAACTGAGCCTAACACTCAACCCTACACTAAAAATAAAAACAAACAATGTCTAGAAACATGTTCTGTTCCATTATACCTTTCATTGTTAAAATGAGCATTTATTTGGAACAAACTGCTGTTGAAATTCAAATGCTCCTTAGAGCCAAAAGAAATCATTCTCTCTGACTTAGGAGCCCCCTCTTGGTATGATTTATTTCACAGCAAACTAATTCAGTGAGGATTATGGAGGTTGTAAACTGAGGTATCCCCTCCAAAACCCAAACAAATCTCACGTACAAAAACAATGACAACAGGTAGAGAGAGGCATGCAGCTTACTAAGGCTGCCTATATGCAGTCTTTTGTTTTGTTTTGTTTAGCATGTTTTTCTTTTTCTCTTCTTTTTTTTTTTTCATAAAGATTAGCTTTGTAGCAGCAGGTGTAACCCAATTCAAGCCACTCTAAAGTTCGAGTCTTTCTAGTTCAGACTGACTCCTTACATGGAAAGACTCCAGATGGTCAGCCAAGAAGATAAGTATGATAAGCTCAGAGAAATTTATAAAATGTTTAAAATAGCTAACTAACAAGTTAACTCTGGGAGGAAGCAGGTAGAATTACACAGAAAACTTAATTTTTAGGGAGAAAAAAATAATAAGAGAATGACAGAAAGAAAGCAAGTGAAAGGAAAGGGAAGGGAGAGGAGATGAGAGCCAGGAGAGAGAAAGGAGGCTGCCCTTTGAAGCAGATGCAGTCTGAAAATGTAGGTGCTGTAAAATATTTACTTGTCCTAAGTGCTTTCTCCTCTCCTGCTGCTCTGTGCCAACTCACAGCGTCTTGTAAACGCTTCCATTTTTTATGGTCTTTTAGGTGCAAATTCTCATCAACTCAAAGGTGAACTGCAACTATTTCACAGAAAATAAACTCAGAGTATTTTTATGTGATCCTTGATCCAAGACAGCAAGGGAAGACAAAAGAATTCAGCACACTACCATTTTAAAGTTTTGATCCCAGCCAAAACTCAAAGCAAATCTGAGTCTTAGGCTACCTCAGCCCCCTTTCTCTTTCCTCCCCACCAGAGCATAATCATTGACACCTCGAAGAGTCACAAGTTGGCACAGCTTTGCTGGTTGTCTAATAGTCTTGACACTGACCAGCATCTCATCCAGGGAACCCAAGGGTCAGTGTAAGGATTTTACTTCAACCTTATTTTTGACCTCTGGGCATTGCAACTATGAAAAAAGGGTTCAAACCATGCAATGTACTGGGGTGTAAAAATGGCCTATATCCCTATGGAATACCTGAAAATAACCCCCAGTTCAGCTTTTTGGAATAAAGCAAATGTTTATAGTAGCCCAAAGTGAAACTTAAATGTTTAACCAGCCCAGCTGCCTGTGAAGCTGGGTTGGGGATGGGGGAGGAAGTGGTGGTTTCTCTTTGGAGCTTGGCTGCTGCAAGGCCAGGAGTGGCCAAGTTCAGGAGGAAGCTGCCTCCCCAACCCTTGCAGCCTCCTGTAGAATGGCTGAGACAAGCAGGGGTGTCCTCTTGCTTATTTCTTTAATGCAGAAAAGAAGGAGGAAAACAAGAAACACACAAGGATGAGTTGGAAATTTTAAGGCTCTGGATTCAAATATTTTTGTGGCAACTCAACTGTAAAATCAACAACAAAAAAACCATACTGCCCACAGCAAGAGGAACTGTGTTGAACACTGAACAAAACCAAGGGAGCTGAAGGTGGATTTTTAAATTTCTGATTGGATAAAAAAAAAAAAAAATAAGAAATTAAGTCCAAGAAATAAAAGAGAAAAGATGACCAAGTGGTACGAGTTCTCCCATGGGTTATTTCATTTTATGTCTTCAGTAATGAACTACCTGTGGACCCAGAAAGTACCTTGTAATGTCCCTTGTGCTCTTATAAGCAAGCTACAGTAAAGTAGCTTTTGTCAAACCCTGTGGTTTATCCTGAGTATCAGAAAAGACCTCCTCCCCCATCCTCTTTTCAGCCGAAGATTGGCTTCCTATGTCACTAAGGATACAGAAGACAAACTTCCATAAATACCCACCTCTCTGCTTCCAGACCATTACTTCCCTCCTGTTACTCTGTATGAATAATCCACACCCCCATGGAGAAGATTCCTCTTAAACCCACTTCACCACCCCCACCAATGAACCCTACCGCTGGGATTCATGCTTTTATCTAGATCCTTCTCACATTGAATCAAGGCTGGCATGTGCATCCAACAGAACATAGCAGAAATAATGCTGCACAGTATCCAAAGTTAGCCTTAAGGAGCTTTGAAGATTTCACTTTGGTCACTGGGAACACATGCTCCAGGGGAAACCAGCTGCCATGTAAGAAGTCCAGATACCCTGACACCTTCCTGCTATGAGACATCCCAAGGTACCTACATGGAGAGGCCATGGAAAAGCAAAGAAATGCTCAGCTAGTCTCAAGTTGTTCCAGTCATCCTTTCTGAGGCACCAAAGCTGTGTAAATAAAGAAATCATCTTAGATATTCAACTCAGGTTAGCCTTGGATTCCAGTCCCAGCCACCATCTGAATTCAACCCCCTGAGTAATTTCAAATGAGAACTACACAGCCAGCTCAGGAAAGCCACAGAACTGTGAGGGGCAAAATAGTTGTTTCAAGTTACTAAGTTTTGGAGTGGATGGTTTTGTAGCCATAGATAGTCACAAAAGAAACTGGTACCTGAAACTATAGTGCTACCATAACAAAATCCAAAAAGTGTGATATTGGCTTTGAACCAGGCAACAGGCAGAGGCCAGAAGGCCATGACACTCTTTTTTTTTTTTTATCATTGCACATCCAAGAAGAGGTTTCTATTTAATTTAATTTATTTATTTATTTATTTTTTACATCTTTATTGGAGTATAATTGCTTTACAATGGTGTGTTAGTTTCTGCTTTATGACAAAGTGAATCAGCTATACATATACATATATCCCCATACCTCTTGTGTCTCCCTCCCACCCTCCCTATCCCACCCCTCTAGGTGGTCACAAAGCACCGAGCTGATCTCCCTGTGCTATGTGGCTGCTT
>NW_006799533.1:3321116-3342572 GCF_000442215.2 Lipotes vexillifer
GCCCTAGGTTCTTCATGACATTTTTTTTCTTAAATTCCATATATATGTGTTAGCATATGGTATTTGTCTTTCTCTTTCCAGCTTACTTCACCCTGTATGACAGACTCTAGGTTCATCCACCTCATTACAAATAGCTCAATTTCGTTTCTTTTTATGGCTGAGTAATATTCCACTGTATATGTGTGCCACATCTTCTTTATCCATTCATCCGATGATGGACACTTAGGTTGTTTCCATCTCCGGGCTATTGTAAATAGAGCTGCAATGAACATTTTGGTACATGACTCTTTTTGAATTATGGTTTTCTCAGGGTATACGCCCAGTAGTGGGATTGCTGAGTCATATGGTAGTTCTATTTGTAGTTTTTTAAGGAACCTCCATACTGTTCTCCATAGTGGCTGTACCAATTCACATTCCCACCAGCAGTGCAAGAGTGTTCCCTTTTCTCCACACCCTCTCCCAGCATTTACTGTTTCTAGATTTTTTGATGATGGCCATTCTGACTGGTGTGAGATGATATCACATTGTAGTTTTGACTTGCATTTCTCTAATGATTAATGATGTTGAGCATTCTTTCATGTGTTCGTTGGCAGTCTGTATATCTTCTTTGGAGAAATGTCTATTTAGATCTACCAATTTTTGGATTCGGTTGTTTGTTTTTTTGTTATTGAGCTGCATGAGCTGCTTGTAAATTTTGGAGATTAATCCTTTGTCAGTTGCTTCATTTGCAAATATTTTCTCCCATTCTGAGGGTTGTCTTTTGGTCTTGTTTATGGTTTCCTTTGCTATGCAAAAGCTTTGAAGTTTCATTAGGTCCCTTTGTTTATTTTTGTTTTTATTTCCATTTCTCTAGGAGGTGGGTCAGAAAGGATTTTGCTGTGATTTATGTCATAGAGTGTTCTGCCTATGTTTTCCTCTAAGAGTTTTATAGTGTCTGGCCTTACATTTAGATCTTTAATCCATTTTGAGCTTCTTTTTGTGTATAGTGTTAGGGAGTGATCTAATCTCATACTTTTACATGTACCTGTCCAGTTTTCCTAGCACCACTTATTAAAGAGGCTGTCCTTTCTCCATTGTACATTCCTGCCTCCTTAATCAAAGATAAGGTGACCATATGTGCATGGGTTTATCTCTGGGCTTTCTATCCTGTTCCATTGATCTATCTTTCTGTTTTTGTGCCAGTACCATACTGTCTCTTAATGAAAGTTGAAAAGACAATGAGGAGAATGTTGTTGGAGGCTGAAAGAGGACTAGTGTTACATAGTGGTGAAAAGTTTGGCAATATGTCAGCCATGATAACATGGAAAATAGATAATATTCCTAATGAATTGGTGAATTTGGCTAGAGAATAGCAGGCAGAACACTGAAAGTGCCAAATAGTTTCTTTTAGTAACATACGATAACATACAGATAAAAAGAGATGAGTTAGGAATGGAACTGCTCCGTTTTTTAATAGAATTTAAGGAAACTATAGAGGACCTAAGATAATATGTCCATTCAGCAAAAGGGTCTCAAAGTAATATATGGCCTCAGGATAAAGATTTTTAAAAAAGATGTAGCTGTGAGCAATTTGTGAAATGTAACACATACATGAAACAATACTACACATACATGTTATACATGTTATACACACACACAATAGGTTTTAATTTTATTTAATCTCTTAGAGATTTATGAATGCTGCTTTTATCCAATGAAATGAGCCCCAGTAAGATACACAGGCAATACACAAAATTAAGAGAACAGTGTTTAGAGAAACATCACTGGCTTGGACTGAAAAGAACAGAGTTCAAAATAAAAAGGGCTCCCAGGGCCCCAACATTCTACATTTAGGAAGCAGAATGAAATAGCCACTCAGTCGCAAAGAAAGATAATTTCTTATGGATAAGTAAAAATGAATCAAAAACCAGAGATAAGAGCCATGGAGAAATGTTTTCAGGTAGCAAGACTGAGCCCTAATATAGCAACTGGCATTATGTGCCTGCCTGAGATCCAGAATTGCTATGGAATAGTAACTGCTATAGGCCTACAGTTCTCTTTTTTGTTATTATCCTACATCTTTTGTTATTGTATCTTTTTTTCTTTTTAACATTTTTATTGGAGTATATGTGCTTTACAATGGTGTGTTAGTTTCTGCTTTATAACAAAGTGAATCACCTATATATATACATACATCCCCATATCTTCTCCCTCTCGGGTCTCCCTCCCATCCTCCCTGTCCCACCCCTCTAGGTGGTCACAAAGCACCAAGCTGATCTCCCTGTGCTATGCGGCTGCTTCCCACTAGCTATCTATCTTACATTTGGTAGTGTATATATGTCCATGCCACTTTCTCACTTCGTCCCAGTTTATCCTTCCCCTTCCCCATGTCCTCAAGTCCATTCTCTACATCTGCATCTTTATTTCTGTCCTGCCCCTAGGTTCTTCTGAACGTTTTCTTTTTGTTCTTAGATTCAATATATGTGTGTTAGCATACGGTATTTGTGTTTTTCTTACTGACTTCCTTCACTCGGTATGACAGACTCTAGGTCTGTCCACCTCACTACAAATAACTCAATTTCGTTTCCTTTCGTGGCTGAGTAATATTCCATTGTATATATGTTCCACAACTTCTTTATCCATTCATCTGTTGATGGACACTAAGGTTGCTTTCATGTCCTGGCTATTGCAAATAGAGCTGCAATGAACATTGTGGTACATGACTGTTTTTGAATTATGGTTTCCTCAGGGTTAATGCCCAGTAGTGGTATTGTTGGGTCATATGGTAGTTCTATTTTTAGTTTTTTAAGGAACCTCCATACTGTTCTCCATAGTGGCTGTATCAATTTACATTCCCAGTAGCAGTGCAAGAGGGTTCCCTTTTCTTGACACCCTCTCCAGCATTTATTGTTTGTAGATTTTTTGATGATGGCCATTCTGACTGGGGTGAGGTGATATCTCACTGTACTTTTGCTTTGCATTTCTATAATGATTAGTGATGTTGAGCATCCTTCCATGTGTTTGTTGGCAATCTGTATGTCTTCTTTGGAGATATGTCTATTTAGGTCTTCTGCCCATTTTTGGATTGGGTTGTTTGTGTTTTTTTGATATTGAGCTACATGAGCTGATTGTAAATTTTGGAGACTAATCCTTTGTCAGTTGCTTCATTGGCAAATATTTTCTCCCATTAAGAGGGTTGTCTTTTCATCTTGTTTATGGTTTCCTTTGCTGCTGTGCAAAAGCTTTTCAATTTCATTAGGTCCCATTTGTTTATTTTTGTTTTTATTTCCATTTCTCTAGGAGGTGGGTCAAAAAGGATCTTGCTCTGACTTATGTCATAGAGTGTTCTCCTCTGTTTTCCTCTAAGACTTTCATAGTGTCTGGCCTTACATTTAGGTCTTTAATTCATTTTCAGTTTATTTCTGTGTGTGGTGTTAGTGAGTGTTCTGATTTCATTCTTTTCCATGTAGCTGTCCAGTTTTCCCAGCACCACTTACTGAACAGGCTGTCTTTCCTCCATTGTATACTCTTGCTTCCTATATCAAAAATAAGGTGACCATATGTACGTGGGTTTATCTCTGGGCTTTCTATCCTGTTCCATTGATCTATATTTCTGTTTTTGTTCCAGTACCATACTGTCTTCATTACTGTACCTTTGTAGTAGAGTCTGAAGTCCAGGAGACTGATTTCTCCAGCTCCGTTTTTCTTTCTCAACATTGCTTTGGCTACTCGGGGTCCTTTGTGTTTCCATACAAATTGTGAATTTTTTTTGCTCTAGTTCTGTGAAAAGTGCCATTGGATAGCTTGACAGGGATTGCATTAAATCTGTAGATTGCTTTGGGTAGTAGAGTCATTTTCACAATGTTGATTCTTCCAATCCAAGAGCATGGTATATCTCTCCATCTGTTTGTATCATCTTTAATTTCTTTCATCAGTGTCTTATAGTTTTCTGCATACAGGTCTTTTGTCTCCTTAGGTAGGTTTACTCCTAGGTATTTTATTCTTTTTGTTGTAATGGTAAATGGGAGTGTTTCCTTAATTTCTCTTTCAGATTTTTCATCATTAGTGTATAGTAATACAAAAGATTTCTGTGCATTAATTTTGTATCCTGCTACTTTACCAAATTCATTGATTAGCTCTAGTAGTTTTCTCATAGATCTTTAGTATTCTCTATGTACATTATCAAGTCATCTGCAAACAGTGACAGCTTTACTTCTCCTTTTCCAATTTGGATTCCTTTTATTTCTTTTTCTTCTCTGATTGCTATGGCTAAAACTTCCAAAACTATGTTGAATAATAGTGGTGAGAGTGGACAACCTTCTCTTGTTCCTGATCTTAGAGGAAATGGTTTCAGGTTTTCACCACTGAGAATGATGTTGGCTGTGGGTTTGTTATATATGGCCTTTAGTATGTTGAGGTAAGTTCCCTCTATGCCTACTTTCTGGAGGTATTTTTTATCATAAATGGGTGTTGAATTTTGTCAAAAGCTTTTTTTTTTTGCATCTATTGAGATGATCATATGGTTTTTCTCCTTCAATTTGTTAATATGGTGTATCACATTGATTGATTTGTTTATATTGAAGAATCCTTGCATTCCTGGGGTAAACCCCACTTGATCATGGTGTATGATCCTTTTAATGTGCTGTTGGATTCTGTTTGCTAGTATTTTGTTGAGGATTTTTGCATCTACGTTCATCAGTGGTATTGGTCTGTAGTTTTCTTTCTTTGTGACATTTTTCTCTGGTTTTGGTATCAGGGTGATGGTGGCCTCGAGAATGAGTTTGGGAGTGTTCCTCCCTCTGCTATATTTTGGAAAAGTTTGAGAAGGATAGGAGTTAGTTCTTCTCTAAATGTTTGATAGAACTTGCCTGTGAAGCAATCTGGTCCTGGGCTTTTGTTTGTTCCAAGATTTTTAATCAGTCTCAATTTCAGGGCTTGTGATTGGTCTGTTTATATTTGCTATTTCTTCCTGGTTCAGTCTCGGAAGGTTGTGCTTTTCTAAGATTATGTCCATTTCTTCCAGGGTGTCCATTTTATCGACATATAGTTGCTTGTAGTAATCGCTCATGATCCTTTGTATTTCTGCAGTGTCAGTTGTTACTTCTCCTTTTTCATTTCTAATGCTATTGATTTGAGTCCTCTCCCTTTTTTTCTTGATCAGTCTGGCTAATGGTTTGTCAATTTTGTTTAGCTTCTCAAAGAACCAGCTTTTAGCTTTATTGATCTTTGCTGTTGTTTGCTTCATTTCTTTTTATTTCTGATCTGACCTTTATGATTTCTTTCCTTCTGCTAACTTTGGGGATTTTTTGTTCTTCTTTCTCTAATTGCTTTAAGTGTAAGGTTAGGTAGTTTATTTGAGATGTTTCTTGTTTCTTGAGGTAGGACTGTACTGCTATAAACTTCCCTCTGAGAACTGCTTTTGCTGCATCCCATAGGATTTGGCTCATTGTATTTTCATTGTCATTTGTTTCTAGGCATTTTTTGATTTCCTCCTTGATTTCTTCAGTGTTCTCTTGGTTATTAAGTAGTGTATTGTTCAGCCTCCATGTTTTGGTTTTTTTACAGATTTTTTTCCTGTAATTGATATCTAGTCTCAAAGCATTGTTGTCGGAAAAGATACTTGATATGATTTCAATTTTCTTAAAGTTGCCAAGGCTTGATTTGTGACCCAAGATATGATCTATCTTGGAGAATGTTCCATGAGCACTTGAGAAGAAAGTGTATTCTGTTGTTTTTCAATGGAATGTCCTTTAAATATCAATTAAGTCCATATTGTTTAATGTATCATTTAAAGCTTGTTTTTCCTTATTTATTTTCATTTTGGATGATCTGTCCATTGGTGAAAGTGGGGTGTTAAACTCCGCTACTATGACTGTGTTACTGTCAAGTTCCCCTTTTATGGCTGTTAGCATTTGCCTTACGTATTGAGGTCCTCTTGTGTTGGGTGCATACATATTTACAACTGTTATATCTTCTTCTTGGATTGATCCCTTGATCATTATGTAGTGTCCTTCTTTGGCTCTTGTAATGATCTTCATTTTAAAGTCTATTTTGTCTGATATGAGAATTGCTACTGCAGCTTTCTTTTGATTTCCATTTGTGTGGAATATCTTTTTCCAACCCCTCACTTTCAGTCTGTATGTGTCCCTAGGTCTGAAGTGGGTCTCTTGTAGACAGCATATATATGGGTCTTGTTTTTGTATCCATTCAGCCAGTCTGTGTCTTTTGGTTGGAACATTTAATCCATTTACATTTAAGCTAATTATCAATATGTATGTTCCTATTATCATTTTCTTAATTGTTTGGGGTTTTTTATTGTAGGTCTTTTCCTCCTTTTTGTTTGCTACCTTGAGAAGTTCCTTTAGCATTTGTTGTAAATTGGTTTGGTCGTGTTGAATTCTCTTAGCTTTTGCTTGTCTGTAAAGCTTTTAATTTCTCCGTCAAATCTGAATGAGATCCTTGCTGGGTAGAGTAATGAGATCCTTGCTGGGTAATCTTGGTTTCACGTTTTTCCCTTTCATCACTTTAAATATGTCTTGCCGCTCCCTTCTGGCTTACAGAGTTTCTGCTGAAAGATCAGCTGTTAACCTTACGGGGATTCTCTTGTATTTTATTGGTTGTTTTTCCCTTGCTGCTTTTAATATTGTTTCTTTGTATTTAATTTTTGATAGTTTGATTAATATGTGTCTTGGCATGTTTCTCCCTGGATTTATCCTGTATGGCACTCTCTGCGCTTACTGGACTTGACTATTTCCTTTCCCATATTAGGGACGTTTTCAACTATAATCTCTTAAAATATTTTCTCAGTCCCTTTCTTTTTCTCTTTTTCTTCTGGAACCCTTATAATTTCAATGTTGATGCATTTAATGTTGTCCCAGAGATCTCTAAGACTGTCCTCAATTCTTTTCATTCTCTTTTCTTTATTCTGCTCTGCAGTAGTTATTTCCACTGTTTTATCTTCCTGGTCACTTATCCGTTCTGCCTCACTTATTCTGCTTTTGATTCCTTCTAGAGGATTTTTAATTTCATTTATTGTGCTTTTTATCATTGTTTGTTTGCTCTTTAGTTTTTCTAGGTCCTTTTTAAACGTTTCTTTTATTTTCTCCATTCTATTTCCAAGATTTTGGATCACCTTTACTATCATTACTCTGAATTCTTTTTTCATGTAGACTGCCTATTTCCACTTCATTTGTTTGGTCTGGTGAGTTTTTACCTTTCTCCTTCATCTGCTGTGTTTCTCTGTCTTCTCTTTTGCTTAACTTACTGTGTTTGGGGTCTCTTTTCACAGGCTGCAGGTTCATAATTCCCGTTGTTTTTCATGTCTGCCCCCAGTGGCTAAGGTTGGTTCAGTGGGTTGTGTAGGCTTCCTGGTGGAGGGGACTAGTGCCTGTGTTCTGGTGGATGAGGCTGGATCTTGTCTTTCTGGTGGGCAAGACTGCATCCAGTAGTGTGTTTTTGGGTGTCTGTGGCCTTATTATGATTTTAGGCAACCTCTCTGCTAATGGGTGTGGTTGTGTTCCTGTCTTGCTAGTCATTTGACATATAGTGTCCAGTACTGTAGCTTGCTGGTTGTTGAGTGCAACTGGGTTTTAGCGTTGAGATGGAGATCTCCTTTAGATCTTTCAGTGTTCGATATTACATGTGGTCAGAAGGACTCTGGTGGACCAATGTTCTGAACTCGGCTCTCCAACCTCTGAGGCACAGTTCTGACACCCGGCCCTAGCACCAAGACCCTGTCAGCCACACAGCTCAGAAGAAAATGGAGAAAGAAAGAGAGAGAGAGAGAGGAAGGAAGGAAGGAAGGAAGTATGGAAGGAAGGAAGAAAGGAAAAAAAGGAAAGAAAGAAAGAAAGAAAGAAAGAAAGAAAGAAAGAAAGAAAGAATAAATAAAATAAAGTTATAATAAAAATTTTTTTATTATTAAAAATTTTTACAATTATAAATTTAGAAAAAGGGAAGAAAGAAAGAAGAGAGCAACCAAACCAAAAATCAAATTCACCAATGATAACAAGTGCTAAAAACTATACTAAAAAAGAGGACAGACAGAACCCTAGGACAAATGGTCAAAGCAAAGCTATACAGACAAAATCACACAAAGAAACATACACATACACACTCACAAAAAGAGAAAAAGGAAAAAATATATATATCTATATATATAAAAAAAGAAGAGTCATCAAATCAATAAACAAATCTACCAATGATAATAAACTCTAAATACTAAACTAAGATAAACATAAAACCAGAAACAAATTAGATGCAGAAAGAAAACCCCAAGTCTACAGTTGCTCCCAAAATCCACTGCCTCAATTTTGGTATGATTCGTTGTCTATTCAGGTATTCCGGAGATGCAGCGTACATCAAGTTGATTGTGGAGATTTAGTCAGCTGCTCCTGAGGCTGCTGGGAGAAGTGTCCCTTTCTCTTCTTTGTTCGCACAGCTCCTGGGGTTCAACTTTGGATTTGGCCCTGGGTCTGCATGTCTGTTCATGCAGGGTGTCTGTTCCCTTTTGAGAAGTCTGAGGTCTTCTGCCAGCGTCCAGTAGGTGTTCTGTAGGAGTTGTTCCACTTGTAGATGTATTTCTGATGTATCTGTGGGGAGGAAGTTGATCTCCATGTCTTACTCCTCCACCATCTTGAAGGTCTCTGTTATTGTATCTTCAATGTGGGGGCCACGTAACTTATCTCTTTAGTTAATAAATCTTCAGACTGAGAGGAATCACTTACAAAGAGTTGCACCTGTGAAACAGCACCTGCGGCATCAAATCTGCAGCTGGACTGATTTAGACAGTAAGATCCCAGACCTTGACTTGAGCCTTTTTCTATGGTGGGATGAGGCTTTGGGGCAGTCTTAGGAGAGGATGAGTGTATTTTCCACATGGAGAGAGATGAACTGTTGTAGCCAGAGGGGAGACTACAGCACTTGCTCCAAATAGTCACCATGAATCCCTTTCCTCCTTGTATGCATATGATGCTCCCCTACCAAGAGGTGGAATCTTGGGGAGGTTCATTATGCAGTGATAACCAGTACACCACACAGCAGAGTACTCTGGAATGTGAACAAATTCTCTGTGGGGATTTGAGGGGGAGGTCCCTAGTTTTTTACTACCCAGAAATGCAAGCACATGACTCCATGAGAAATAGGTCTCTAAATCTCTCTGGATCAATACACTATCTCTAGTTTCTAAGGCATATTTGCTTTTCAGTCATCCTTTAACCAAGTCTGCCAGTATTCTTTGCTCAGAAAGCCCAGAATGTGCAGAAACATAAAAATATTCATGGAGGGGCTTCCCTGGTGGCACAGTGGTTGAGAGTCCGCCTGCCAATGCAGGGGACACGGGTTCATGCCCCGGTCCAGGAAGATCCCACATGCCACAGAGCAGCTGGGCCCGTGAGCCATGGTCGCTGAGCCTGCGTGTCCGGAGCCTGTGCTCTGCCAGCGGGAGAGGCAACAACAGTGAGAGGCCCGCAAACCGCAAAATAAATAAATAAATAAATAAAATTTTATATATATATATATATATATGAGAATTATCTCTCAGTGCTACCCTGGAACTCATCATCACCCAAAATCTCTCTACCACCAAAATCATTAAATCATGTTCTTACTAACTCCTTTCGATCTAGCTAAAGGCTTGACTCCTCAGATAACAAAAGTTCTTCAACCTTTTTAGGATCTCTGTTCTACTGACCCTTCTATTTCCTCCCAATCCATCAGCTTTCTTTTTTAAATCCCTCCTTTCCAAACTTGAATTCCATGGTACATCATTTCAATAACACATTTGCCAGTGCCCTAAACTCTCCTTTTTGTATTTATATCAGCAGCTGCTAACAAAATGCCAATGTTACCTGAACCCAACTATTTTTTTTTCTTTATGTCTGAGCCCAAATAAATGAATATTGTTGGAGAAAGTGACACATAGAGCAGATGGCATCACTGTGAAATCATGACACCAAAACCAATGTGTCCTTGACACATCTCAGCAAGAGTCCTAGATGCATTTAGAGCACTTCTCTCTCCCACCTTTCTAGTGAATATTTCAAACTCTCATTTCTTACTTCACAAAGAAAATAAAAGCCACAAGACAGGAGCTCCCACGATGAACTATGTTCATCTACGTTCATCCTCTCTTCTCTTCGTTCTGTTAGAGTAGAATTAGCCCTTCTCCTTTCTAAGACCAATTGCTCCAATTATTACACTGGCCTTTTCAGGAACCTGAAACTTTATCTCTCCCTCCTTTCTCCTTTATATTCAGCATTTCCTCCTACTTGAACCTTTCCCATTGGGATATCTATACAGATATATAGAGATAGATATATGCGTATATATATATATATATATATATATATATATAGTGTCAAGTTTCTCCCATCTACAAAGTAAAAAAGAAACCCTCCTCATAGTTCCTCACCAGTCTTCCTACATTTACTCTTCCTGTCCTCCCAATCTAGTCTCCACCTTGCAGCCTTTGAGATCTTTTCAAACTAGACCATGGTCACCCCTATCAACCCTACCCCACCTAAAACTCTTCAGACCCAAACCTACATATGCCTTATAAACCCGTGCTGGCCTGACCTCTGCCAACTTTTCAGGCTTAATTTTGCACCTGTCTCCTCCCTCACTCTCATAACCACATTTTCACTGCTCTTCTTTTAGTTCATGAAATGTCCCACTTCCCTCTGTCCCCAGGACCCTTGTGCATGCTGCTCCAGTTACCAGTTGTATGTGTCTTTCTATACACCTCTCCCCATCCCTCACCAGCTCACCTGTTCAGAAATCATCTCACTCAGGGAAGACTTCCCAGAACCCCCAAATCAGTAAACTCTCTTTCAGCGTAATTATCTCTGAAATACGCTTATCTTTGCAATTATTTGATTAACAGCTATGTCCCTCCACCAGACAATAAACTCTATTAGAAAAGAAAAAAGTCCAGTATTATCCCCTGAAGGTCAGCCAATCTCAGGCAAAGGCATGGAATATCTTTCTGATGAATGAAAAAATGAGGGAATTAAGACTGGCACAGGGCTGCCCCGGTGGTGCAGTAGTTGGGAGTCCGCCTGCCGATGCAGTGGACGTGGGTTCGTGCCCCGGTCCGGGAAGATCCCACATGCCGTGGAGCGGCTGGGCCCGTGAGCCATGGCCGCTGAGCCTGCACATCCAAAGCCTGTGCTCCGCAACGGGAGAGGCCGCAACAGTGAGAGGCCCGCATACTGCAAAAAATTAAAAATTTTAAAAAATTTAAAAAAAAATACTGGCACAGAAGTACCCCTTATCCACCCAGCTCCCATAATCTTAACTAGAGTCTCTATTTGTGAAGAAGACAAATCTTGGTTTTCTAAGGAAGAAGTTGTCATAGCCACATCACTGGTGCTCAGTTTCTAAAATACTAGATTATATGCTAAAGGAAGAAGCAGGGCTAGAGATGTAGTGCTGCCTTCTGTTCATCCTCTGACCAACTTGCTAATCCCCCAAAGGAGGCAACTCACCACAAGGCAAGGTAATCATCTCCATTTCTGTTTTCTTTGGCATGTTTGTTGAATGACATTTTGATTACAGCCCTCTTGCCCCTGATTGCAGGCATCATTTGAGCCCAAGAGAACTCAGTCTTAATCCTGTCCAGAAAACACAATATCATAGCCCAGTTTGGTGGTTGAATATACCAGATGGGTACACATGGCCAAGACATTGCAGGGTTATGAACTCTATGGGGCCTATATGCTTGCTGAAGAAAACTCTGAGATTTAAGCTTTTGGACAAGATGCCCGTAAGGGTTGAGTTTTTAGATATACTTTTATGGGATCTTATTTGCAAGCTGCTTCTTCACCGTTGGCATAGAATCAACCATTCTGGGAAGAACTTCTACAGGAAGGACACGTGCTTCTCATTTTCAAGTAGACTCCTTAGAATACCTTGGGTTGAGCCAATCATTAGGTACCTAAAGAATTTTAGAACATTAAATTTAATGGCTGAAAATAGCAACAACAAAAATAGTAACAATACTCATTATGAATTTTCTCCTAGATACTGGTACTTCATATGATCTTCACAGCAATCCTATGAGATAGGAAACACCTCAACCATTTTATATATGAGGAAATTGAAACTTGGGAAGGTTTTTTGCCCAAGGTTCCTCAGCTTGTAGGTGAGAAAGCCAGATTTCAAGCCCAGATTTGTCTGAATCAATAACTCTTGAGTTTTCTAGAGATAACACCGTGAAGATACCTAAAGTAATGCAGAGACTATGACTTCCAGCAGGTGCTGTATTTCTCCATTGTTTAATCATCTACCTCTCACATTCTTACTTCAGATCCTCAGGTCTTTCCCTCTCTCATCCCAAATCCACTGTCACTTGACTGAAGAAACACAAAGTATAAGATATCCTAGATAGATGATGATCTGCCTGGGTTTCCTAAAGGAAGAATTCCCTGAACTTCACCCTTATCCACACTGAGCTAAAAGGCCCTCTGTCGAGTTTCAAAGCACCTAGAGTTTACTCCTATCATGACACACACTAGGTTGTAATATTTACCAGTTTGTGGTTCTCTGCCCCAGAGCTTCTGAATGGGATGAGTAAAGTTGTAGTCACATTTGCATCTCAAGCCTTCAGCACTGTGTCTGGCATAGAGGTGGTGTTCACATATGTTTTTTGTACTAAACTGCATCAGGATACTTCCTTACTTCTCCCCAGATCTTTAAGAATAAACACCATATATTTTAAAGTAAAAAATTAAAAATTGAAAAATATGTAGAAAAAGGTCTGCAGGGATGAAGTTCCTGCCTAAGACAGGCTTAATGAGAACAACAGAGAATGTACTCCTGACTCCACATCACCAGGATAACAAGCATCAAGTAGCAAGCAACAGTACAGGAGTGCTGGAAGAATTATATGTGTGGAAAGAGACTCTGTGTGAAGCATAGTGCAAAGGGAAAGACCAAAAGCTGAGAATGGACATGGAGAAAAAACCTTCTGGCAAACCAGTCTCCACACTAAACACAAAGTATCCCTAGAGGAATCTTAAGTCTATAGTTCATTATGGGTAACCACAGCAACAATAAGATTCCCCAATCTCAGCTCAATTCATAACTAGATTGACTCAGTAATCCACATTAAATCTTAGCAGAGAGAAGTGTATTTATTTCTGCACACAAAACACATACTTTAGTGTCTACCGTCCTACAGACGGTGTCCAGCTTTCAACAGAATATTACAAAGCATACAAAAATAAAGCAAGGAAAAAGCAACACACTGTCAAGAGTCAATCAACAGAACCAGACTCAGATAGGACACACATGTTGAAACCGTAAGTTAGGAATTTTAAAATAACTATAATATGTTAAATGTTCTAAAGGAAAGGGAGACAGCATGCAGAATCAGACAAGTAATTTCAGCAGCTAGATGGCAACTACAAAGGAGATTCAAGTAGAAATGCTAGAAATAAAAGACACAGTTAGAGAGACGAAGGATGCCACTGAGAGGTTCATCAGTAGAATTGACACAGTCAAGGAAAGAAGCAGTAAACCTGAATATAATTCAATATGAATTAACCAAATAGAAAGACAAGAGAAAAGAAGAGTGAAAAAAGCAGAATGGAATATCCAAAGGATGCAGGACAATGACAAATATCTATGAAATGCTTAATTCGAATCCTGCAAGAATAGAGAAGGAATATGGCAGAAGAAACATTTGAAGATATAACGACCAAAAATTTTCCAAAATGAATGATAATATATCAAACTGCAGATCCAAGAAACACAAAGAACATCAAGGAGGATACACACAATTACAAAACAAACAAACTCTAGATATATCCTACTCAAACTGCTAAAAAACAAAGAAAGGAGAAGAAAATTTTGAAGGCAGACAAAAATAAAAGATGCATTAGTACTGATACAAATAAATGACTGAATAAATAAGTCACCAAGGGAAAAGAGACAAATCTCCCTTGCAGAAGAATTCCAAATAAAATATGCAGATACTCCACCCTCAAGGAGGTGGAGCATAACTCCCCACTCCTTAAGCCTGAGCTGTGCACACTCACTTGCTTCTAAAGAGGACAGAAAGAGGGACTTCCCTGGTGGTGCAGTGGTTAAGAATCCGCCTGCCAATGCAGTGGACACGGGCTCGAGCCCTGGTCTGGGAAGAACCTACATGCCACAGGTTCACCACAACTACTAATCCCGTGCACCACAACTACTGAGCCTGCACTCTAGAGCCTGCAAGCCACAACTTCTGAGCCTGTGTCCCACAACTATGGAAGCCCATGCGCCTAGAGACATGCTCTGCCACAAGAGAAGCAACCGCAATGAGAAGCCTGCGCACTGCAACGAAGAGTAGAGCCTACTTGCTGCAACTAGAGAAAGCTTGTGTGCAACGATGAAGACCCAACACAGCCATAAATTAATTAATTAATTAAGATTTTTAAAAAATAATAAACATGAGAAAACTGTCAGATCCAAATTGAGGAAATACTAAAAACACCTCACCAGTACCCTTCAAAACTATCAAGGTCATCTAACACAAAGAAAGTCTGAAAAACTGTCACAGCCAAGAGGAGTATAAGGAATGCAGTATTCTGGATGTGATCCTAGAACACAAAAAGGGGCATTAGGTAAAACTTAAGAAAATCTGAACCAAATATGGGCTCAAGTTAATAATAATTTAGCAATACTGGGTCATTAATTGTAACATGTACCATACTAATATAAATTAATAATAGAGGAAAGTGGGTATGGTGTGTATTGTAACTATCTTCACAATTTTTCTGTAAATCTGAAACTGATCTAAAAAAATTTATTAAAAACAAGACAAAACTAAAGACACATTGCATACAGAGGAACAAAGTTAAGAACAAACTTCTCATTGAAAATCATGAAAGCCAGAAAAAAAAATGGGGTGACATATTTAAAGCAAAGATGTTTTTAAATCAACCCAGAATTCCATACCCAGCAAAACATGTTTTTATGCAGGAAATATAAAGATTTTCAAAAAAATCCAGAGAATTCACCCCTAGTAGAGTTACACTGTAAGAAATACTCAAGAAGTTCTCCAGGCAGAAGGACTACAATATCAGACAGAAAGTTGGATTTACACAAACAAATGAAGAATGCTAGAAAGAGAATGAATAAAGGTTTTTTTGTTAAGTGTATTTTCTTATTATTAAGTGTTATAAGAGATCATTGACTGTGCAAAGCAAAAATGGTAGCAGTTTACTGTGTGCTTATATCATAGAAAAATTTAAATGTATAGCACAAGGTATGGGATGGAAGAATTGTGAATATACTGTTGTAAGGTCCTTACACTACATGTGAAGCAATATAATACTATTTAAAGATAAATTCAGATTAATTAAAGATGCATGTTGTAACCCTAGGAAAATCACAAAAAAAGTAAAAATAAGAATGAGGTATAAATAACATGCCAATACTGAAGATAAAATTAAGTGATAAAAAAATTAAAATATCCCCCCAAAAGTTGAAAAGGGCAAAAATAAAGAACAGATAGGACAAATAGGAAACAGCAAACAAGTGGGAAGATTTTAATCCAACCATATTAATAATAACAGTAAATATAAACAATCTCAGTATACTAATTAAAAGACAGAGATTGTCAGGTTGGATTTAAAAAGCAAGACTCAAATATATGCTGTCTACTAGAAACTCACTTTGATATAAAGTCACAGATAAGTTTAAAGTAAAAGAATAGAAAATATATACCATACAACCAATAACCAGAAGAAAAGCTGGCATACTCATATTAATATAAAATGAAGTATTCTTCAAAAGGAATATTACCAGGGAAAAAGGGGAAAATAATCCCTTGACAAACAGACAAATTCTCCAAGAAGATATCAGAATCCTCAATACATGTTCACTTAACAACAGAGCTTCAAAATTCTTGAAGCAAAAATTAATGGAACAAAAATGAGAAATAGAGTAATCCACAATTGTAGAGATTTCAGCATTCCTCTTTCTATAATTAATAGAACAATGTAGACTGAATTCCTGATCAGTACTATCAACCAACTTGACCTAAGTAACATCTGTATAATATTACACCCAACAACAGAACACATATTCTTTTCAAGTGCACTTGTGATATTCACTAAGATAGATCATATTCTATTCCATAAAACAAACTTTACCAATTTTTTTAAAAAATAAATCATACTAAGAGTGTGACCATACTGAAGTTAAATTAGAAATCAGTAACAGAAAGGTATCTGAAAATCCCCAAAATTTGGAAATTAGGTCACTTCTAAATAATGCAAGAGTCAAAGAGGAAGTCTCAAGGTCAATTTTAAAATATTTTGAACTGAATGAAAATTAAAAACTGGAGTATAAAAATTTGTGGGATGCACCTAAAGCAGTGCTTAGAGGAAAATGTTAACATTAAATCCTTATATAAACATAGTCACAAATATTAGTAAATTTAAGGTAGCAATATATAAAGATACATTTTAAAAGATCCTACAAGTAGGATTTATTCCAGAAATGCAAGACTGTTTCAGTACTCAAATATCAATCTGTATAATTCACCATATTATAAAGTAGAGAAAAAAATAATATGATCATCTTAATGGTGACACAAACTGCGTTTTACACATTTCAACAACCATTTATCATTGAAACTCAGCAAACTGGGAACAGAAGAGAACTTCCTTAACCTGATTAAGGGCATCTACAAAAATTCTACAGATAACATACTTAACAGTAAAAGACTGAATACTTTTCTCAAATGGTCAAGAACAAGGCAAGAAGGTCCTCTCTCACTACTCATATTCAACATCACACTGTAAATTCTAGCTGATGCAATAAGGAAAGAAAAAGAAATAAAAGAAAGGCATATGGGTTGGAAAGGAAGAAGTGAAGCTTTCTCTATTTATAGATCAAATGTTTTTCTAAGGAGATACACGGGATCTACACACACACACACGCAAAATGCTCCTAGAACTAATAAGTGAGTTTAGCAAGGTCTAGGCTAAAAAGTCAATGCAAAAAATCAATTGTATTTCTATATAGCAGCAATACAGAAACACAACTGTTAGTGGAATTCAAAATATATAATCTGTGCCATTTACAGCACCAAAAAAAATGCTTAGTTATAAACAACAAAATACATACAGAATATATATGCTATAAAATTTAAAACACTGATAGAAAAAAAGTAAAGTCTGAGATAAGCAGAGATATATCAAGTTCATAATTGAAAGATTCAATATAGTTAAGATGTCAATTCTCCCCAAATTGATCTATAGATTCCATGCAAATGCGATCAGTATCTCAATAGAATTTTTTTTTATAAATATCAAACAGAGTAGCCAAAACAATTTTGGGATAAAAAAAGAACAAAGTTGGAGGACTCACGGTACCTGTTCTCTAGATTTATTATAAAGCTGCAGTAAAAAGAACACATGTTCTGTGTGTGGATAGGCACATAGATTAATGAAACAGAATAGATTCCAGAAAAAACATATGCAAATATAGCCAACTGATTTTTGACAAATTTGCAAAGGTGATTCCAAGGATAAAGAATAGTCTTTTTAACAAATTGCATTAGAATATGTATACACAAAAAAGAAACTCAACCCATACATTGCCCTTTATGCAAAAAATAACTCAAAGTTGATCACAAACCTAATGTAAAACATAAAACTAAGAAAATTCCTAGAAGAAAACAGGATAAATCAATGTGGCCTTGTGTTAACCAATGAATTCTTAGATATAATATCAAAAGACAATCTATAAAAGAAAATATTTATTGTATTGTGCTTTATCAAAATTAAGGACTTTTATTCTGTAAAAGATACCATAAGGAAATCAAAAGACAAGTCAAATATTGAGAGAAAATATTTACAATTAGCATATCTGACAAATGATTGTATCTAGAAGATATAAAGAATCTTCAACACTTAACAATGAGAAAATAACTCAGTTTAAAAACAGATAAAAGCTTTGAACAGACACTTCACCAATAAAACAAACAGATGGCAGATAAGCACATGATTGTATCTAGAAGATATAAAGAACCTTCAATGCTTAATAATGAGAAAATAACTCAGTTTAAAAACAGATAAAAGATTTGAACAGACACTTCACCAGTAAAACAAACAGATGGCAGATAAGCACATGAAAAGATGCTCAACATCATTAATCATTAGGGAAATGCAAATTAGAATCACAATGAGCTATTACTACTTACCTACTACAATGATTTAAATTAAAGAAACAAACTGACAATGCCAAGAGTTGGTAAGGATGCAGAGGATCTGGAACTCTCATACTTTGCCAATGAGAACAAATTGGTATAGCCTCTTTGGAAAACAATTTAGCCGTTTCTTGTAAAGTTAAACCTATATTTACTATATATGACCCAGGAATCTCACTCCCAGGATTCTACCTAAGAGAGGTAAAAACCTGTGTCTACACAGAAAGCCTGTATGCAAACGTTTATAGCTGCTTAATTCATAATCACGGAAAACTGGAAACAGCACAAATGTCCTACAGGTGAATAAACTATGGTGCATCCATACAATGGGATACTACTCAAAAATAAAAAGGAATAATCCAGTGATACATGAACATCATGGATGAATCTCAAATGAATTTTGCTAAGTGACAGAAGTCAGACCGAAAAGACCACATACAATAGATTCCCTTTATGTGATGTTCAGGAAAAGGCAAAACTTTAAGATGGAGAAAGGTCAGTGGTTGCCAGGGGTTGGAGGTGAAGAGGAAAACTGACTACAGAAGACATTTTTTGAAGCGATGGAATACTCTGTTGATTATGGTGGTAGATAAACAACTCTATGCTTTTGTCAAAACTGTACACCACAAACAGTGAATTTTATAGTATGCAAAGTTTAAAGTAAAACAAAAATAAAAAGTCTTTCATTCATAGGAGAAGATAGAATTGAAGAAAAACTGCCCATCCTCTATAAACCTGGTCACCTATAGAAGCAATTCTGCCTCCAAGAAAAATCACTGCCCTACCAAGTCATCCAAGGCCACCAGGGCCTCAGGCAAGCCATTTAGCTCTGCCCTTCACAAAGCATTTTGGGGGGAAAAGTGCATTTTAAAATAGAATAATCAAATCAGATATATCCTAACACTCCCTCACCATGTACTAGGGCCCTGATAACAGACCAGCAATGCAGAATATTTGAGTAAATGTAACTCTTTTCCTCTTCAACAAACCGAGGGCTGGAAAGCCTATAAATGTGCTATTTCAGCTGTTTTAAGCAGCTTATCGTGATTTTCTGAGAGTCTGGCCTCAAGACTCTGGAACCCTTCTTAATAACATTTAATGCTACCATTATGTAATTGAATCCATTTTGTCAGTGTAGTGGGAATATCATTAAACTGTAATTCATTTCACTGTCTTCTAGCTTTCAGACCCTCAAGTCCCAGAGTCCAGAACACCAAGAACTTGAAGCAGGGAGTGATTCTAATCCCTTCCCCTCCCACCCTCCTCCTGGGGCAGGATAAGTTTTTCCACACTACAGTGTTATCCATTTCATTATCACCAAGACTGTGAGATGCTTCAGGTTCGCAGAGAGATCTGCAGGCCTCCTCCTCATCTGTCAATGCCTTAAGCTCCCTGATACTGAGTGACACCCCTTGATTCGCTGAGTCTCACTCTGGGCCCAGAGCATTTTTGGAAATACAATCATATCAGGAGATGGTACTTTTTACATCGGTTGCCCCCTCGACATCAAGTACCTGGCACCTCGCCACCTAACACACAAGTAGCCACATTATTATTGAAACCACATGTTCATTAGCAAGGTTGGCACCAACTCAGCCCCCACTGTCCGAAGTTAATGTTTTATTCCATTAGAGTCCAGACAAGGGGACAGTGTAGGATACAGTTTGGGCATGAGAACAAACAGTCTGGTTTGACGAAATCTGAGTCTTCAACTGTTAGAAATACGATCTGGTTTCTATCTCGATGTATGTCTGCACTGATGTTTCAGAGAGGAACATGTTTTGAAAGAAAATACCATTCTTTCAGTGTTATCTTTGCAAAATTGTATTTAATTCTTTCCACCACTTGCAGGGACAACCAGAGTCCACCGGCTTCTTGCTGTGCTAATCACTTCATCCCTGGAGATTCATGTAAAGTGTTTCACTTAATGTAAAGGAGTGACTCAGAACCATTGCTTTCAATTAAGAAAGCCTGAGAGAGTTCTGGGAACAGTGCTCTCTTCTTTTAGAAGTAAAGAGGAGGAGGGGTGCTGGGACAGGGAGGGAGGGAAGGAAAGAAGAGAGAAGAAAAAAATATAAGCAGAAAAATGACTTGTGCACTCAAAATGAAATCATCAATTCCTACACTATTTTCATAAAATTTAATTCAGATCATACAAGCTCTCAACCTGTCAGACATTACTGATGTGCCATGGGTATTTACTCTTTTGCTCCATCTTGATAGAAAGACATGCTGGATTTTATAAAACTTTTTATTACTATTGTTTATTTCCATGTGTACATCTCACACAGGATTCCTATATCCCTTACTAAAAAAGCAAACCCTCTTTTTGCATATGTGTTCAATATCTCTACCAAAAGCATTTATCTAAACCCATTAGTTGTACTCCTCTACAAAAGAGTTTCTTTCAGCACTGCATACATTCAAGTCCCTTCTTCTTTATATGCGGCAATCATAAAGCAGAATTTTACCAATTTAGAAACCTACATTCTGGGAAATGGATTAAAATATTTTTATGTTTGCTGCTGAAATAATGGCATTGAAGACCAGCGTTTTTCCTCGCAGGTGATCCATGAGGTATTATAATCCTTCTTAGTATGGCTAGGTCTATTATAATAAAATATTTTCCAGAAATTTGAGGATGACCTAACCTCATCAGTTTCTCCCCAAAGGAGCCATATTCCAACCAAAAGTAAACAGTACTCTTAGATCAGTGCAAAACTATCAGGCAATAAACTACAGTGGTGAGCAGACCATCCTACCAGGTTTCTTGACAGGTAATTATTTGGGCTTCCTGAGAAGATGGATCTGGGCCAGTGCTATATTGCCCCAAAGCAATGCAGGTATGGAGGCCCCAATAAAGCAAGAACACTACATCATGAGAAGAAAAAAAAAAAAACTTTGAAAGAACATGATTTTGTTTTACAAAACTTATTAATCACATGGGAAAAATCAGAATAAAAGTCAGAATATTTTATTTATATCTTCTACTATCTTCTACTTAATTACAGTGTATTGTTAGTTTTCTTTTGATGTGTGTTGGAGGAACATAATCTTTATAGTGCTAGAGGCCTTTAAAAGTTTTCCTGAAGCTCTGGTCTGCTTATTGTCCTAATTTAGACCAGAGAGGAAAGGTCCTGAGCATCCGCCCACTTCCATACTTGGTCTTTCCAGAGCTCTAGCATTAAAAAGATCAGTAAAAATTTTAGTGATTCACTTCTGTTTTCTACTTCACACAAATTTAGCTTAAAACCATCTGAAGATAGGGAAAG
>NW_006799533.1:3342582-3346138 GCF_000442215.2 Lipotes vexillifer
GGAAAGAGTCTCCTTTTTTCTGTGTAAGCAAAGGGTTAACACTGACAATGTTCTAAATGTGCTCATTTATGCATGTGCTTGCATGTCTAGTTGGACCCACTCTGCCCAAGCTCATTTTCCATATGACCTTTTACAAGTAGCTAAGAAAGACATCCATTGTTTCCTTGCATTTAGTGGGTTTAAAAACATAGTCCCCACAACCAAAAAGGCAAATCAGAGAAGAAATGCCTAAAGCAAAGATAAAGTATTTTCCCCCAAGAAAAGCCATGTATCGCATCAGTCACAAGATAGTAGCTGACTTAGAAATTGTACCCATATCTGTGAGATATGTAGTGGATTGAAGAGCTCTAAAATATAACTTGTATGCTTTCTTAGACTCCCATTCAGGTCCTTACGCTCTCTTCCTATACCATGTAATTTTTCCTTTCAAGCAGAAATAGAGGTATGTGCCATTCACGTGGGCCTACCTGGCTGAGCTGGCACCAAAGCATACTTTATTTTTTGTATATATACATATATAATATACTATATTGTATAGATTATTTTTATATATTATATATGTAGAGAGATATGAAATATATATATCATCCCAGCTGATAGGAGGCAGGCTGTGATAAGTAGGCATGCTCTGACTTTGCACATAAGCTAATTGTGGTAGCTAGTCTCCAAAGATGACCCCAAACAGACCCACTCTCCCTTGCATGTACATGCTGCTCCTCTCATCAAGAGATGGAGTATACTTCCTCCTTGCCTTGAATGTTGGCTGGCCTGTGACTGCTTTGACCAACAGAATATGTAGAAGAATGTTCTGGGACTTCTGAGCCCAGATATTAAGAAGTTCTGGCAGCTTCTGCTTTTTTTTTTTTTTTTTTTGTTTTTTTTTTTTTTTTTTTTTTTTTTTTTTTGGTCTCTTTTGTCTATTTTTGTCTATTTTTATGGTCTATTCACAACTTAAAAGATAAGCATTTGTTGTTTGTTTTTTGGTTTGGGGTTTTTGCTTTACTGGATGAGTGGAAATTGAACATCCAATAGTTCTCATGCAATATTTGAATGAGCTAAGTAGAAACATCTATATTAAATTACTTTAAAAATATAAATGATTTGTCAAATAAGAGGGAAAATATTTGGCATAGTGTTTAGGACTGCAGTGATTCCAAAAAGTGTTTTCAAGAAGTTCTTATATGCTTGGTTAACACTTTCTACACCTAAACTCTAACTTGTGTTTGTTTTTTTTTTTCTTGAGGTACGCGGGCCTCTCACTGTTGTGTCCTCTCCCGTTGCGGAGCATAGGCTCCGGATGCGCAGGCTCAGCGGCCATGGCTCACGGGCCCAGCCGCTCCGCGGCATGTGGGATCCTCCTGGACCGGGATACGAACCCGTGTCCCCTGCACCGGCAGGCGGACTCTCAACCACTACGCCACCAGGGAAGTCCTCTAACTTGTGTTTTAAAAAAAGAGACATTCCCTAATTTTCCTAAAACCATTTATCACAGAAAATTTCAAACATATTCAAATGTAGAATAGTATAAAAAGTCACCAAGAATCTAATACTTAGTTTCAACAACTATCAATTCACTGACAGTTCTGTTTCACCTGTACCCCAAGCCACTCCCCTATCCCCTGATTATGTGATGCACATCCAAGAAAATATCATTTCACCCATAAATATTTCTAAGGATTTTTTAGATAAAAGATAAAATTTCTTTTTAGAAAGAAAACTGCAATACCATTATCATACCTTAAAAATGTTTAACAGTGATTTCTTAGTGGTATCAAATATCTTGTTAATGTTTAGAGGAGTTTTTTTTTAAACTGAGATTCAGATAAGGTCCATATATTATTATTGGTTGACATGTTTCTTTAATGTAGGTCTCTTTTCTCCTTTCTTCCATTGCCATTTTTTTTCTGTTGTTGAGAATATCGGATTGCTTATCCTACAGAGTTTTCTTCAATCCAGGTTTTGCTGACTGCATCCCCATGGCCTCATTGAATATGTTCTGCCATTCCTTCTGATCCTGTAAGACTGTAACTAGACCTAGAGACAAATGGATTCAGGTTCAATTTTTTGGCCAGAATACTTCATATTGGTAATGTGAAATTTGATCAGGAAGGACATATAATGTCTAATTGTCTCTCTTTTGGTGATGTGAGCAGCTATTGACGATTATTGCCTAGGTTCTCTCATTCATTATGGGTTGCAAAAGGATGATGTTTCAATTCTCTTATTTGTCTTATGTATTACCTAGAATTTATCGCCAAGAGAAATTTCTCTTCATCAGTTGCTGGTTTACCCTGAAGTATTTTTAATATAGGAAAAGCAGGATAAACGCTGATACTTCTTTTCTATTCCTCAAAATATTAAATTGGTTCCCTAAGTCTTCCAAAAGTGACCAAAGTGATAGGGGTTTTTTGGTTTCTTTTTTATTGATGTATAGTTGATGTACAATATTATATAAGTTATGGGTATAAAATATAGTGATTCATAACTTTTAAAGGTTATATATACTCTATTTATAGTTATTATAAAATACAAAGTGATGTTTTTAGAACCATTAGAACTCATGTGTTTAAATATATTTATGTATCACAATTCATTGACATTTCTGTCCTTATTAATGCTCAAAAGTTAGCCAGTAGGAGAACTTCCAAATGGTCCCCTTTGCACAGATCCCAGTAATCTTAAAGCTTCCTTGCTTTCTTGTATGACAAGATGTTCCAGACTAAGCTGGTATATTTCCTGACTCAGACCTAGAATCAGTCATTTCTCTATAGTCCTGATTCTTTTTCTTGGGAATTGAGATTTAAATAACACAATCTGAATCCTCATTATCACTGGATTGGTAATTGTTTTTATTTCTTTGCATTGAAAAGATGGTGGTAATTTTTTGAGCGTGTTTGGTATTTTTTGAGATAAAATAAATTTCAATTTAAGACTACTGCATTTTTACTTAACCTCCTTCACCTGACATTTGTATTTCCTTTTCCCAGTCAAAAATTCTGGCTCTTAATGACAATCAATCTGCCAGTTAAGTGCTATCTCAATGTAATTTAAATTTGTGATTCTCCTACTATACGTGAGACTAAGTATCTCTTCATATGGCCAAGGGTATTTGCATTTCTTTTTCTGTGAATTGTCTCTATCTCTAACTGATTTTTCAGTAGAGTTATCTTTTACCCTTCTGTTTTTAGGTATTCATTTTATGTAAGGCATACAACCCTTTGCTCATGATATAAATTTCAAATATTTTTCCATGTTTGTCATTTGTCTTTTTGCTTTTCTTATGGTAGATTTTTTTCTGCCATGAAAAACTTCTTTGTATTTATATTATCAAGTGTATCCATCTTTTCTATTATTGTTTCAGATTTTTGAGTTCTAGAAAAGTTTTCTCCACTGTATGTTCTTCTGGTACTTGTAGGGTACCATTTTTTACCTTTAAATCTCAGATACATTTGAAGTTTATCTTGATGTGCAGGGTGAAGAATGAGTGCAATTTTATTTTTTTGCATAAGTCCATCCAGCTTTCCCAACAACACTTTTTAAAAGTCCATCTCTTTCC
>NW_006799533.1:3346183-3392968 GCF_000442215.2 Lipotes vexillifer
TCCCTACTGATTTGCATAGGCAATTGATCTATTTCTGGATTTTCTATTCTGATGCATTGATCTGTTTATTCATGTACATAAACCACTGTCTTTTCATTATAAAGGCTTTATAATGTGTTTTATTATCAGCTTGCACTTGCTCCATTCTCTATTTTTGTCCTTTTCCTGACCTTCTTTGTTATTCCAAATGAACTTTTTAATCAACTTGTATAATTGATTATAAAAAATTAAAAACCAGCATTAAATGTGTAAATTAATATAAGGAGGATTGACAACTTTATATTGTTGAATCATTCTGTCCAAGAGCATAATATTCCTTTCTATCTGTTCACATTTATTTTTGTATTTTGGGGGAAACATTTATAGTTTTCTTCACATAGTTTTTGAATATCTTTTTAAATATACACCTAGGAATTTTATTTCACTTCATTTCATTTCATTCCATTTTATTTTTTATTTTATTTTATTTTATTGGCTAAGTGGAGTCTTCTTTTCCATTGTATAAATTGAACAGTTTTTGTTTTTTATGTATAAAACCTACTTATTTTGTATGCTGATCTAATAATCTGACACTCTATGAAATTCTTTTATTATTTATAGTAGCTTTTCAATTGACACCTTTTCTAGACATTCAATCCAATATAATCTATAAGTAAAGATAATTTACTTTTTCCTTTCCAATTCCTTACAGCTAATTGCTTTCTTTCCTCTAACTGCATTGGCTGATACCTCCAACACAATGCTAAACTGTGGTGGAGATAGTGGGCATCCTTGTCTCGTTCCTGAATCTGCCTTTAGAAGGAAACACACCAGTATTTCTCTACTAAGTAAAAGGCTTTAACACTGGTGTATATTATAATGTTTTAAAAATATCCATGAGTCCTGTTTTATTGGCTGTTTCATAACATGAAAGGACAGTGCATTTTGTCAAACACTTTTTCTGCACCTACAAAGATAATTATAATCTTTTCCTTTCTTCTTTGGATTTCCAATACTGAATGAACTTTGTGTTTCTGGAGTTAATCCCACATGGTAATGATGTATTATTTTTAATATGCTGTTAATATTTTATTTAAAAAATTTTATCACTATTCATATTGAAATTATTCTGTAATTTTCTCTTTTTGGTGCAGCTTTTGACCAGATTTGGTGATCAATATTATCTCATTTTAAAAATAAATTTGAAAATTTTTCCTCTTTAGTTTCCCTCAACTGTGTGTTTGTTTGTGTTTTGTTTTGTTTTGTTTGCTACAGTCTCTTGGTTCCCTATTATATGCATGATTGAAATCAGCCAGTAAATACATCTCCCATTGTTTCCACCTCTCTAGTATCTAACTTGAAATAATGTCATTTTAATCTCAATTTTACCTTTAAGGCAATAAGTGAACTTATTTTACTTATATTAATAATTGCCTAATTATCTCCCAAAGTCTGATTTTTTAATTTTTATTTTATATTTGAGTATCATTGAGTAACAATGTTGTGTTAATTTCAGGTGTACAGCAAAGTGATTCCATTATACATATACCTGTATCTATTCTTTTTCAAATTCTTTTCCCATTTAGATTATTACTGAATATTGAGCAGAGTTCCCTGTGCTATACAGTAGTTCCTTCTTGGTTACCTATTTTTTTTTAACATCTCTATTGGAGTATAATTGCTTTACAATGGTGTGTTAGTTTCTGCTGTAAAACAAAATGAATCAGCTATACGTATACATATATCCCCATATCCCTTCCCTCTTGCGTCTCCCTCCCGCCCTCCCTATCCCACCCCTCTAGACGGACACAAAGCACCAAGCTGATCTCCCTGTGCTCTGCCTCTTCAATAAGTGGTGCTGGGAAAACTGGACAGCTACATGTAAAAGAATGAAATTAGAACACTCCCTAACACCATACACAAAAATAAACTCAAAATGGATTACAGAACTAAATGTAAGGCCAGACACTATAAAACTCTTAGAGGAAAACATAGGCAGAACACTACGACATAAATCACAGCAAGATCCTTTTCGACCCATCTCCTAGAGAAATGGAAATAAAAACAAAAATAAACAAATGGTTCCTAATGAAACTTAAAAGCTTTTGCACAGCAAAGGAAACCATAAACAAGACGAAAAGACAGACCTCAGAATGGGAGAAAATATTTGCAAACGAAGCAACTGACAAAGGATTAATCTCCAAAATATACAAGCAGCTCATGCAGCTCAATATCAAAAAAACAAACATCCCAATCCAAAAATGGGCAGAAGACCTAAATAGACATATCTCCAAAGAAGATATAGAGACTGCCAACAAACACATGAAAGGATGCTCAACATCACTAATCATTAGAGAAATGCAAATCAAAACTACAATGAGGTATCACCTCACACCGGTTAGAATGGGCATCATCAGAAACTCTACAACCAATGTTGGAGAGGGTGTGGAGAAAAGGGAACCCTCTTGCACTCTTGGTGGGAATGTAAATTGATACAGCCACTATGGAGAACAGCATGGAGGTTTCTTAAAAAACTAAAAATAGAACTACCATACGACCCAGCAACCCCAATACTGTGCGTATACCCTGAGAAAACCATAATTCAAAAAGAGTCATGTACCACAATGTTCACTGCAGCACTATTTACAATAGCCAGGTCATGGAAGCAACCTAAATGCCCATCGACAGACGAATGGATAAAGAAGTTGTGGTACATATATACTATGGAACATTACTCAGCCATAAAAAGCCACTGCTGCCATCTTCCCAGAATTCTTGTTTTCCTAATTTCTTATAGAACAGAGCTTGAAAATAAGTCACTTTTCTTTCTTCTACAAATCATATCTCATCTCTACATCTATGGGACATGTAAGGGATAATAAAAACTTAGAAGATAATAAAAATTTAAATAAAATATGCTTTGCACCAGTACCTATAAGGACTGTGAGTTAATCTTCCAGGAATTTTTCAATATTCTAGGTACAGAGACAAGCAATCTGTGGGGGTTCAGTGAATGCTGATGGTATTAAATTGCTTGTTCTCTACGTGGCCATTCTTTTTTATTTATTTATTTATTTATTTATTTTGCGATACGCAGGCCTCTCACTGTTGTGGCCTCTCCCGTTGCAGAGCACAGGCTCCAGATGAGCAGGCCCAGCGGCCATGGCTCACGGGCCCAGCTGCTCCACGGCATGTGGGATCTTCCCGGACCGGGGCACGAACCCATGTCCCCTGCATGTCCCCTGCATCAGTGGACTCTCAACCACTGCGCCACCCGGGAAGCCCGTGGCCATTCTTTTTAATTGCCTTAGATTTTCTTTAACTCTGCCATCTTGCCATTTTGTCATAGAACTGTAACTTTTTCCAGTATACAATGTGAGATAGTCTACCCAGTGACTGGTAATAGTTTCCCATATATAGATTTCCTAGATTTCATAGAATAGGATTAAATGAGTTAACATATATAATGTACTTGGAACCATTAATAGAAGTTATACCTGGCACATGGTAAATACTACATAAATGTCAGCCACTATTATTATGATCACGTTTCTTATTTGTATTGTTTTTATCAAGGGAATACATGTTGCAGTCCTTCCCCACTTGACTTTCTACTATAGTGTTGATAAGGGAGTGAACTATGTATTACATAGAATATTATTTCTGTGGAATATTAAGAAACACTGTGTTCAAAACTAGTTCTATTGTCCAAAAAATAGAACATTCTAGATTAAGGGAAAATAAGATTGCCTAGCCCACAGTAGTTCTCTGACAGTGAATCCAAAGCACTTCTCTGTCACTGTGTTCACCCCACCTTATTCCCTTCTCCGCCTTCCCACCATGCTTCCCCAAGAAGTATTAACACTTGGAGTTTACTCTCAGGAATACCATACCCAAGCATCATATTCATCTCAGAGGCAAACTTAAGCGTACTTCTCTGCCTCAAATGAAAGAATGGATAGAAACAGATTTCTGCGTTGAGCTGTTTAAAACTAATAGAATTTACTTGTACAGATGTCTGTAATTTACTTCAAAACATTCCATATAATCAATGTAATATAATGTCTGACCAGCTAAAGCTTTAATTCTAAGGATGGTTAGCTACTATGATGCCCAGAATGCATAGTTTATGGGGAGTCACCTACATTACATCAGAAAAGGCAATGCTCCAGAGTGTGTATTAGAAGTCCTTCAGCTCCCAGCATCTCAATGAACAAACTACTTTACTAATTAACACCCTGAATATTAAAAATGGGTTTTGTTGGTTAAATGAGTGACTGGCTATTGAGCATAATGAATATTAGAAATGGGCTCTCATTGGTGAAATAAGAAATGCCAAGATATGTGAACTGGCCAAAACAGTTTAGAAATACTCTTGCATGAAGAGAATTTGAAAATCCAATGAATCCTACAACCTGAATGATTAGGAATGATGCCTGATTCCAGTCATTGGTTTAAGAGGATTTCTGATTTCATGGTACCTACTGGAGGGAGGGCACAAAATCCTGACTCTGGAATATCATGCCTCCTTGGAGTAAATATTTTAAACAATATGTGGTAAGTACTGAAAAGGAAAGAGAGCTTAGACTTCATCAAACTCACATAACACATCCTTTGAAGTGCTTTGTGCTTGTTTGCTAATGAATGATAGTGCAATAAATGTACAGGGGAAGAATCTCTTCTGAGACATTTTTATTACAGCCACGTGGGAAGTTCTTCAGGGAGCAGCCAATCTTAACCACCTCAAATTTCTTTGGTAGCTATTCCTACCTACTGAAAAACAAACAAACAAACAAGACAAAATACAAAGAGTTGTGCATTAATCAAAGTACCACTTTCAAAATGATGAGTTGCCTGTTATTCAAAGAATTCAGGAAAACTGAATTGAAAATTGAGTCTTGACATAATTTTGATCACTAGATGGACATCGGCTGAACAGCTGACAAAAGCGCCTTTTAAAAAGTAGACTTTAGGGCTTCCCTGGTGGCGCAGTGGTTGAGAGTCCGCCTGCCGATGCAGGGGACGCAGGTTCGTGCCCCGGTCCGGGAAGATCCCACATGCCACGGAGCAGCTGGGCCCGTGAGCCATGGCCGCTGAGCCTGCGCGTCCGGAGCCTGCGCGACCGGAGCCTGTGCTCCGCAACGGGAGGGGCCACAACAGTGAGAGGCCTGCGTATCGCCACAAAAAAAAAAAAAAGTAGACTTCATTTTTTAGAGTAATTTCAGATTTACAGAATAATTGAAAGATAGTACAGAGACTTCCCATATACCTCACATCTGGTTCCCCCATTATCAACATCTTACATTAGTGTGATACATTTGTTACAAGTAATGAACCAATATGGATACGTTATTGATAACTGAAGTTCGTAGTCTATTTAGATTTCCTTAGTTTTAACATAGTGCCCTTTTTCTGTCCCAGGATCCCATCCAGGATACGATAGTACACTTAGTTGTCTTGTCTCTTTAGGCTCCTCTTTGCTGTGGCAGTTTCTCAGAATTCCTTGCTTTTGATGACCCTGACAGTTTTGAGGAGTACTGGTCAGGTATTTTGTAGGATGCCCCAGTACTGGAATTTGTGTGTTGTTTTTCTTAAGATAAGGTGCCTTCTTCATCACATCATATCAAAGGCACATATTATCAATATGATTTGTGACTCTCAGTGTTGGCCTTGATCACCCAGCTGAGGTAGTATGCAGCAAGCTTCTCTAAAGTTTCTCTTCCTCTCCTTCCAATCCTTCCCTGCCCCGCCCAACTTCCATACTATACACTTTGGAAGGGAGTCACTCTGTGCATATCATACATAAGGAATGGGAGTTATGCTCCCCTTCCTTAAGGCAGGGGGAATATCTACGTAAGTTATTTGGGGCCAAAGTGCCTTTTAACTTGAGTTTTTATGATACTGTGAATTAGCTTTAGGAATCCCATCCCCTCCACAGATTTTGTCCCTAGTTTTAATTTGAAATTTAAAATATTTTCTAAGTCTTCTAGGTACTTGTCAGTATATAGTAGATTTCACATTTCACCAATTACCTCTACTGTCAGACAAAATATTAGAAAGTCAAAGAAATAGCTAGCAGTTTAACATAATGCAAACACTACTTTCTCTATCAGTAATTACCTGGGTCTGAGGACAGCATCATTCATAAAAAATATAAATGAAATACCCCCCACAAAACAATTTGCTTCTGAGGAAAACAACTCTATAACACTCTTGATTGCTACTGCAAGGCAATATAAGCCATCCAAAGACACAAAAATAGAAAGAAATCAGCAAGTGGTATTTTCTTTTGTTTTTGTTTTAGGAACAAGAATTCAACTATGATAGCTCCATAAATTTCCAGCACTTAAGAAAACATAGTAAACTACTAATTTGGAGAGAGAAACCCAGTATTTAACCATAGAGACACAAGCCTGTACAATAACTTGATGTTCTATAGTTATCTCTGCCTTCATTCACCAGGACAGTCAGATGAGGGCTCTCCAGGAGAGCAGGATGGAGAAGATCAAAGGTCAAGAGTCCAATCATGAGTTCTCAAGGGAGAAGTCAAAATCTCAGAAGGTCTGCAGTTTCCAGCTGTCTGTTTCATGCCAAAAAGACATCAGAAGCAAGAGGATGAAGTCTGAATAATCAGAAGAATGTTATTTTCAGATAAATAATTGTTTTAGACCTGAATATTAAGTATTCCCATTCCCCTAGAGAAGAGGCTAAAGTTAAAATAATTCTTTATGGTCTCAAAAGTGTATTCATGTACAGATCACTCACTATCAAGCATAGGGGCTGGATAAATTTAGGATAAAGGAGATGGTTACTGTGCTTTCCTTCATCTATTTTTAAAGTACCTCTTGTCCTTCCTTCTTCTAAATTGAGAGTAGAAAGAACATTTGTTTGAGGAAAAAAAAAGGAATACTTTAACCAGAAATAGACAAATCATGGCATATTTAACAATACTTGTGTGTGTGTGCATGGACTGACAGTAAGTGGGTCTTTGTTATCTTTTTTAAGTTAAGTTCAGGTATGGCAGTGATGGTATCACAATAATAACAGTGTCTTCATTTGTTAGCACTTTACAATTGGAAAAGTATTTTGACATTTATTATGTGTATATTTTAACTCTACGGATCATAAAAGAATATTATTATTACTCCCATTTTACAGATGAGTAGACAGGCTTGATGAGATTAAGTGACTTGCTCAAGGTTTCAGAATTGGAATCCCAGCTCAACAGGAACCCTGATCTTGAACTTCTGACCCAGAACTTTTCTACTGCACCATCTCACTTTTCCTAATATGTATGTAAACTGAGATTATCCCAGTCAAAAATTTTGGTCTTCCTTCTGTTGAGATGCTGAACTCGTTCACTAAAAAATATTTTTAGTGAACCAGGTTCACACACACAGGGCTCCCTTTATTATATTATGATATCCCTTCTTGAAAACCACTAAGAATCATTGCATCTTCTCTATATCTGCCAAAATGTTTACAATCTTTAAGTAGCATACACTAAGAAAATGAAAGTTTTCATTTATTTTCAAATGTAAATAATATAATATTGAAAATATATTATTACAGTTATTCTTTTAAAAAGGCTTTTTAAAGATGCACTATGCCCCCAACCCGCATATACTATTATGACTTTGTGGGGAATGCTAAACTTTCTCTCCATTACTTCTACAAATGAACCTAAGTGTCCTCCTCCTAAGAAAAAACAAAATTGAAAGTAGAGACTACTTATCTGAAGATGTACATGGCATCTGTGTTTAGTCTGACACATTGAAAGTGATGCCAAGAAATATCAAAATACATCAAACATTCTTTATGAAGGCACATCAAAAACCCCTAAATCCACAAACTTTGTTTTCCAAAATATCTAGAAGTCAGGAATGTTTGTAACATGCAAAATGGTAGTGAGAATTAAAGTAATTTTCCAGATAATTTAAATTCAAATCTTCCTTCCCCTCATTTTGCAGTGGCATTTTAGCCCAAATTAGTCAGGTGGATGACTCCATTCTGCACTGGACTTTGGAACCTGAAGAGTCCCTACCTTTTAATGTGATGATGCATGTCAACACCAAGCTCAGCATTTCTGACTAAATCAGCACACACGCACCTGGCACAAACACTTAAAGTAGTTCCCTCGCTGAAAAGAACAGTCTCTCCACCCTTCTAATCAAGTTACCAGAGAAATTCATGGTGAAAGTACTTTATTAGGTCATCTTGTCCATCATCTTGCAAGCATAAGAACACTTCCCGTGGCATACTTCCCCCTTATTTTGCCTGAGCTTACATGAGTTAAACTACAGATGTTCCCCCTCATCCTTGGTGACTCTGTTCCACAATTTCACATATTTCACTGTCAGTATTTGCTGAGTGTTGTTGACATTTTTCTCCATTTTTCATCAAGATTTTTAGTCCTACTCTCCTGAGCATCTTTACTATGATTTGTATTACTTCATAGTCCTCAGGTAGATAATAACCACAGCTAATAATTAATGAGCATTTACTATGGAGCTAGCATTTTCAAAGTACTTTAAATATATTAATGTCTTGAATCTTCACAATGACCATACTGGTTGGCTGGGTGCAATTACTAATCCCGTTTTACAGACAGTAAAGTTTAGGCACAGGAGTATTAAGGCAGCATGGTTAGTAAGAGGCAGACTCTGGACTTGGAGCCCTACTGCCCAGCTCCAGGGAGTACGCTGTAACCAACCATGCCCCCATAGTGCATATAGTGCATTAACAGGTTCATCTGGAAACCACAGGTGTAGTTTTTCATTATAAATGAATGCCTTTACCATCTTCTGTTGCTGGGAGTATAAAGACTATCCTCCAGGTCATACACAACCACCAAGTTGGATTCATCCCAGGTCACAAGGATGGTTCAACATATGCAAATCAATCAATGTGATACACCACATCAACAAAAGACAAAAACCACATGATCATCTCAAAAGATGCAGAAAAAGCATCTGATAAAATTCAATACCCGTTCATGATAAAAACTCTTACCAAACTGGGTATAGAAGGAACATATCTCAACATAATAAAAGCTATTTATGACAAACCCACAGCCAATATAATACTCAATGGTGAAAAGCTGAAAGCCTTCCTGCTAAAATCTGGAACAAGACAAGGATGCCCACTCTTACCTTCAACATAGCATTGGAAGTCCTAACCACAGCAATCAGACAAGAAAAAGAAATAAAAGGTACTCAAATTGGTAGGGAAGAGGTAAAGTTGTCATTATATGCAGATGACATGACACTATGTAGAGAAAACCCTAAAGACTCTGCACAAAAACTACTAGAACTGATAAACAAATTCAGCAAGGTAGCAGGATACAAGATTAACATACAGAAATTGGTTGCATTTCTTTACACTAACAATGAAATACCAGAAAGGGAGTGTAAACAAACAGTCCTTTTTAAAATCGCATCAGGGATTTCCCTGGCAATCCAGTGGTTAAGACTCCATGCGTCCAATGCAGGGGGCGCGGGTTCAATCCCTGGTCAGGGAACTAAGATCCCATGTGCTGCATGGCATGGCCAAAAAATAAAAACAACAACGTGATTAAACCAGCCAAAATAACTAAATATAATACTGCAAAAACTCAAAAATAAAAAAACTAAAATTGTACCAAAAACAATAAAATACTTAGGAATAAACCTCACTGAGGAGGTGAAAGACTTATATACTGAGAACTACAAAACAATAATAAAGGAAATTAAAGATGATTCAAAGAAATGGAAAGCTATCCCATGCTCTTGGATTGGAAGAATTAATATTGTTAAAATGGCAAAACTACCCAAAGCAATCTACAGATTTAATGTGATCCCTATCAAATTACCCATGACATTTTTCACAGAACTAGAACAAATAATCCTAAAATTACATGGAATCATAAAAGACACAGAATTGCCAGAGCAATCCTGAGGAAAAAGAACAAAGCAGGAGGCATAACCCTCCCAGACTTCAGACAATACTACGAAACTACAGTAATCAAAACATTGTGGTATTGGCACAAAAACAGACATACAGATCAATGGAACAGAATAGAGAGACCAGAAAAAAACCCACACACCTATGGTTAATTAATCTTCAACAAAGGAGACAAGAATGTAAAATGGGAAAAAGACAGTCTCTTCAGCAAATGGTGCTGAGAAAGTTGGATGGCTGCATGTAAATCAATGAAGTTAGAACACACCATGCACAAAAATAAACTCAAAATGGCTTAAAGACTTAAACATAAGATATGACACCATAAAACTCCTAGAAGAGATCGTAGGCAAAACATTCTCTGGCATAAATTGTACCAAAGTTTTCTTAGGTCAGTCTCCCAAGGCAATAGAAATAAAAACAAAAATAAACAAATGGGACTAGTCAAACTTACAAGCTGTTACAAAGCAAAGGAAACCATAAACAAAACGAAAAGACAACCTACAGAATGTGAGAAAGTATTTGCAAACAATGCAACTGACAAGGCCTTAATTTCCAAAATATACAAACAGTTCATACAACTCAACAACAAAAAACCAAACAACCCAATTGAAAAATGGGCAGAAGACCTAAATAGACATAATTTGAAAAGACACATGCATCCCTATGTTCATAACAGCACTATTTACAATAGGCAAGACATGGAAACAACCTAAATGTTCATTGACAGATGAGTGGATAAAGAAGATGTGGTATACATATGCAATAGAATATTACTCAGCCATCAAAAAGAATGAAATAATGACATTTGCAGCAACATGGATGGATTTAGAGATTATCATACTAAGTGAAGCAAGTCATAAAGAGACAAATACCATACAATATCACTTATATGTGGAATCTAAAATACAATACAAATCAACATATCTACAAAACAGAAACAGACTCACAGATATTGAGAAGACTTGCAGTTGCCAAGGTCGGGGAGGGGAGGGAAGGCTTGGGTGTTTGGGATTAACAGAGGCAAACTATTATATATGGGATGGATAAACAACAAGGTCCTACTAATATAGCACAGGGAACTATATTCGATATCCTGTGACAAACCATAATGGAAAAGAATATATATATATGTGTGTATAACTGAGTCACTCTGTTGTATAGAAGAAATTAACACAACATTGTAAATCAATTATGCTTCAATAAAACGTAAAAAAAAAAAAAAAAAAAAAAAGACCATCCTCCAGTTCATTTGTTATCTGACGATTAAAAGGCTGGTCTTATCAACCAAAGCCTCTTTATGCCATAAGTTTAAAATGTGGTCTTCTGAGCATAATTTTCAGACAGACTCCCTTAAAAGAATAATAACAGCAAAACAACCATATTTCTCCTGTATCCCAAATCCTCATAGACAAATTGGCCACTGTAATTATTTCCCTGAAGCTTGTCAAGGCTTAAGGGTACTTTTATTTTTCCCACTAAGCTTATTTTTAAGAACTTTATTCCAGGTCATGGTTCCTTTTATCGCCTATCCCAAGTTTTCCATATTAATAATAATAATAACTAACATCAACTCAGACTTAAAATGTTCCAGGCACTCTTCCAACTGCTGTACAGGAATTATAAACACTACAACCCTACATGATAGGCATTATTATTATTATTATTATTAAATATTATCATATACATTTTACATAAATATGAAAACTGGGGCACAGAGAGTTCAACAAAGGGCCAAATGTCACACAGCTAGTAGTAGGCAAATGATTATCTTCTATATTAATACTTAGGGTTCCACCAGCATACTTCTCACTAACTTTCTTTTCTGTGGCAGAGATGGTATAGGCATTGAGTTCAAAGTAGAAAGAACAATCAAGAAAGGAGACAAGCGTGGAGTAGCATTTGCTCAATTGCATTATATAGGATAAAAAGTTCTACAGAGCCAAAATGGAGAAATTATTGCATGTAGGAAAGGGAATTTGGAAACTTTTCTCTAAGCAGTGAGCACTACTGAAAGTTTTGAGCAGGAGAGTGTAGGACTGTGCTTCCAAAAATCCTAACCTGACAGCTGAAGCATAATAAATTAGGCAGGGAGACCGGAGGCTGAGAGCCCAGTGGAGAAGTTATTGCTAGCCTGAGATCAGGGATAAGGGAGTAGTGAGCAGAGGAAGGCCTTGCAGAGATATTACGGAAAATCAACAGGATTTTGCTGCACATTCAGATGCAGGCAAAAGTGAAAGAGAAGGAGCAAAGATCCTTTTGAGATTTAGAACCTGGAAAACAGATGGGATGTTGGTTCCATGAATACACAAAGGAACACAAGAAAAGAAGCAAGTTTGGAAGAAAAAAACCTATATATTAAGCTTTATCATCCTCTCAAGTCATTCAATGTATATTTTAACATGCTGCATCTCACTAGAAACTTAGAAAACTTCCTTTAGAGTTGTCTGCATTGCATCCTCAGAAAAGTTATTGTATGTTGTTTTTCTCTTTTCCTGGAATTCACTCTCTCTTCTTCTCTGATAAATGCTCTTATCAGTCAGGGTCTAACTCCAGCAACAACTCCTCCCTAGAACCTAAACTAACTACCCTACATCCCTTCCCTCCACAGCCTTTACATTTACCATCAGGATCCCTCCTACTGGCACTTCACCATACACAAAGCACACACCTGGAATACAGGTCTCTAGAAGAGAAAATGTATGCTTCTTTTTATTCCTTAACTTCATCATAACTGTGTCATGATTACATGCCTAAAGAGAGAGAGATGAAATCGTTGCTATGATGAGCAGAAGAGTTGCTTATTATTCATATGTTTTATACTATGGCATTCTTATGCACCATATTCGACAAATGTTAAAATTTAAGGACTGTTAATGTACCTCTACCACATGTAATTTGCTCCAATTATTGAAAAATGCCATGTGAATTAATATAAAAAATTGATGCAAAACAGGTGGTCTCTCCATTGTTGACCAAGATGCCACCATTGACCCCACACATGTATTTCAACAGTTGAAGGTAAGAAATGGTCATCAAATAGGTTTAAGAAATGGCAAGACAATCTCCCTATGCTGTGCTGCTGCTTCCCACTAGCTAACTATTTTATATTCAGTAGTGTATATATGTCGATGCTACTCTCACTTTGCCCCAGCTTCCCCCTCCCACCTCATGTCCTCAAGTCCATTCTCTATGTCTACATCTTTATTCCTGCCCTGCCATTCAGTTCATCAGTACCATTTTTTTTAGATTCCATATGTGTGCATTAGCATACGGTATTTGTTTTTCTCTAACTTACCTCACTCTGTATGACAGACTCTATGTCCATCCACCTCATTACTGATAACTCAAGTTTGTCCCTTTTTATGGCTGAGTAATATTCCATTGTATGTATGTGCCATATCTTCTTTATCCATTCATCTGTCGATAGACACTTAGGATTCATCTGTCGATGGACATTCAGGTTGGTTCCATGTCTTGGCTATTGTAAATAGTGCTGCAATGAACACTATGGTACATGTCTCTTTTTGAATTATGGTTTTCTCAGGGTATATGTCCAGTAGTGGGATTGCTGGGTCATATGGTAGTTCTATTTTTAGTCTTTTAAGGAACCTCCATACTGTTTTCCATAGTGGTTGTATCAATTTACATTCCCACCAAGAGTGCTAAGAGGGTTACCTTTTCTCCACACCCTCTCCAGCATTTATTGTTTCTAGATTTCTTGATGATGGCCATTCTGACTGGTGTGAGATGATATCTCATTGTAGTTTTGATTTGCATTTCTCTAATGATTAGTGGTGTTGAGCATCTTTTCATGTGTTTGTTGGCAATCAGTATGTCTTCTTTGGAAAAATGTCTGTTTAGGTCTTCTGCCCATTTTTTAACTGGATTATTTGTTTTTTTATGTTGAGCTGCATAAGCTGTTTGTATATTTTGGAGATTAATCCTTTGTCTGCTGTTTCATTTGCAAATATTTTCTCCCATTATGAAGGCTGTCTTTTTGTCTTGTTTATGGTTTCCTTTGCTGTGCAAAAGGTTTTAAGTTTACTTAAGTCGCATTTGTTTATTTTTGTTTTTATTTCCATTACTCTAGGAGGTGGGTCAAAAAAGATCTTGCTGTGCTTTATGTCAAAGAGTGTTTTTCCTATGTTTTCCTCTAATAGTTTTATAGTGTCTGGTCTTACATTTAAGTCTTTAATCCATTTGGAGTTTATTTTGTGTATGGTGTTAGGGAGTGTTCAAATTTCATTCTTTTACATGTAGCTGTCCAGTTTTCCCAGCACCACTTATTGAAGAGGCTGTCTTTTCTCCATTGTATGTTCTTGCCTTCTTTGTTGTAAATTAGGTCCCCATATGTGCATGGGTTTATCTCTGGGTATTCTATCCTGTACCATTGATCTATATTTCTGTTTTTGTGCCAGCACCATACTGTCTTGATTACTGTAGCTTTGTGGTATAGTTTGAAGTCAGGGAGCCTGGTTCCTCCAACTCTGTTTTTCTTTCTCAAGATTGTAAAATAGTTAGCTAGTGGGAAGCAGTAGCATAGCACAGGGAGATCAGCTTGGTGCTTTGTGATGACCTAGAGGGGTGGGATAGGGAGGGTGGGAGGGAGGCTCAAGAGGCAGGGGATATGGGGACATATGTGTGCATATGGCTGATTCACTTTGTTGTACAACAGAAACTAACACAGTATTATGAAGCAATTATACTCCAATAAAGATTAAAAAAAAAAAAAAACAACGAAAGAAAGAAATGGCAAGATGGACACACTGAGAGAACTTTCCTTGAAGCCTCAGCAGTACCAGAAAGAAAGCTTCTGCTTCCCATACTCAGATCCTTGGGCCTTCCTTCTGAACTCTCTAAAATGCCTGTCTTACCCAAGAGATCATATGAAGCATACATCAAGCAATCTAAACTTTGGGTAAACTTATCTTCTCTCTCCTAAGCTATGAAAATGAAATGCAAAAGTTAAATAAGCAACCTGAATAACTATTAAACTCAAAGTTGCTTTGGAATTCAATGCCAATTTTCCCCTGAATCAAGACTCAGATTCATCACTCCTTCTCCAAACCATCTACAATTAGGCTCAGAGCCCACTTCTAAATTCACTCAAAAAAGCCAAAGGGTTAAGAGATGATCCAGAAAGTATAATATAGCTTTTCAAATTACTCTATTTCCAATTGAAATGCAATGTTTATTATTGAGAATTCTTTTTTCCCCATCCTTCCCTCCTTCCCCCAATTCAAAAGGCATTCTTTTTTTTAATAAAGAGAAAAAATTCTATCTTAATTTAACCACACAACTAGCATGAAAATTAACTCAATGAATAAAATTGTCAAAAGGGGTAAATGATAGGATTCCTTCTTAGCCAAGCTGTCTGTCTAAAATTAGACTGCTTTTCAGGATTTACTGCCACTATTAAGATAATGTCCTTTTGACAGTAAAGCAGTGCTTCTTGGATGTAGTGTGCTGCAGAGCCCAGGCAAAAGTGCTTGGTGATGGACTCCAGGGATCTTACTGTTTCAGTGCTATATACCGGTCTTTGTTCACCAGACGAAGATACTGCAGTGGGATACACAGTTCAAGACCAGCACTTGAAGAAAGATGAGTTCAAGGACGTGCAGTACCTTATTTCTGCCATGATAACATGATGAATTAGTGTATTAAGAAAGTGTTGACACATGTGGGAATAAACTCCTGACAGGCTTGCCAGTAATTAAGGCACATTGTATGTAAAGTCACTACAAAACATTGCAGTCTGGTTCTTTGTTCAGGGTTTTCTGCCAAGTGGAGTTATTCATAAGCTTGATGGAAAATACTTGCATCTACAAAATCTTTGTGATTCACTGGATGATGAGGGCAAGAAGGAAGAAAGATTGGGCTTTATGAAAGCTTAAATGTTCCTGCAGCTAGATAGATACAGTAATGATTTTCCTACTGCTCCAGAGGGCTGTATATTTTAAAGATAAATTACCAAAAATGGGCAGGGACATAACAGGACTTACAGGATGTTTGGGAAAGAAAAAAAATTTCTGTTCTCCATTCTTTCCCTGATCATTTATCCTTATGCCCCCTCCTTTAAATTTCAATGGAAAAACCAAGAACTGCATAATAAAGCCCTGTTTCCTGTCACATTCCTTAAGCCCACCTGGCTCCTCATCCTTGGCTACTGCCAAAAAACTGTGCTTCCTATTTGTGATAATAACCAAGTGTATCTAGAGTGGACAAGACCAAAGCCTGTAGCCAGACTTCAGACCAGAGCCAACAGGCTTTGTCCAGGCCCTTCTCACTTGGCCTACAACCATCTGCACAGTCTCATTCCCCAGCCTAGTGCAGACCTCAGGATGCAGCTCCCAGCCAGGAGCCGTAAGGAAAGACATATCTTAAGTTGCCTCTCCTGATGTCCAACAAGATTTAGGACATTTACGATTTCCAAGGGCTGAATTGTATGTAGTCTGGCACTTCTAAACCTTATTTTCCTAATAAATTGTTTTATTGAGTGATAAGAAATAGAATTGACATCCATGCCAGGTGTAATGGAAATTCTTAGAACTGCACATCACCAGTAACTAAACTAAACCTCTCATTCCCTAAGAAGGGTTGAACTGAAGACTTCATGTAAACAATAGCCTCATAGTGAGTAATATTCACTAGAGAGCTATTATCCCAAATAGTATCTCAGTGAAGGACAGATATCCAGACTGAATACCTGGCAAACACAGTGGTGAAGTGCAGGCTCTGTCCTATACTCAAACAGCCAAAAAACAGACTGGGGCTGGGGATGGGCTTTCACTTGCCTCAGCTTATCCTGCCAGAGGGACCCCTGGCTTCCACTCCCTTGGCTGTTAGAATGAACCAAAATGTCAGAACTCTCTAACACATACACAGTGAGCCTCTGACAATGGTCTCAACCTGGTTGTGTGTTAGAATCACCTGGGGAGTGTAAAAAATATATACCAGTGCCTGGGAGATAATTTTCAAAGCTTCCCAGATGATTCTAACATACAGCCAGGGCGAACAGCCACCAGGCTAGGGGAATCGCTGAAGACCTGTTAACAACAGTGACAAAAGTTGCTCTGTGGAAGCCTCTTCAGTGTAAGGTGGGTATTTGTCACAGGCTTTGCACACCTTGTTCAGGTGACCTGTCACTCATTGTAGTCATATCTACTTTCTTTCTTCAAGAAAGGTTAATGCACTGATTTTTGAATTATAAAATTATAAAGACAAGGGCTTCCCTGGTGGCGCAGTGGTTGAGAGTCTGCCTGCTGATGCAGGGGACACAGGTTCATGCCCCGGTCTGGGAAGATTCCACATGCCGCGGAGCGGCTGGGCCCGTGAGCCATGGCTGCTGAGCCTGCGCGTCTGGAGCCTGTGCTCGGCAACGGGAGAGGCCACAACAGTGAGAGGCCCGTGTACCAAAAAATAAATAAATAAATAAAAATTATAAAGACAAAATTTTAAAAATATTCCATGTTCAACGTGGAGAATTTGGAAAATAAAGTGTGAAGAAAAATATAAAACCCTAAATTCCACCAAACAGATACAAATGCCTTTAATGTTTAGGAGTCTTTGTTTCCATTTTTTTTCCTCCAAATAATAGCATACATATGCATTTTGTTTAAAAAATATTGGAATCATATATGGTTATATAGGAACAGCTTATTTATATCATTAGAATTATCTGTTCCTTGAAAGTTTGAAAGAACTTACCCATAGAACCCTATGGTTCTAAAACATTTTTGGATATAAATCTTTTTTTTTTTTTTTGTGGTACACGGGCCTCTCAGTGTTGTGGCCTCTCCCGTTGCAGAGCACAGGCTCCGGACGCACAGGCTCAGGCCATGGCTCACGGGCCCAGCCGCTCCGTGGCACGTGGGGTCCTCCCGGACCAGGGCACAAACCCGTGCCCCCTGCATGGGCAGGTGGACTCTCAACCACTGCACCACCAGGGAAGCCCTGGATATAAATCTTTGACATTAAAGTTTTTTCATATTTGTCTTTATAGTATTTTTTCCTTTTATGGTCAATCTTGATAGTTCACAATTTTCTAAGAAAGCAGTACATTGGAAAATTCCATTTTATGGGCATAGAGTTTAAAGTAGTATTTCCTTATATCCCTTGCTCTGGTATTCTCAACAGGAGTAGGGCAGGTAGCAATGGGAGTAGTGGATCATAATCTCCTGGAGGCATCTTTAAGAGCACATGCCCCAACATTGCACCAAATGTGCCCAATGCACCCTACTGCCACCCACTCTTGGCCCTGCCGTTGTTGAGAACCACTGAAGTGAACAACTAGTGAGAGCAACTAGTGAGAGGTGCAGATTACACACACAAACAGCATGAAGTCATAAAAAAAGTGCTGAGAACCACCATGGGGCACTCTTGCTCCAGACCTCCTTTTAGTGGAAAAGCCTGAAACATCATTGGAACAGCATTACTGTCATCTGGTTTGCCCAATAAGGAGCATGATTTGAAGTAACACACTTTACTTATATAGTTACTTGGAGCTAACACTACTTACATTCAGTGTGGAGTAGACCATCCAAACTCATAAATTCTACACATGTTCCTGCTATAAACAATTGGGATTCACAATTAGATCCAATTACTTTTCACTTCCAAGAACTCAATCACCTCTGTCATAAGATGTTCATTACATCTGAATTTTTATTTTTGCTTTCTTGGCAATTTACAATCCTTCTTAACATTGGCCCTGAAGAAGACATGGAGAGCTTCCAGACCTGTAAAAAGACTTAGTCGTCTTTCTGGACAGCTCGATAAAGATGTATGCTCAGTACACACTGGTAATCCAAAAAAAAAAAAAGGCAGTAGAAGCAAAAGGATTTGGAAAAAATATGGGATATATTATTATTCTATTTCATAAATCATCCATAACTTATCTTTAACATTTAGGGCCATCTTCTCCCAAAAGGGACAAAAATTCCACAAAAGAGCAATAAAAAAGAAGCAAGGCAGGGTGAGGATTTTCACATACAGAGGAATTGAAAAGGCTGGAACTTTGTTTTTTGAAAAGGAGGACAGTAATTCAGAGTAATTAGGGAAATGTGAAATAATGTGTAATGGGAAGCAAAATGAGTAAAACGAATGAATGAATGGCATATGCTATGCAAATTAACCAAGTCACTTTAATCAGAACCTACATAGCCATAATTATAACAATAATTCAAACATTTTAACCCAATTTTTATCAACTGATTTAGAGCATTTATTTAAACTGAATTAAAGGCAATGATATTTTATATAAAATCATATAAAACTCCAAGTCTTAAAAGACTAGCAAAACAAATTGGTTTCTGACTTTTTCTGTACTAGAAAAACTATCAACCTCTAATTTAAATGTTATCAGCTACACTTTAATAAATTAGACAAATAGATCAAATTAAGTAGTTTCAAGTGAAATATAGACCTACATAAACAAAGGACTGCCATGAAAATGTTATTTTCCTGGAGGACTCAACCCAGCACATAAAATGAAACTTGAAAATCAAACAACAAAAAAGAAGCTTTACACTTTCTGGGAAACACTTAATAAAAATGATTAACTCCTACTTAGAACAACTGGAGGATGAGAGCTTTGGTACATTTATGAGAGTTAGGATGAGTGGCCTCACATAGATGGAGTACACACAACACCATGTATAATGTACCTTTCCCTATTTCAACATTCCATGTGGCCTATAAATGAGTTGAGAACAAAACTACATGTGTTATAGATGCAGTAATTAAAAAATTAGGACTGTCTTTAATAGAAATGCACCAGCAACAGGCAACCATCATTACCTTTATGCTTTAAAAGCAAGCAGAATACTTCTTGGGGAAAAAAACCATTATGAGGCCTTAGGCTCACCACTTAGTTCTGCAGAGCTCCAAAGAGCCACAGGCCACAGAAAAGCCTGACTTCAGTGAATACTGATTCTAGAAGTGTCATCCATGTCATACAACGCTAGGTCTTCTGAAGTTCCAGTGCTATTCAGACAGAAATTATTTTTCCTATCTCTGCACAGTATTCTCTTCATCCCTAGATTGCATGCCTGGAAACTAACAGGTAGTGTAATAAATAAGAGCATAAGATAGTACAGTGATCAGCACACTGGCTTTGGCATTAAATGAACCTAGTATGTGTCTCTACCATGCCACTTGCCAGCAGGGAACCTTGAAGGGGTTCCTCAACTGTCTGAGTTTGCTTCCTCATCCACTTAGTGAGGGCAACATCAGGCCTGCCCCATAGGCCTTTTGGGGAGTCAAATAAAAGACTAATTGCTTAATATAGTGTCCCACAAATGGCAAGATTTCAATAATGTTGGCTATTTTTATAGAAAAACTATAGCCACAATCTACCTTATCTGAAAATACAGGCTCATACAAACTGTACAAAGCTTCCAGAAATGCAATTTGACAATGTGCTTCGAAATCCTTAAAAGCGTTAGTACAGGGACTTCCCTGGCAGTCCAGTGGTTAAAACTTCACCTTCCAGTGCAAAGGGGGTGAGGGTTCAATCCCTGGTTAGGAAGCTAAGATCCCACCTGCCTCGCAGCCAAAAAACCAAAACAGAAAACAGAAGCAATATTGTAACAAATTCAATAACGACTTTAAAAAATGGTCCACATCAAAAAAACAAAACAAAATAAAAACTTAAAAAAAAAAGTGATAGTACAATTTGCAGGAGAAATTTCACCTCCAGGAATACAGCCTAGAGAAACAAAATGCAGCCTCCACATGTATAGGAATGCTCATTGTGTTGATGTTTTTAAATCTGAACTTTTAATTTTCAGATAATTGTAGATTCACATGCAGTTCTATAAAACAATATAGAGAGATCCTGTATACCCTTTCCTCAATTTTCCCTAATAATAACATTTTACAAAACTATGATACAATATCAAAACTAGGGTATTGACATTGATAAAGTCAAGATGTTGAATATTTCCATGACAAGGCTCTCCCACATTGCCCTTTTATAGCCACACCTACCTCCTTCCTATTCTCTCCCACCTCCTTCTTAACCCCTGGCAACCAGTAATGTGTTCTCCATCTCTATAACGTTGTCATTTCAAGTATGTTGTACCAGTGGAATCATACAGTATGAAATCTGTGAGACTGGCTTTTTACACTCAACATAATTCCCTAAAGATTCATCCAAGTTGCATGTCTCAATAGTTCATTCCTTTTTATTGCTGAGTAGTAGTCCCTGGTGTAGATGTACCATACACCCATTGAAGGATACATGGGTTGTTTCCAGTTTGAGATTCATGAATAAAGCTGCTATGAACATTTGTGTACAGGCTTTTTGTGAACATAAGTTTTTACTTCTCTGGGAGGAATACCCAAGAGTTCAATTGCTGGGTCATATGGTAGTTGCATATTTATTTTTTTTAGGGAGCTGCCAAAATGTTTTCAGAGTGCCTGTACCATTTTACATTCCCACCCGCAATGTATGAGTAATCCATTGTATTGTTTTAAACACTGAAAACAGTAAACCACCTCAGTTTCTAGTGGCAAAAACAAGTAATGCTATAGCCTCAGGATGGACTAATATTAGGGCATTTAAAATAGTATTTAATGCATCTTTATGGGAAGAAAATACCATTTATTGTTAAGTTTAAAAATTCAAATATAAGTAGAAATAAATATAACTATATAAATGTATGTTGTGTATATACATGTACATGTACACACACACACACACACACACGCGCGCGCGCGCACACACACACAGAACTGGAAAACTAGCCAAAACATAACTCTAAGAAACATAAATTAGAAGTTTACACTTTTAATACTTATTTTTTGAATTTTCTATATTGACTATGTGCTACTTTTATAATTTAAAAGTGTTTCTTCTTAATCAATAAAATTATGATCTAACCACCAAGTCAATATCTCTTCTTTAAAATACGTGCAAACGTACCATGATTTATTCATCCAATGCCCTAATTATACACATGGATGATTTTTCCAGCTTTTTCCCGCTTCGAACAATGCTATAGTGAGAATCCTTGAATATACAGTCTTACACTCTGACGACTTCATTTCTTTAGGAGAGATTCTTAAAGGCAGAACTGACAGGTCAAAGAAGATGATTAGTTTTTACTTTAATCTACCAGATCACTTTCCAAAGAGAATATTTCACATTCCCAAGAGCAATTTATGAGAGCTATTTCCCCACATTCTTTTTACTTCTAGATGTTATGAGTCTTTTACATTTTTGCCAATATAATGCATGAAAATGAGAGCTTGTTGCTACTTTGATTTGCATTTCCCTCACAACATGTGATGTTTGCATCTTTTCATTTGTGTATTGCACACCTGATTTCCTCTTTCATCTATTACCTGTTGATATTCTTTGTCCAGTTTAAAACTGGGTACTTATTTTTTCCTTATCAATTGTAGGGGTTTTAAAATATAGTAAGAACATTAGGACATTAACCCCTTGACTGTTACATGTATTACAAATATTTTCTCCCTACATGATTTGCTTTCAACTTTTGCCTATTTTATTTTTCCAAGAAAATGTCTTTATTTTTTATATGGCTAAATTTGTCAATCTTCTTGGCTTCTAGATTTCTTACGTTGTTTAGAAGTCTACCTCAATACACACACACAGCCCCCCAAGGTTATACAAAGGATGTCCTAAGTTGCCTTCTAATATTTTTAATATTTTGCACTTAGTACTTTAAATTTTCTTTTATTTTTATATAATAGTCTTTATATTTGGTGCACAGCAAGCATCCACGCAGATAGGAGGAGTGGGAATCATTTTCTTACTTACTTATTTATTTATTTATTTTTATTTATTGGCTGTGTTGGGTCTTCATTGCTGCACGTGGGTTTTCTCCAGTTGTGGCGAGCGGGGGGCTATGCTTCATTGCAGTGCTTGGGCTTCTCACTGCGGTGGCTTCTCTTGTTGCAGAGCATGGACTCTAGGCATGCAGCTTTCTGTAGCTGTGGCACCAGGCTCAGTAGTTGTGGCTCGCGGGCTCTAGAGCACAGGCTCAGTAGTTGTGGTTCACGGGCCCAGTTGTTCCGCAGCATGTGGGATCCTCTCAGATCAGAGCTCGAACCCATGTCCCCTGCATTGGCAGGCAGACTCTTAACCACTGCACCACCAGGGAAGTCCCTTCTTACTAATTTAAAAGGCCAAATTCCCATAGGAATTTACAATTATTCCTGGACTCCCTATTATCATTTATCTATCTATTTTTGTGCTAATACCACAAAATTTTGATTAAGTAGCTTTATCATAAATTTTAATATCTGATAAGGCAATTTTCAAAACTGTCTTAGTGTTTCAAGAACACATTCTTCTACACGAACTTTAAAATCAGTTATATCCATATGTTAAGTAAAAAATGTCAAGCTGTGGAACAGCATATATAGTATGATCTTATGGCCTAAAAAATAGGAAACACTAGGATGGGAAAAGAGAGTGGAGGAGTGATGTACATCTGCATCAAACCAAGCTGTCAATACCAGTTACTTCAGAAGAATGGAATTAGGTGTAGAGATTGGCCTTCTCCACCCGGTTGTTGCGTTGCTTTGTGGTTTGGCTGTTACAGGTATGCTAGTTTCAGAGAAAAACCCAATTAAATATTTTAAATAAATAAACTATAATTTCATTATTAGAGCTGGAAGAGACCTGAGAATGTATCTCTTCCAACTCCTACCCAAACAGGAATCTCCTTGGCAATATCTCTGCCAGACAGTCTTTTATACTGTTTGAAAACATCCAGAGACAGGGAGTTCTCTTATTTTTGCTCTGCTGCCTGCTTTATCATTGGAGAGCTGTAATGTTGGAAGGCTCTTTCTTACATTTGTTTAAAATATGTCAGCCTCTAGTATCCACTCAGGTCCTGCGCCTGTCTTCTGGAGCAACATAGTATAAAGAGGATTTTTTCTTTGGTCCCCTAAGCATTTAATTGTTCCACAATCAACTAAGTCAATCCTTCAACTGCACTATTATCATTGTTAGTGGTGGTGTTGTTATACACATTTTTAGAGTGTATCTTGTATTAAGCACTGTGTAATTAACCATTTTACATGGATTTACTTATTTAATTCTCACAGTAACCCAGAGATGTGGCTATTGTTACTACCTCCATTTTATGGAGGAAGAATGTAAACCCAAGAGGTTACTAATCTGCCTGAAATCATTTAGCTAGTAAATGATGGCACCAGGACTCAAATCTACATCTGGCTGGCTCCAAAGACTATATTCTAACTACAGCACTGCACTTTACTGCCCCTCTATTATAATAATATTATGGGGTTTTTATTTTAATGTAAACAATGCTACAATGAACATCTTTGGCTATGTCTCCTTTGCACATGTGCCAGAAGCAAAAACCCAGCTCACAGAATATGTACACTTTCAGTGTCATAAGAAACTACAAAATTGGCCTCTACAAAGTAGCTGACCAATTTATACTCTTAACCTTAACTTTCTATGCTTAATAAGGGCTCCCAATGCTACCCTGATCCTAATCCCTAGAACCTGTGAATGTTACCTTTATGGCAAAAGGGATTTTACACAAGTAATTAAGGTACAGGGGAGGTGAAGGGAGATTTGAGTACAGAAATTAAAGGAAAAATAAAATGTAATGATGAAAGCAGGGGAAGAAAGATGATGTGATGTGAGGAAGAGATGACAAGACAAGGAATGCAGGCAACTTCTACAAACTAGAAAAGACAAGGAAATAGTTTCCCCTAAATTCTCCAGAAGGAACCAGACCTGACAATACTTTGGTTTTAGCCCCTTAAAACTGTTTTTGGATTTTGGGCCTCAGAATTATAAGTGAATAAATTTGTGTTGATTTAGGCTACCAAGTTTGCAATAATTTGTCATGGCAGCCATAGGAAACTGATATAATTTTTAAGACCATTTAAAAAAAATGATGAATGCACTGAATTTTATTTATTCCTTTTTTCTATATCCAATGAGATAGATTTTATCTTTTTTGCTTTGTTAAAATTTTTAATTACATTGATCTTTTTTCAACATCAAATAATCCTTAAATTTCTGGGAAAAATCATACTTAGTCATGATGTATTTTTAAAATATATTGTGGAGTTCACTTTGATAATAGTTTGCTTCTAGTTTTTGTATTGATGTAGGAGTGTCCCCTCATTTTCTCCTTTTTACTTTGCAGTCTACTGGGGAGAGATATATATATAATGGGGAGAGATAGAATAATGGAATAAAACTATTTCTTTAACAGAATATAGAAGGAACATCAAGAACAGAACAGAACAAATAACCATGCAAGGCACATATTTCCTGTCTGGCCACAATTTCTGACGCCCTCTGTCCTTGGACCTTTATAAGACTGACTCCATCGGCCATGTTCCATCTAGGCAATCTGCTAGTTTCAGGCAGGTTTCTCTGTCTTCCTTCAGAACTTGGAGCACATAGTCAGTTGTTCAAAAGGGACCACCTGTCACCTAAGAGCCTTCATCTTTAGTTTGCCATTTTATCCCCAATCCCTAGAACTGGGTACCTTCCCCTCGTCACTCCCCTTATATAAAGGTGCCTTCTACTCATCATCTTCCCAAATGAAAATGTCTTCAACACATTCCTCCCAAATAAAGCTGTCATCTACTCATTGCCCCTCCTCCCAAATAAAGGCTTCAAAACTTTAAGAATCCAAGCTGTGCTATAAGTTCACAGGACTGTACATCTATAGAACAAAGGCTTAGTAGTTGTTAATTGTTCAAGTTGGGCTTTTTGTCACTATTCTTGTTGTTACTGTTGTTAACATAACTTCCCAACTCACATCTCATCTTCCACAGTGATGACTCCAATCCTATATTCTCCCCAATCCTACCCTTACTCTCAGAAAATCAACATGCATGGTAGTTGTACTCATAATGACTCCATTATTTTTCTTTTCCCCAAGACCACAGCTTTTTCTCTCTTCAACTTGTCATCTACAACAAAAGTCCTGTCTCCTTCAGGACTAGTGTTTTCAAAGTTATATTATAACTCATATAAGAAACATATCCTCTCTGGAGGCAATTTAGCATTATACATAAAAGATGTAAATATATTTACCTACCCAAACTATTTCTAAGAATTTACCCTAAGGAAATAATTGGAAAGATCTGAACACAAAGGATGTTCATGGCAACATTATTTGTAAATTAAAAAAATTAAAAACAGCCTATATCAATAAAGGAATGACTAAATAAATTTCAATATGTCTGTGTAATGGAATACTATATAGTCATTAAAATTGATGAAACAGACTAAAATTGAATAATATTAGTGTCCATGACATGAATAAATGTCCATGACACCTTACTGATTGAAAAGGAATACTGCAGAGAAGCATGTATAATATGATTTAATTTAGGTAGAAATTTTGTGTATATGGTTATATATATATATATATATATATATATACACACACACACACATATATATATACACACACACTATATATATATATATATATATATATATATATATATATATATATATATATATATATATATGAGATGAGATTTGGAGTGATTTTTTCTTTATGTTTTATATCTTATATTTATTTGTTTATGTACTGTATGTGTGTGTGTTGGTGTGTGTGTGTGTATGTACACAAGGTTTCAGTTGATAATGGACAGCATTTAGTAAAAATATTTTGGCAACCAAATACTTTATCAAACACCACTCTAAAGCATAGGACTGGCCATAAGAGGTGAAACTGGTCTAGTTAGACCAATTGGATAAAGGGCCTAAGACGTCTGGATAGATACACTGTCGGAAAACCTCTATTTTCAATGTGTTCCTTCTATGTAAAATTTGTATATTTTTCCAAGGTTCAGCTTGATGTGGCTTTCACATGATCCCTCCAGAAATAAACAGACAAGGTTTTAGTGACTGTGTCAAAGCATGTCATCTGTTAACTTATAAATGTTAATATTGACAATTGACAGGTAGGTAGGAACTGCTTATAAGAATTATAGGCATTTCTGAGTATATATTTACTGAATCTTTTAGAAATTAAACTTAGAATTTGTGCCAAGTGCAATGTTAAACACACTATTTTGAACTTAATGTGGTACATAACCATGTTTATAAGAATTGTATTCATTTCTGAGACATTTTGTTACCCCAGTCAAAGACTTTTTATGTGTTTTGGCACATGTATTTATTTAATCAAAGGCTTAAAAGTTTTAAGAAGTATAAAAATGGCTGAACCATGTGAAGGAATTCTGAGAAGGCATGGATGAAATGCTAATGAAACACTGGAGAAGAGGTCCAATAAATACTGGGACTAATGCAAAATTCTAGGATAAAGACAGAGAAAGGACATTTAAGGAAGAGAACACTTGGAAAGCAGTAGAGGAAAAAAAACACAGAAGCAATCTAATAGGAATACCACATGCAAATAATTAAGCTGGAGAAGTACTTCAAAGAAAATATATAGCTTAAAATAGCAAGGCAATGCAGATATTGTCAACTAGATTTAAACACAGAATAAATACAATCATATTTTGTTAATAACTATTAAGAGCTGATAGACTAGAATACATTATATCGAGTATGGCTAGTTTTCAACAATGTGAGATGATCACGCGCTACTGCTTATCAATTTGAGGGTTACAAATTGCCTCATCAAGCTGAGGGCTGGACACTGGGGAGCAGATGCACCAGTCCCTAGTGACAGGTGGAGTCCCAACAACGTTGGAACAGCCCTGGGGCTGAGTGGAGGTGAGAAACTGGCTCAGGGAGATTTGGGCTGTACCTGGGTTCCACAACCAGCAAGTGACTGAGGCATCACTTCATCCACTTCTGCTGCTCTCTAAAGTGTTGGGTGCCTGACACAGTTCCCCAACCAGGGGTCAAACTCATGCCCACTGCAGTGGAGGCGCAGAGCTTTAACCACTGGATTGCCAGGGAATTCCCCAGAATCTGCTTTTTACCAAGACTCTTCCCACCAAACAGCCATGTGGCTGACAACGTTTTGGTGCTCCAGCCGGGTGTCAGCCCTAAGCCTCTAAGGTGGGAGAACCGAGTTCAGGACACTGGACTACCAGAAACCTCCCGGCCCAACATAATATCAATTGGCAAGAGCTCTCCCAGAGATCTCCATCTCAAAGCTAAGACCCAGCTCCACTCAACCACCAGAAAGCTCCAGTGCTGGACACCCTATGCCAAACAACTAGCAAGACAGGAACACAACCCCACCCATTAGCAGAGAGGATGCCTAAAACCACAATAAGTTCACAGACACCCCAAAACTCACCACCGCACGTGGTCCTGCCCACCAGAAAGACAAGATCCAGCCTCATCCATCAGAACAAAGGCAGCAGTCCCCTCCACTAGGAAGCCTACACAACCCTCTGAACCAACATTACCCACTGGGAGCAGACACCAAAAACAACAGGAACTATGAACCTGCAGCCTGCAAAAAGGGGACCCCAAACACAGTAAGTTAAGCAAAATGAGAAGACTGAGAAATACGCAGCAGATGAAGGAACAAGGTAAAAACCCACCAGACCAAACAAATGAAGAGAAAATAGGCAGTCTACCTGAAAATGAATTCAGAGTAATGATAGTAAAGATGATCCAAAATCTTGGAAATAGAATGGAGAAAATACAAGAAATGTTTAACTAGGACCTAGAAGAACTAAAGAGCAAACAAACAATGATGAACAACACAATAAATGAAATTAAAAATTCTCTAGAAGGAATCAATAGCAGAATAACTGAGGCAGAAGAACAGATAAATGACCTGGAAGATTAAATACTGGAAATAACTACAACAGAGCAGAATAAAGAAAAGAGAATGAAAAGAATTGAGGACAGTCTCAGAGACCTCTGGGACAACATTAAACGAACCAACATTCGAATTATAGGGATCCCAGAAGAAGAGAAAAAGAAAGGGACTGAGAAAATATTTGAAGAGATTATAGTTGAAAACTTCCCTAATATGGGAAAGGAAATAGTCAATCAAGTCCAGGAAGTTCAAGAGACCCATAAAGGAAAAATCCAAGGAGAAACACACTGAGACACACAATAATCAAACTATCAAAAATTAAATACAAAGAAAAAATATTAAAAGCAGCCAGGGAAAAGCAACCAATAACATACAAGGGAATCTCCGTGAGGTTATCAGCTGATCTTTCAGCACAAATTATGAAATCCAGAAGGAGTGGCAGGACATATTTAAAGTGATGAAAGGGGAAAACCTACAAACAAGATTACTCTACCCAGCAAGGATCTCATTCAGATTCAATGGAGAAATTAAAACCTTTATACACAAGCAAAAGCTAAGAGAACTCAGCACCACCAAACCAGCTTTAAAACAAATGCTAAAGGAACTTTCCTAGGGAGGAAACACAAGATTAGGAAAAGACCTACAATAACAAACCCAAAACAATTAAGAAAATTATAATAGGAACACACATATCAATAATTACCTTAAATGTAAATGGATTAAATGCTCCAACAAAAAGACATAGACTGGCTGAATGGATAGAGAAACAAGACCTGTATGCTGTCTACAAGTGACCCACTTCAGAATTAGGGACACATACAGACTGAAAGTGAGGGGATGGGAAAATATTCTATGCAAATGGAAATCAAAAGAAAGCTGGACTAGCAATTCACATATCAAACAAAATAGACTTTAAAATAAAGACTAATACAAGAGACAAAGGAGGACACAACATAATGATCAAGGGATCAATCCAAGAAGAAGATATAACAATTGTAAATATTTATGCACCCAACATAGTAGCACCACAATACAAAAGACAAATGTTAACAGCCATAAAAGGGGAAATCACCAGTAACACAGTCATAGTAAGGGACTTTAACACCCCACTTTCACCAATGGACAGATCAATCAAAATTAAAATAAATAAGGAAACACAAGCTTTAAATGATACATTAAACAAGATGGACTTAATTGATATTTACAGGACATTCCATCCAAAAACAACAGAATACACTTTCTTCTCAAGTGCTCATGGAACATTCTCCAGTATAGATCATATCTTGGTTCACAAATCAAGCCTTGGTAAATTTAAGAATTCTGAAATTGTATTAAGCCTCTTTTCTGACCACAATGCTATGAGACTAGATATCAATTACAGGGAAAAAAACTGTAAAAAATCCAAACACATGGAGGCTAAACAATATGCTACTAAATAGCCAAGAGATCACTGAAGAAATCAAGGAGGAAATCAAAAAACACCTAGAAACAAATAACAATGAAAACACAATGACCCAAACCCTATGGGATGCAGCAAAAGCAGTTCTAAGAGGGAAGTTTATAGCAGTACAACCCACCTCAAGACATAAGAAACATCACAAATAAACTACCTAACCTTACACCTAAAGCAATTAGAGAAAGAAGAACAAAACAAACCCCAAAGTTAGCAGAAGGAAAGAAACCATAAAGATCAGATCAGAAATAAATGAAAAAGAAATGAAGGAAACAATAGCAAAGATCAATAAAACTAAAAGCTGGTTCTTTGAGAAGATAAACAAAATTGATAAACCATTAGCCAGACTCATCAAGAAAAAGGGAGAAGACTAAAATCAACAGAATTAGAAATGAAAAAGGAGAAGTAACAGCTGACCCTGCAGAAATACAAAGGATCATGAGAGATCACTACAAGCAGCTATATGCCAATAAAATGGATAACCTGGAAGAAATGGACAAATTCTTAGAAATGCACAAACTACCAAGACTGAATCAGGAAGAAATAGAAAATATGAACAGACCAGTCACAAACACTGAAATTGAAACTGTGATTAAAAATCTTCCAAAAAACAAAAGCCCAGGACCAGATGGCTTCACAGGCGAATTCTATCAAACATTTAGAGAAGAGCTAACACCTATCCTTCTCAAACTCTTCCAGAATATAGCAGAGGGAGGAACACTCCCAAACTCATTCTAGGAGGCCACCATCACGCTGATACCAAAACCAAAGGTGTCACAAAAAAAGAAAAATACAGGCCAATATTACTGATGAACATAGATGTGAAAATCCTCAACAAAATGCTAGCAAACAGAATCCAGCAGCACATTAAAAGAATCATACAGCATGATCAAGTGGAGTTTATCCCAGGAATGCAAGGATTCCTCAATATATGCAAATCAATGTGATACATCATATTAACAAATTGAAGGAGAAAAACCATATGATAATCTCAATAGATACAGAAAAAGCTTTCAACAAAATTCAACACCTATTTATGATAAAAACCCTCCAGAAAGTAGGATAGAGGGAACTTACCTCAATATAATAAAGGCTATATATGACAAACCCACAGTCAATATCATTCTCAATGGTGAAAAACTGAAACCATTTCCCCTAATATCAGGAAGAAAACAAGGTTGTCAACTCTCACCACTATTATTCAACATAATCTTGGAAGTTTTAGCCACAGCAATCAGAGAAGAAAAAGAAATAAAAGGAATCCAAATCAGAAAAGAAGAAGTAAAACTGTCACTGTTTGCAGATGACATGATACTATACATAAAGAATCCTAAAGATGCAACCAGAAAACTACTAAAGCTAATCAGTGAATTTGGTAAAGTAGCAGGATACAAAATTAATGCACAGAAATCTCTGGCATTCCTATATACTAACGATGAAAAATCTGAAAGTGAAATCAAGAAAACACTCCCATTTACCATATATCCTGTATTACTATATACTAATGATGAAAAATCTAAAAGAGAAATTAAGGAAACACTCCCACTTACCATTGCAACAAAAGGAATAAACTACCTAAGGAGAATAAAGACCTATATGCAGAAAACTATAAGACCCTGAAGAAAGAAATTAAAGATGATACAAGCAGATGGAGAGATATACCATGTTCTTGGACTGGAAGAATCAACATTGTGAAAAGGACTCTACTACCCAAAGCAATCTACAAATTCAGTGCAAGCCCTATCAAACTACCAATGGCATTTTTCACAGAACTAGAGCAAAAAATTTCACAATTTGTATGGAAACACAAAAGACCCCGAAAAACTAAAGCAATTGTGAGAAAGAAAAATGGAGTTGGAGGAATCAGCTCCCTGACTTTGGACTATACTACAAAGCTATAGTAATATAGACGTATGGTACTGGCAGAAAAACAGAAATATAGATCAATGGAACAGGATAGAAAGCCCAGAGACAAACCAAAACTTATATGGTCACATTATCTTTGATAAAGGAGGTAAGAATATACAACAGAGAAAGAGACAGCCTGTTCAATAAGTGGTGCTGGGAAAACTGGACAGCTACATGGAAAAGAATGAAATTAGAACAACTCCCTAACACCATACACAAAAAATAAACTCAAAATGGATTAAAGACCTAAATGTAAGGCCAGACACTGTAAAACTCTTAGAGTAAAACAGAGGCAGAATACTCTATGACATAAATCACAGCAAGACCCTTTCTGACCCACCTCCTAGAGAAATGGGAATAAAAATAAACAAATGGGACCCTAATGAAACATAAAGGCTTTTGCACAGCAAAGGAAACCATAAACAAGAAGAAAAGACAACCTTAGAATGGGAGAAAATATTTGCAAATGAAGCAACTGACAAAGGATTAATCTCCAAAATATACAAGCACTCATGCGGCTCACTATCAAAAAAACAAACAACCCAATCCAAAAATGGGCAGAAGATCTAAATAGACATTTCTCTAAAGAAGATATACAGAATGCCAACAAACACATGAAAGGATGCTCAACATCACTAATCATTAGAGAAATGCAAATAAAAACTACAATGAGGTGCCACCTCACACCATTCAGAACGGCCATCATCAGAAACTCTACAAACAATAAATGCTAGAGAGGGTGTGGAGGAAAGGGAACCGTCTTGCACTGTTGGTGGGAATGTAAATTGATACAGCCACTATGGGGAACAGTATGGAGGTTCCTTATAAAATTAAAAATAGAACTACCATATGACCCAGCAATCCCACTACTGGGCATATACCCTTAGAAAATCATAATTCAAAAAGAGTCATGTACCACAACGTCATTGCAGCATTATTTACAATAGCCAGAACATGGAAGCAACCGAAGTGTCCATCAATAGATGAATGGATAAAGATGTGGCACATATATACAATGGAATATTACTCAGCCATAAAAAGAAACGAAATTGAGATATCTGTAGTGAGGTGGATGGACCTAGAATCTGTCATACAGGGTGAAGTAAGTCAGAAAGAGAAAAACAAATACCATATGCTAACACATATATATGGAATCTTAAAAAAAAAAAATTGGTTCTGAAGAACCTAGGGGCAGGACAGGAATAAAGATGCAGACATAGAGAATGGACTTGAGGACAGGGGTAGGGGGAAGGGTGAGTTGGGACAAAGTGAAAGAGTGGCATGGACATATATACACTACCAAATGTAAAATAGATAGGTAGTGGGAAGTGGCCGTATAGCACAGGGAGATCAGCTCGGTGCTTTGTGACCACCTAGAGGGGTGGGATAGGGAGGGTGGGAGAGAGACGCCAGAGGGAGGAGATATGGGGATATATGTATACATATATCTGATTCACTTTGCTATACAGCAGAAACTAACACAACAATGTAAAGCAATTATACTCCAATAAAGATGTTAAAAAATAATAAATTGCGTCACCTATATTAGTAAATTCTTATGCCAGCTCAGCTGATGTGATGGTGTCTTCCAGTGCATTAAGAGAGTGGAACTGAGGCACTGACCCAGTCACATAGCGTACTAACAGCAAGCCTGGAAGCAGACCAAAATTATAGCCCATGAAGTTCAATCCTAAATACTTTTGGATCGACTTCACCAAACCATTCCCTTGAGATGTTAAGATTGATCGCCCCTGCGTGAAGTTGCCAACTTTTCACTGTTACTTTTATTCATGCAACCCTACGTGCTGCAGAAACTCAAGTTTGAAATGGTCCCTGGCTTTGCCTACTAGCCCACAGGAGCAATTCAGTGCTGGAAACTGACACCTTCATCCATTTCCTTATTTGATTTATTCAGGCTCTGTGGGAAACTCACGTGCCTCTCTCTGTGCCTGGAAAGCCAGCCTGATGACCGGACTTATTGGAGGCCAGAACCCTGATGCTCATGGCCCTTCCCTCCTCTGGTGCAGCCCACGTCATTGTCTCTCAAGGATACTTTTGAGTTGACTCTGTCAAAAGAAAATGCTCCAACAGGAAATGAATGACTGGAAATGTTCCTTACAAGACTGCAATTTTTTTTTTTTTTAAATAAAGTTTGTACATCATTCAAGAGCTAGCAGGATAACCTCAAGTATACCATCAGCTAAGTCCAATCTTCAACCTAGAAGTACTATGTCAACTGTTGTTTGCATGGGGCTGAGAGACATCACTCTGTAAAAAGAGAGCTGAGAAAGGTAAAGGTTCCCACAGACATATGATTCAGAAGAGAAGGCTCTCTCCCTTTTAATTTCACTATGTATATGTATAGGTATATACATACGTATATGTATATAATTTCATATATGTATATATAATTTCAGCAAAATTGAAAATGGATTGAGGCAATAAAAGAAGAAGATCATGAGAACTGGACCCATGATAAAAGTTATTATTAATGCAAGGGAAATAATTACAGTTAGCAGGAATCTTATGTGTGAAAGATAGGAGGAAAACTGTAAGAATAAGGAGAGAGCAAAGACAGAGAAAACATGGAATGCTTACATCATAAATGTGTATATAAGAGAGAGATTTGGAGACAGAGACCCAGAGAATGAGATGCATAAGAGAGTGAGCCTGACTTGCAGAGGCAATTTTTTCTAGAGGTTTACCTGAGTGAAACAATGAAGCAATTCTCCAGCCCTACTCCTTAAGCTAATTAGGAGCTGAAGATGAGAACAGGACTGGAAACCAAGAGTACAGAATGTACCACAGCGTGAAGACAAGCTGTAGCTGCTGAACTGAAAAATTAGAGACTGGGAGGGGAGGTCTGAGAGGATTTGGGCACACATAGAGCAGAGGAAATTCCCTCAGGTCAAGGCACAGTGGACGTTATGGTGACTGACCTTAGATCTGAAGAAGACAGATGACCTGGGCTTCTGATTAGGCCATTTTCTTCTCAGTTGACAACGGACCAACTTGGCTTGATTGCAGGCTCAGCCCAGGCATTTTCCTGCTCATGGCAGTTTAAATTTTTGGCTCTGCATGAGGAAATGATTGGGGGACACAGTGGTTCTATCAACTTGTGCAGCTGGATCATGCTCACCCACTATCTCAAGGGCCCAAACCACCTAAACTGCTCCCTGACACCCTCTGGGTGTTTCCTTCACACTCAATCACATTGCTGAGTTGTTCCTGCAATGAATGGGGCCATGACAATGTCTGGCAATGACACACACTGCACAGTGCCAGAGTATCATTTGAAGAATGAGTTCAAGCTGCAGCCATATCCAGACAAAAGCATAAAGCCAAGAGCAGTACTTGATAAGGAACTCAAGGGCAACCGGAAGACAATTCCTTGTCCAAGAGAAGACAAGAGAGAAAAGAGAAGGAGACTTTTCTCAGCAGATTCTTCTGTTTCCATTCCACTATCTTTTATTTTTCCTCACCACTTGCCACAAACTTTTAATTCACCCTCACAGTTGTGTTTCCTTGAAATATTCCTTGTGAGACTTGTGAATTTGCTTTGAATTTTAATTGCATGCTGTTCCTCCTGGTTGGCTTATGTCCCTGGGTTTTGCTGTCCTTTGGGCATCTTTCTTACGTGAGTAGTTTACTGTCACCATAGGACTTTGTGACTTGTTCCTCTCATGAGCAACTCATTAAAAAATTTAACAATCAATACTAAGCCCAAGGTTCAATGCTGGATAGTAGCATTATTAATAGTTTGTATTTTTTCATTTGTCTTTGCTCCTGGTCTCGATTTGAACTGTGTGATTTTCAATCTGTAATCCATGTACATATGAGATACACATATATATGTGTGTGTATATATATAAATATATACATGTGTATATATATATATATATATATATATATGTAATTCTATAATGATGTGTTTTACCTGTTCTTCTTAAAAAATTCATTTATCTTTTAAAAAATAAGCCTAACATATATGGAAAGTACTGTATGCCCTTCTGAAGATGAATGAGAGCATTTTAAAAGGTTTTCTCAGTCTCTCTGTAAGCTCTTTCAGAAGGAGACTCTTAAATGAATTTTCCAGTCTTTCAAGAAGACAGGCAACAATTCCAACATCAGGAAACATCCTTTAGAATTCTAATACCTGCAGCAAGAATATCATGCTTCCCCAGATGGGCCTCCTACTAAGAATATGTTTCGGTTCCTGAAAAAGGCCCTTTAAGCCAAAGTAATTTAAGTACAATTTAATTTTTTCAAACAACGTAATAGAAGGGGTGAAGTTTCTGAAAAATTAACTAAAGAAGTTACCACATGTCACAGATAATAAACAATAAATTATTTTTCAGTAATTGTACAAAAGGCTCTCTTTTGAAACAAAGTTTGGTTTTTTTTAATCATACTTATAGTAGAAAATTGGAAACTAGGAAAGAAGGAAAGGAAATTTCCCATTAACTATAATCTAACTGATTCATTCATTTCAGTAGTCTTCATAATACAGAATCGATCACTGACAAATAGTATGTGGTCGAGCCAGATGACTCGCAAAAGTAACTGAAGTAAGCACTCAGTTGGATCTATCCATTAACTTCCCACAGAGTCAGGGCCTTCAGTTTGCTCCTACCTTCCAAATAATAGTACTGATAATAATAACACTGGTAATAATCATTATTATCAGTTCAGCTAACATTTATTGAGTAATTATCACATTAAGCCCTTAATTTAACACTGCACATACATCTGTTTCAATGTTCACACATGTTTTATGAGGGAGGCATGATTATCCTCCCCATTTTGCAGTTGAGAAAACTGAAGTAACAGCCCTAGGTTCCCACAGCTGTATGTGGTAGGTCCATCATGCATGGGGATCTGACTCCAAAGGCAGGTTTTACTACCACATCATGGATTTTCAAACTTTAGAAGACATAAAAATCACCTGGAGAACTTGTTCAAATGCCAGATTCTCCAGCTCCAGTTCCTGAGACTCTGATTCTGCAGGTCTGAGCTGGGGTGAGGAATCTGCATCTTAGAAGCATCCCAGGGGACTCTAATGGAAGTGGTACACCAGCCACACACTGCTAGTCTGCCTGCATCAATGCAGAAACCAGGAAATGCCTTCCAGTAGTTCTCTAGACTCGGATGTCTTTAACCACAGTAGTTCATAAGCTTTGGCGGCGGGGGGACGGATCCCAGACCCTCTGAGAATCCAATGAAAGCCAAAGACCATCTCTTAATCAAAATGCACCACAAATTTTTTTTGCATTCATTTTCAGGGAGTTAAAGCCGATCAACCCCAGAATAAGGGGCCCCTGTTGTATTCTCTCTTTACCTCTTTTTTTGTAGTGTCTCAACTCATTATTCCCATCTCTGAAATAAGGACATGCACCCTCCTGGCTGCCTGCTTTGCAGACTTTATGAGGATTGTTTTTTAATATACATAAGAGTTCTGAGATACAGAAATAGAAACACTATATGTAAACCTCATGCTCATAACACACAGAGAAATAGGGAAGGATAGATTTGAGTAGGAAACCGAGAAACTTAGAAACAAATAGAAAAGAGAAATTCAGCACAAGGTTAAGGAATTAACTAGCAAATAACCTAAGCATAATCAGAACCGTCATTTGCCATTCACTGAGTACATATTATGTGTCAGGAGACAGCGTGGCTTGTGTCTTTAAAGCATTTTTTCTAGTGCTCCCAAAAGCTTTCTGATGCTCACATCACCTTTATTTTACAAATGGGGAAACCCAAACCCTGAGAGATTACATAATTTTCCCAATACCAAACATCTAGTAAAGTTACTCAAACCCACGTCTATCTGTGTGCAAAGCCTGATTTCCATGATATAAGGATATAGCCAGAGCCCCTTTCCAGCCCATGGATTCCATACACAGACCAGGCAGGGGTTTTAAGGCAAGTCCTGGAACTGGAGAGCTGAGCTGCCACTTCACCTTCCTCCCGACCATCAATTAACCTCAGGCTTTAGTTACTAATATCAGTCAGTTGCCTTGTCCTCCCAATGGAAGCAAAACAACACAAGGCACTAGCAATGCTTAGGTTCTTGGTGGCAGGGCTGCCAAAGACAGATCTGCAGTGTTATAAAGGTTAACATCTTTCTGCTTGCTCTGTGGCAAGCTTCTACTATCAGAACCCTTGGGACCAGCTGCATGAGTCATACTTCTAGATGCTGTTCCAACTGGTAGGAAACAGCCTTTCCTTTAAACAAATTTCACTTTCAGAAAAGGCTTTAAAGCACATTACAGATAGGACCATGAAACATTTGGCTACACGTAAATCCTTCCACAGAAAAAAAATAAAAATTAAAACTAAAAAAAAAACCACCTCCTCATGTACCAGGAACATTAAAACTAAGTCCAGGAAAGTTTTAGCCAGAAGGGACGAAGAGATATCTGGCGGAAAAGAATGTTTTACTCTCACTCTGTTTCAAACCCACAGGGTTCTTTTGAAGAACCCTTTAAGAATAGGAATTAATAGCAAGAACAAAACAAAACAAAAAAGCGTTAACTGAGGCACTAAGCCCAGCAGGTAATCTGTTCTCCTTCTCCACAAGTCGCCCTACACTCCTCTCTTGCCTCAGCCCACCCTAATGTCTTTTCCTTAAGGCCACTTTTCACATCCTTCTTTGGTGGAATAAAGCTGTAATGCAAGCTTACCTCAGCACTAATAGATATTGCAAGGAACCACTTCAGCTTGACTCCTGTCTCTAGCCCTTCACCCCCCAACTCCTGTCAATAACACAGTCCTCTGCACCCAAAGTGACAGCTCTAAATGCACCAGCAATTTTTCGTACCATCCAATGAACCTTTCCCCATTAATTTTTTTTTAAGGGGACCTAGCTCCTTTAGCTATATCAGGCTATTCTTGGCTGGTTACTGGAGGAAACCTGTTACATCAGGCAGTTGCTTTTCTTGTTGTCAAAGGTAAGCTTTTCTGATCTGGTATAGGCCTGATTCCTCTATTTATTAACTAACCTCGTGACTTTCAACAAACTATCATACATCTCAGAACTTTTCTTTTTTTGCAATACCTTCCCTTAACTGTGATATAAGAGATCATGTTTTCAAAAACCATAATAAAGGACACAAACATAATGCTTTATTATAATGGTTATTGGTATTGCTTTTATATTATACATCATCTAGAGGTTTCTGAGACACCCAGGAACAAAGGCTCATTAACAACAGACAAGGCAATTCTCAGCTCAGGACCCTGGATAGATAAGTTAGTAGGCTCAACACTTTTCTGAACAAAACAGAATTTAACATGTAACAGATTCAATATTTTATTAAACATAATAAACCCCATAACCTTGGATTTCTAATTGCTTACCACTTACTAGAATACAGTGGACAAATGCACAATGGCTTAGAATTCAGGAACCAAAAGTAACACATCAGTGGTTTTTGTTTTTTTTTTTTCTTGCGTTATGCGGGCCTCTCACTGTTGTGGCCTCTCCCATTTGCGGAGCACAGGCTCCGGACGCGCAGGCTCAGCGGCCATGGCTCACGGGCCCAGCCGCTCCGCGGCATGTGGGATCTTCCCGAAACGGGGCACGAACCCGCGTCTCCTGCATCGGCAGGCGGACTCTCAAGCACTGCGCCACCAGGGAAGCCCACATCAGTGGTTTTGCAAATAATTGTCTAAAACCAAGCCAATAGCAATGGGGGAGGGCAACCCTCAGTAATATCTAACTCAGAAAGCTTGATTCAGCCCCTCAGTGGTCAGGGTTCCACTGCAGAGAAAAGAATTTAATCTGGCTAGTTTAAGCAGAACTGGGTTTATTACAGTGAGCTAAATGGTTTACAGGACATTGGGAGGGTTAACGAAACAAACTCTAGGTTCTTGTAGAAACAATTCCCAAGCCACACAGCAGAACCAGGCCACCTAGGTTGCTGCCTGCTGGTTGGGAAGCTGGTCTACAAACACACCCCCCTGCCAGGAGGAAGAGACTTCCTCATGCCCTGCCATCGCTGCTGGTTCCAGGACTCCACCAGAGGACCATGTGCACCGGCAATATGCGTGCCGAGTGACCCGCCTCTCAACACCCACTATACTAGAGGCTGCGCCCTGGAGCCTTTACAAACGAATAAGGCTACAGAGAAAACACAAGCTCCTTAATCCTCCCTGCCAGCAGGAGCAACACGTTTGCCTTTCAAATAAGAGAGTATCTAAGCCCCACCCAACAACTCAGGCTGCAAGGGTGCCTGGGAAATGTAGTTTTTTGCTTTTCAGGCCCTGCCATGTGTAGGAAGGCACAGTAAAAGGAGGTTGAAACAGATGCTGCATTACAACCCCTCATGCCCCACCACGTAAGTCAATGTTAAGAGACTCATCTTTTTCACAATCCCTTCTCCTCCCCACCCACCCACCAAGACTGCTGAGAGAGATGTAGGAAAACTAGGTGATAAATGTAGTAAGAATTTGGTTGTACAAATAGATGGCTCAGAGTTGGTACAGCTGTTCACACTAGGCTGCTTAGGGGGAGAGGTTACAACTAAGTTGAGGAAACTTTCTCTCCATTAGCCAGCAACATTTAAGAAAAAGTTCTGTTCCCCTTAGGACCCTCAGGGGACACAGGATTGCTTTCCTCCCACCGGTGGTCTGAGCTCATTATGCCACTCTGTTATATGCCCTACCCACAAGCCACTATAGGGTAACCTGGCATTATTTTAAATCTTCTCTTCTGAATGAAGCAATCAGATTACTCATCTGAGATTCACCTAATCCTATTAGGCAGAACTTCCAGACTCACCAAAGACTCTAACAGGAGAGAGCTCTACTAACAGAAAATTGTCTATTTGTTAATAAATATCTAGCCAAAATAGTCTTCTTTGTGCAATTAGAGTTGCTGTAGTGTTCTTGTTTGCATGTATTTTACAACAAGGTCTTTGTTCTCTGTCTCTGCTGTCTGCTGTATTTCAGCACCTTCTGTCAAGTGACCCTGAATTCCAAGATCCCATAACACACTGAACAAATTCCTGTTAGGTGCTATTATATGTCAAGTACAAGAGACACAGAAATAAATAAGACAGACGAGGTCCCTGCCCTGGTAGGGCTTATAGTCTAGTGACAAGTTCTAACAAGATGTTTAGCACAGAAAGCAACAACATTACAGTCCTGAAATCTGTGTAGAATTTCTGAGAATGAATCGCTCTGGAGTTACTCACCTTTGGATTTTGTTCCCACACGTGAAGTAGCTTTAGCTACACAATAAAATTTCTTCAGTGTTTGAATCTGGAAGAATATACCAATCAAGGTCAATATATAGGCCAAGTGTAGTATTCCAGGCCCCGGTGCTAATGCTGGACAGGTATTTCTGTTCTGAAGAAGGGAGCCTGGAGCTGATATGGGCCATAACTGAGATGTGGGGCTTCTGGTCAGGGTTCTGGTGTAGATGTGTATCAGCGGAGAAGCCTCATGAAACTTGATCTCAATGACAATTAACTGGCCACAGGTCACATTTCAGTTATCTTCCTGGAAAACAGGGATAACAAGCAAGCCAAACTAACTTAGCCATGGTTTTCTTTACTGTCTGAATAGCACCTGCTTCCATTTAGCTAAGGAAAAAAATCTTTTAAATTCAATTTCCCTCAAAATTCATGCAGGTTGAGAAGGTGTTAAACAAAAAAGGGGCAAGTTGTGCCCAAAAGATTTTAAAATAGTGCTCTAGAGATTTTACAAAATCCCTCAGGCTGTGAAATTCCCCTCATTCCCAGGTCAATTCCAGTTTGGTTTATATTTAAGCTGGAATTTGGAATGACATTTAATTCTATCAAAACAAGACAGACTAGTCACACTGGGCTTTCCTGGTTCCATATTGGAAAAGAATGGGCCTAATCCTTGTGAGCGGGACCTCATTCCCTCTCCTTTCAGCAGTCTTTTCTATGAGCCAGCAGTGCTAGGCATTAGAAATACTGAGGTGAGTAAGTTATGATCACTGCCTTCCAGAAAAATAGCCTTTACTTCACAAAAAGAGATCAAATATAGTTCCATCAAAGGCATAGGGCCCTATCTGACAGTGGTCACACATGAGCAGCCTATCTTGGGCATCAAGCAAGTGTGGAGATAAATGAAGACCAAGCAAATGAGAAGAGCAAAGGCTATGTATTCAGAGCTTGCTGTAGCAAGGTTGTCAGCCACAATCACTTGTGTTTCAGCAGAGACTCAAAGGCAGGCACAGGAATGGGAAAGCTTGATAGTGGGATAAAAGGAAGCCTTCAGGTATGCCCTGGCTGGAGGCTGTTGGCCTGAGAAAGCTGGAGGTGGTTTAACTAGAAGCGGGGCATCCGATGTGATTGGTCAGGATGCATGTTTGTCTTCCTTTAGTTGGTCCTAAGCTGGAAGTGGGGACAAAAATGTAGTTATTAATCAAGTCCTTGGTGCCAATTGCTTAGCTTCCTGTATTGTCACTAGAGATGTCAATCTGACTTCCTACAAGCCTGACATCTAGCAGGCTGGCTTTCTGGGCTATTTATCGTTGATAAGGGGTTGGTATCCTGGACTGGTTGCTGCAGGTTGTATGTCAGAGTTTTATTCTTACATATGGTCCAGCAATTGTCCATTTGTATATTAGGTCCCTCACAAGCTTAAGGTTCGATTGTGTCCTGGCCCTAGGACTCCATTTGACATTAACTCCCCCTTGTAGTATGAGCAGCTCTGGAACTTGCCACCTAGACCTCCTTAGTGTCTCCCAACATGCTCAACTTCTGGCCTTCATGACCTTCATACAAGGAGAATGCCTGACAGACTTCCTCCAGGCAAGCTCCTTCCTGCCTCTTTGCACTGACTCCACTCTCTGTAAGGTAAGGAGAACCAGCCTTGCCCACAAAAAGCAAGCAAATTATCTTATCTAAAACAGCAAGTCCTTGAATCATGCATGATCCTGTGGCAAGAGCCTGGTTTATCTTTAATGGTATTAACCATCTATGGGCTTAAGCACCCATGTGAAAGCATAATAGCAAGACTATATGCAAAACAGAAAACATAAACATTACTGAATGAAACAGCATTAAAAGAACAATAATGTACACCATCACATTGTAAATAATGTGTGTGTAAATTACAGAAGAAATACAAAGGATAGAAAAAAATAAGTTCTCTCTCAGTTGGAGAATTAACGGTGATTTAAATTTTTGTTTACTTGATTTCTTATTTTTTTTACAATTACATGCATTTCTTTGTGATATAATAAATAATAAAAGTTTTAACTTACTAAAAACCTAGAGTGCATTTGAAAAAGAGGACTCTCATAGCAGCACATCTGATTCATTAAATTATTAATAGCTGTCACTTCTGAGCACTTAGCACTTCTATGGTTATTATCCTCATAATAACTACGATGAATCTACAAGGTGAGTACTTCTATCACATTTTACAGATAAGGAAACCAAAGTGCAGAGAGTAGAAGCTGACAACCTGCTGGCTCTGTCAGACCCCTACATGGGGCTCTTAGCCACTATTCTGTTCTGCATCGCTTCTAGTACACATGCCCTTAAACTCTTCCTCATACCAGGTGTATGACCAAGTAAACTCACTTCCCATCTGTAAAATGGGGATGATAATTGTGCTTATCTCATATGGAGGGTTATAAGGACAAAGAGATCATGTACATACAGAGCTAACACAAGGCCCAATCCCTAGGAAGTTTTCAGTATGTGATTTTTGATGTAAGGACCACTGTTTTCAGGGTTTTATGAATGCTCCAGGAAGGGCTTTTACATTTAAGTTAAAAGAAACAGCAATGGGTTACAAGAACCATTGTAATGGAGATTTGTGAGGCAATTAGGCTTTGGAATAAATTAATATAGTTAAGAATGAGTGTGAAAGATTTTTTAAAAAATTTACTCTTGGGAGTATCTTCTTCATTGTTCAACATTTACCTATTTTAGTAATGAGTTATGGTTTATTTTGATAGAATAATAACATAGAACAAAGAAAATCTGAACCTTCCTCAGGTAATCTCACCTGTGGCTGAAGTCAGGTTGCTCTGGGCCTAACAGCTAGGTCATCACAAAACACTGGGAGGTCGCACACGCTGGCTTCCAGCTCTGACCCTGCTGTCTAATAAAGTCATCAGGGAGCCAGTAATCCATCTTGATGCCCATGCTAACCACAGAGGTTTTGGTCAAATTGACCAGGTTGGGGCCCTGGCAAAGGTATGACTTAAAAGTGTCCCAGGTAATTCAATATGCGGCCAGCTAAGAACTACCTGAACCTAAAATCACAAGGAAATAAGCAACTTCTTTGGAACTCATTTTGCAAATCTAAATTTAGGTGAAATGGTAACAGTCCCCACAGGCAAGTGATCTGTTTAAAAGCAGCTAACATGCATCTTATTTTCAACACATTTTCATTCATTTTATCTTTAAACTCCCCATTGATAGAAATAATATCTAATATTTTATTCAGCACTGATTATGTGCCAGGCACTATTCTAAGCACTTTTCATAGTGAAACAGATGACATAGGATTTGAACCAAAGGCGCTGCACAGCCAATCCTTATTTTCCACTTTCAATGGTACAAACGTTCTTAAATTTTAGAAGTGGTTTGGATGTTGCAAATGACTAACTTAAAATTTGTAAAGATGAAATAAACAAGTTTTTTCCACTTGACCCAGGCTTTGTACAAATAGGCAGTTTCTGCTTATGGCCTAAACTGTTTCATTTGTCTATTTGAGCCAATTGTCATAAAACCTCCCTCTCTGGAACAAGCAGATGCATTTAACAATAATGAGAGGGGCAAATCATTCTAACTCAAAAACTCTCATGGTTTTCACCCAGAGGCTGATTTACCATGAAGCGGGGCTCAAGGGGCTCATTTACACGTCCCTGTTGAAGGCCCAAGAAGAAACATAGCAATTTTTACTTGTAAATTTGTTTTATTTTTCCTAAAAAGGACTCCCCAAAATCATACAAGCTTTATGCTCCACCAAACCTGGATCTGTCCCTTACAAGATAGGTAGAGATGTGATTTGTTCTCAGTTCAAGACTCTAACTCTCAGACTAATGCAAGAGCTTCCTAGCTGGTCTCCTCACCTGCAGGCTGCTGGTTCTAATCCCTACCACAGGCACCATGGAAAAGTCATGTGAATACACTGTCATCATACTATTGCCCTGCCCAAATTCAGTGATTCCCATTGCCTACAAAGCCCCGTCATCAATGACTCTTCATAATCTGACTTCTACTTACATCTTGGGTCTTCTATCATTCTTCCGTCTTTATACAGTCTGACACCTCGTTAAATTCTCAGTGCCATTTAATACCCCTTTCTACCCAATGTAACTGAGTTTCTTGGTTTTTGAGCGTGACTCATTCTTTCCTACTCCTTGGTCTTATTCATGCAGTTTGTTGGACTTATAATCATGCTCCATTTAAAGTAGTCCTAGAGAGACTCTTTCCAAGATGGCGGAGGAGTAAGACGCAGAGATCACCTTCCTCCCCACAGATACACCAGAAATACATCTACACGTGGAGCAACTCCTACAGAACACCTACTGAACGCTGGCAGGAGACCTCAGACCTCCCAAAAGGCAAGAAACTCCCCACGTACCTGGGTAGGGCAAGAGAAAAAAGAATAAACAGAGACAAAAGGATAGGGACGGTACCTGCACCAGTGGGAGGGAGCCGTGAAGGAGGAAAGGTCTCCACACACTAGGAGCCCCTTCGCGGGCAGAGATTGCGGGAGGCGGAGCGGGGAGCTTCGGAGCCGCGGAGGACAGCACAGCAACAGGGGCGCGGAGGGCAAAGCGGAGAGATTCCCGCACAGAGGATCGGCGCCGACCGGCGCTCACCAGCCCGAGAGGCTCGTGTGCTCACCCGCCGGGGGCGGGCGGGGCTGCGAGCTGAGGCTCGGTTTCGGTTTCGGTCGGAGCTCAGGGAGAGGACTGGGGTTGGCGGCTTGAACATAGCCCGAAGGGGTTAGTGCGCCACGGCTAGCCGGGAGGGAGTCCGGGGAAAAGTCTGGACCTACCCAAGAGGCAAGAGACCTTTTCTTGCCTCTGTGTTTCCTGGTGCGCGAGGAGAGGGGTTTTAAGAGCGCTGCCTAAAGGAGCTCCAGAGACGGGCGCGAGCAAAGCTCGGAAACCAGAGACGGGCGGGAGACGCTAAGGCTGCTGCTGCCGCCACCAAGGGGCCTGTGTGCGAGCACAGGTCACTGCCCCCACCCCTCTTCCGGGGAGCCTGTGCAGCCCGCCACTGCCAGGTTCCCGGGACCCAGGGACAATTTCTCAGGGAAAACACACGGCGGGCCTCAGGCTGCTGCAACGTCACGCCGACTTCTGCTGCCGCAGGCCCGCCCCGCACTCCGTGCCCCTCCCCGCCCCCCGGCCTGAGAGCGCCAGAGCCCCCGAGTCAGCGGCTCCTTTAACCCCGTCCTGTCTGAGCAAAAAACAGACGCCCTCCAGCGACCTACACACAGAGGCAGGGCCAAGTCGAAAGCTGAGCCCCTGTGAGCTGTGAGAACAAAGAAGAAAAAGGGAAATCTCTCCCAGCAGCCTCAGAAACAGCGGATTAAAGCTACACAATCAATTTGATGTACCCTGCCTCTGTGGAATACATGAATAGACAGCGAATCATCCCAAATTGAGGAGGCGGACTTCTAGAGCAAGATCTATGATTTTTTCCCCTTTTCCTCTTTTTGTGAATGTGTATGTGTATGCTTCTGTGTGAGATCTTGTCTGTATAGGTTTGCTTCCACCATTTGTCCCAGCGTTCTATCCGACCATTTTTTTTTAAA
>NW_006799533.1:3393897-3404407 GCF_000442215.2 Lipotes vexillifer
CCCACCACCACCCCAGCCTCCCACTTTTCTTCCTAAGGAAAGCTCTAAAATAGAGTTTCAAAGGTTTCAACTCTCTTAACCAGTAGGCCCCCGAGATTCTGCCTTTTTGTGGGCACATGGCATTGACCTTATCTGCAGATCATCTCCGTGGATTATGTTTTCACTAGACATGCCCCTGGGGAAAAATATTGTCCAAAAAAAGGTCCTGTTCTAGACCCACCCAGAATGACATAATATTAAGTGTTTTCCATCTTCAACAGTGATACTCTTTTGAGAACTCACAGCCAGTTTGAATTTAGCTAAGTCCAATGTTTTCTTTCTCTTTTTGGTTCATAATTTCCCAGGGGCCTGCTACCTTCGTGCTTAGCTGAAAATGCAGCATTCTCCAGCAGAGAATGCTCTCTGGTATATTTAAAGCAATTAGGTCCCGGGACTTCCCTGGTGGTGCAGTGGTTCAGAATCCGCCTGCCAATGCAGGGGACACGGGTTCGAGCCCTGGTCCGGGAAGATCCCACATGCCGCAGAGCAGCTAAGCCCGTGCGCCACAGCTACTGAGCCTGAGCTCTAGAGCCTGCGAGCCAGAATTACTGAGCCCATGTGCCCCAACTACTGTAGCCCACGTGCCTAGAGCCCGTGCTCCGCAACAAGAGAAGCCACCACAATGAGAAGCCCGCGCATAGCAACGAAGAGTAGCCGCCGCTCGCCGCAACTAGAGAAAGCCGCGTGCAGCAACGAAGACCCAACGCAGCCAAAAATAAATAAACTAATTTAAAAAAAGAAAAAAAGCAATTAGGGCCCTGAATGAGAAGTTCAGTTATAGACAAAGATAAAAGATCAAATTTTAATTAGCTATGGAAATATTATTTTATTAAAGATAGAGTAATTATAAATTATTATAAAGTTATTTTATAAATTGAAAAGAAAAACAAAACCTTTCATTTTATGGGCTCTGTCTATATTTTGCCTTTACCTCATCATTTCACTTAATTCTCTCAAACACTGAGTTGAACGCTCTTATTCCTGTGTAAGGTATTTGCAATTGTGCTACAAATAGGTGACCAACTAGGGCTGAGGGGTTTCTTGGGATGTGGGACTGGCAGCTAAAAGTGGGCAAGTCCCAGGCAAACTGGGACAAATTGGTCACCCTAGAAACTACCCATCTATTTAGTAGCCTAAAACAGAATGATCATTTCTCACAGTTCTGTGGGCTGAATGGGTGGTGGTTCTGCTGTTTTCACCGGAACTCTCCATATGGCTGCTTGGCTGAGGCTGGATGGGATAAGATGTCTGGGGCCTCACCAGAGATGGCTGGCCCTCTTCCTCCATGGAATCTTTCATCACAGCACGGGGGCCTCAGGGTTCCACAGGGTAAGTGTGGAAGCTGCAGGGCCTCTTGAAACCATGCTCAAAAGTTAAGTATTGCCGCTTCGACCACATAGAGTGATGCAGACTCAGCGCCAGCCCAATTCAAGACATGAGAAAATAGACTTCAACTTTCAAAAAATCTTATTGAAAGATTCATTATTGATGAATTGGGAGATTGGGACTGACGTATATACACTAATATGTATAAAATGAATAAGTAATAAGAATTTGCTGTATAAAAAAATAAATAAAATTCAAAAATTCAAAAAAAAGGTAGAATATATACATTATGTGTAAGGAGTGAAAAAATATCACTAGAGATCTACATCATTAGAAGGATTAAGAGAATATAATAAACAACTTTGCTAAAAAATTTGATTACTTTCTTGAAATGGGCAAATTCCTTGAAGACAAAAACTCCAAAGCTCACTCAAGAAGGAGATTACTTGAATTAGCTCTATGTGTGTTAAATAAATTTAATTAATTAAAAAAAATCTTATTGAAAGATAGTGGACATACAATATTATGTTAGTTTCATGTGTACTACATAGAGATTTGACTTGCATACATTATGAAATGATCACACGAGAAATCTAGTAACCATCTGTCCACATACAAAGTTATGACAGTATTATTGACCATTATTGTGCTATACATTCCATCCTCAGGCTTATTTATTTTATAACTGGAGGTTTATACCTCTTAATCCTCTTCAGCTATTTCACCCACCCTCCCCTCTGGCAGCCATCCATTTATTCTCTGTATCTATGAGTCTGTTTTCATTTTGTTTAGTTTTTTAGATTCTGCATATAAGTGAGATCACATGTGGTATTTGTCTTTGTCTGACTTATTTAGTATAATGCCCTCTAGATTCATCCATGTTATTGCAAATGGTAAGGTTTCTTTTTTATGGCTGAGTAGTATTCCATTGCATTCCACACTTTTGATGGGAGGAGTTGCAGAGAATATGGTCATTTTTAGTCCATCACAATCCCCATCATATACATGAGATTCAGTAAATTTAAGTAACTTTTCCAAGACTACATAGCTCTTAAGTGGCAATTCGAGCCTTTGAACCCAGGTCTGTGTGTTTGAAAAACCCATGAGTTTTTCTGGGTTTGAGTCACCATGCCCTGGTGGGGTATAACTACAACATTCGATAATCCAGAGAGCAAATGGGTATTTTCCTGCAGTGCTGGTGTGGAGTGGTGGAGAACGGAGAAAGAGACATAGAAGCAGTGATCTGTGATGTCTGGATTACTGGCATCACAAGTTTGTCCAGTCTGTTTGGAGAATATATTTGCCTGATACTTGCCTGATTCTGTAAATATGTTCGGGCTCCTGCTGTTCTCCTGCCCCGTACTTGAGTACAAGCTTATTTCTAAAAGTAAATTCTTCAGTGGGACTCAGATATTCTATATTCTTGGCCTTGATGTTTCTCTTTCTCTTATGCATTGTAACATTCTTTTTCTACATAAGCCTTTGGATCATCTACAGTTTGAGAGTTTGAAAGACAGTTGTCCCAAGTCGGTTGTTTTCAAAGAGTGGGGGGTCCCTGAGTCCCTTTCAGGGAGTCCATGAGGTCAAAACTATTTTTATAATGCCAAGGTATTATTTGCTTTTCTCTGCTTTCATTCCATCTAGGGTGTAAAGTGGAGTTTTCCAGAAGCTAAGTAATGTGTGATACTGCAACAGATTTTAGTGGAAGCAGATATGAGAATTCCACTCCTTCCTACTAAGACATTAAAGGGACTTGAAAAAAAAAAACTAATGAAGTCTTCTCTTTTGTTCCTTTTTTTAAAAAAAGTTACTTTTTATTAAAAATGTATTTTTATGTTAGCATATTAAGAGTTTGCTGTGATTTTTAAATTAATACACAAATATTTTTAAAGTTTCTCATTTTGTTTCTCATAGTAATAAAATAAATTTTAACTTACTTTTAATTAAAAATTAATAATAGTCACAGAAGCTCTTTGGAGTCCTCAATTTAAGATAGAGTTCTGAAAGCAAAAAGTTTTCATTATTTTATTAGCTGCCATTTGCAAAGCTTGGGCAATTTGCTCTCTTTTAATCCTCCCAGCAAACCTATCAGGAAGGTACCCCATTAATCTCCTCCCAGAGGCATAAACTAGGGCTCAAAATCATTAGCCACACAGCTTGCATGCTGTGCAGCTAGAATTTGAAGCTAGTTCTATCTGACCCCAAAATCAAACTTGAAGGAATCAGTAACCTCCTTGCATGCAATATACCTGTTGCTTTCCTGGACAGAGAGGTTGAAGCAGAGGTCAAGAAGACTGGATGAATTATTTGAGATGGCTCAGGCAGCTAAAAGCCAAGACCTTCTGCTGTCTGTTCTACTCCTCATAGGGACTTGTCCTTTCAAATGGCAATTCCTTTTGTGAGAAAGGAATGCCTTCAAATTCAAATGATACTATGAACCTGGTGGAGGTCTGTTCCCCTTATAACAGGCATTTCTAATAGCACAGTATGCAGACTTTGCTGAGCACTCAACAAGGAAGAAACGTTTGTCCAGTTATCACATTCTAAACTGCCAAAATACATGTGCATTGCCTTAAGTTTTTCAATTATGTTACAGGTCAGCTTGTGCATTTTATCTGTTCGACTCTCTTTTGTAAAACAATTACAATGGTAAAAACAAAGAAACTATTGAGTACTTAACTATGCGTCGGTCACCGAGAGGAAGACTTGATACCAAGGTCTCTCTGAATCCTCACAAGAATACTCCCAGGCTGGCAGTGGGGTGTCCTACCTGCTTTACAGATAAGGAGATGGGCTTGCCGAGGGGAAGCTACTTGCCTGAGGTCACCCAGCTAGTAAGTAGGCGGTGAGTCAAGTATCAGACCCAGGTCCGGGTGGTTCCCAGGCTAAGATTCTTAACCAGCATGCATTGCAAGATCCTAAAAGGCAATGTCAATCTGTCTGTGGAAAGGAGTTCCCCAAAGTAAACTTGAAGTAGCCCAGGTAAATTAGGAAAGGGTCACAATTTTATGGTCAGAGATTTTAAGGAAAAACCAAGTGATGCAACCTCTTCATGTAATAAGAAAACAGATACAATTCTTTAATTTTGTCCTTAGCTTAACCCTTCACTAACATCCAGCAGCTCGGAGTGTACAGAGAAAGGCAGTAAATTCCTCATCTGTATCCCAGTGTGCCAACTGTTTTGGTTTTAATTGTGTCAGGTGTGTCTTCCTTCTGCCTGGAGGTCCTTCCTTAGGTTTGAAAATATCATGATCACATCAACAGTGTGAGAGGTGGTGGGAGAGCTGAGGTTCCACATGTGTCAACAACAGATGTGCACGTCTCCTGGAGCACTGGAAAAAAGAGTAATAGGAGTTCCCTTAGGGCTGTGCTCCACGTGCCCCAGGAGGGGATAAGGACGAAAGCCTCTGTAATTTATATTGACTGCTGAGGTAACCAGGTGCTTTCAGCAAGCATTCCAGTTGCAAATTTGGGTTTTAACAACCTTCCCAACAACCTCTGATTCCTCTTAAAGACAAAGAGGGAAGAGATATGGGAACATATATATATGTATAACTGACTCACTCTGTTATAAAGCAGAAACTAACACACCATTGTAAAGCAATTATACCCCAATAAAGATGTTAAAAAAAATAAATAAAAAAAAAAATAAAGTAGTCCTAGTGCCACTGAAATATGTCTGCCTATTGATAATTCCTATGCATCTCTAAGGCCCAATACAAATGCAACTTTCTCCAGAAGGCTTCCTTGGCCAGAAAGGATCACCGTGTAAACACTGCTTGTCTGTATTGTACATAGTATCCTTGTTCTATAACTACTCGAAATTACAGTTGCTAGTATACATGTTCATCTCTCCTCCTAATTTGTAAAATGTGGAATCACACGCATTGTTGAGTAAAGTCCCATGCAAACTACAGGTTTTCAACAATTTTTGAAATATTTATAGTATGTTTAGATCAAAAAAAATTTTAACCTCTGTTTTTGTATAAATTTCTTGCTTTCAACTTCATAAGGTTGTTGGGAAAAGAAGTGTGGCACAAATTATTCTTCTTTGTGATTATAATGGACAAGGACTTCCTTTTACCTGGTTAACCTCTAATCAGGTAAAGATGTCCACTGTCAATGTATGGCAGCCTGTGGGCTTTTTTACCTTCTGTCCAATGGACAGGGGGTAGAGAAGCAGCATGGCTTTTCCTTAGTGAGTGTATACAGACATGCTAAGAATCTAAGTAGGTCCACACTCTACCAACATAAGCAGGGTAAGTATACCACCTTTAGCTGGGAAGGAGAAAAGCTGCTAGTAACCATTAAAAAAAAAAAAAATTAAAAAAAAGTCAAGTGAAGGGAATTTTAACAGAAAGGTGGCCTGAAGACCCAGCATTTAGGATCTACCCTGGAAAGGATCTAAGTTCAAAATTAATTCTGTTTAATTTAGCAAAGAGACATAATCAAAGTCTGGAGGCTACAGTTGAGTTAGATAATTCTGGAACTACTGTGATTAAACATTAGTCCTGAAGTGAATGCTGTCTAATTGGACTCTTGTTATTTTCCCTCCTGAAAAATTAATTCTCAGATCATCTACTGTTTATTGTAGCTATTTTGTTTTTATATTTTTGAATTTAGAAAAGCAATAGTTATTCATGGAAGGGATCTGTTGCCAGACCTACCATGTAGAATTTGGAGCAGTATAATCTAATGACCAAAGAAGAAAATGCTCAGACTCAACTACAGAATTTGTAAAGATTGTTATAAGGTTTCTGGAGACTGAAAATGTCACACCATCTTAGATATCAGTCTGTACTAGGAAACTAAAATTTGAGACGGTGCAGTTATAGGGTATTTGGCATATACTCCCACCCCCCACAAGTCCCTTTTATTTGCATAAGCTAAACATAGGAGATAAATGTTTGTATGGAGTTGGAGAAGGGCAGAATCTTAAATCATCTGAGAAGTTGTCTGCTTTACTAAAATGAATCCCACCATAAACTTTGCTTGGTTTCTTCACCCCAAATTAAGAGACCTGAAAGTAATAAAGGAATGAGGAGAGAGGGGTTACATATTCCTTGTGTTTGTGAGAAAGCTACATCTTTTAGCACAGAGAATGTCCCTGTCAGGGTTGAAGAATAATTTTCATAAACTCCCCTTTGTTGATTGCTTATAACTATATGTGCTTTTTAAAAAATTAGTTTCCTTTTAGACTTGAATGTCTCAGTCTTAGTCTCTGCTCCCCAAGGTAAATTACTTTGGAGCAATTGAGCAAAATAGCCTAAAGCAAAATGCTATTTTTCATATGAAATGGAAAGCACCTTTACCCCCAGTGTTCCTCCAAGATGTCTAAGTCCAGGACCCCAGACTTGGCAAAGAGACTTAGAAGCACTGATGAAGAGAAACAGAGCCAAACATAACCCCGCTAGCTGAGTGTTTTATTTAAGATGCAAAGGTTCTCATCTACAGATAAACCGAGTGCTGTAATAGGAGTATTTCTGCTCAGTGGTGAAGTCTACCAGAAACAAAATCTCAGCAGGACAGGCTACCAGGTAAATTGAACTACCTAAAGTTTCCTCTAACAGCCAGTTAAGTAAGACAATCGGAATAATTCATCCTCCTGGAGTTCAAAACACAAAGGGCTATACGAAATGTGATATTAAGATTTTAAAAAGAAGTATACAAAACTCAGAAATCCTTCCAAAATGAAAGTGTGGGTGGTAATTGATTAAATGTTAGAAGTTGTTCTGATATGTTTTATTCAACCAAAAGAATTTCTTCCTGTCAGCATTCAGTGACAAGTAACAACTTTCAATTCTAGTCTCTTTCAAACAAATACACAGGTATGGCAGCAGTTAAAAACAGTTGGCTGTGAGTTACATCCAGCTGACTTCATCTTGGACCCCCTTTTTATGCTTTCACTCCTCATCCAGTACATGGTCCCTGATATGAGTCTTTTTCCCATGAACTTGGCAGACATAGCCTGGCACTTTTATGTCAACTCTTGGCTTAGAGTTTGGGAAAAAGCATTTCTTCTCCAGCTCCTCTGGTTTTTATCTCTGGTATTTGACATTTGCCAAATCCTTATGCTCTAATTCTATACCCATCCCTATAGACACTTGGCTACATTCACTTAACAAGATAATTTCAAACTATATAAACCATAAGTTGATGAGTTACAAAGAGAATCTCACATATCACATCTATGAAAGATTGCAACATTCCTAAAACAATTGGAAAAAAATAAAGTTATAGAAGATTCAAACAACAGAATAAACAAGCTTGATCTAATGAGCATGAGCATAGAGAATGCCATTCTTTTTGAGTATATATGAAACAATTTCAGAAATATTACTGAATTAAGGATGTCTCAACAAATATCAAAGATATGATATCAGGGCTTCCCTGGTGGCGCAGTGGTTGAGAGTCTGCCTGCCGATGCCCCGTGCCCCAGTCCGGGAAGATCCCACATGCCGCAGAGCGGCTAGGCCCGTGAGCCATGGCCACTAAGCCTGCGCGTCCGGAGCCTGTGCTCCGCAACGGGAGAGGCCACAGCAGTGAGAGGCCCGCGTACTGCCAAAAAAAAAAAAAAAAAAGATATGATATCATATAGACCACATTCTCTAACCATAAAGCAATAAAATAAGGAATCAATAAAAAAATTTAATTCATGTACTTTAAAACTAAAAATATACTTCTAAATAATTCAAGGATCAAAGAAGAATTGCAATGGAAATTATGAAATTATTTAGAAATAAACAATAATAGACTTAAACAATGCATTTATAGTATGCAGCTAAAGTGATACCTACAGGAAAATATATAGACTTAAGCTCAGAGTAGGAAAAGAAATTTTCAAAATTAATAATTAATGTATTCAACTGAAGACATTATTTTAAAAACTATGAGGTAAACCCGGAGGGCGATAAAAACAAAGAGAATAACAGTAAGAGAAGGAATTAATTAAATAGAAAAGAAAGAAAAAATAGTATCAACAAAATCAAACGCTCTTTCTATGAATAGATAAATCTTTGGCAAGAGAATACAAAAGAGGAAGAGTGTGTGTGCAGAATAAACAAAGTTAGGAATGAAAAGAGACAAAATAGAGCTACAGTAAAAATTTGTAAAATTATAAAAGAATACCATGAACAAATTAGTCAATAAATTTTACAAGCTTAAATATAATAGACAGCTTCCTGGAAAATAACACTGCAAAACTGACTCAAGAAGCAGCAGAAAAACCTGGAAAAAAAATATACCCATTAAAGAAAATGAATTGGTAGTTGAAAATAAAAAACTATCCCATAAAGAAGCACCAAAGCATCCAAACCAGACAGGTTTTCAGGTATGTTTTACCATACCTTTAAATATTATACAACCTCATTCTTATTCAGACTATTCCAGAGACCAAAAAAGAGTAAAAGCTGTCCAGTTCTTTTTATGAGGCTTGCAAAACCTTAATATCAAAACTAAACAAAAACAGTATGAGAAAGTGAAATTATAGCCTCAATCACTTTCATGATTATAGATCACAGATGCAAAAGTTCTTCATTCTAATATTAGCCAACCAAACAAGCTTTAAACAGGAATATAAGGATGATTTAATGGATGTAAAATTTATTACTGTAAATATGGTACTAATAGATTAAGAAAAAATAGATACAGAAAATTACATGATGAAAAAAGTCAACATTCTTTCATAATATAGAGTCTTCGCAAAGTAGGAAGAAGAAAAAACTTCTTTCATCTAGAAAAAGTATCCACAAAAAATGAGCCTCCTACTTTGTGATCAGTGATAGAAGCATCTGATATAAAGTCAGAAATAGAACATGGCTGTTCTTGACACAACCATTCAGCTTGTAACTGGAGGTCTTCTCCAATCCAATAAGACAGGAAATAGATATAAGAGGAAAGAGAAGACAGGTTCTAAATTGGCATTAATTGTAGAACATATTATTGTCACAAAAAATCCAAAGGAATTCACAAACTATTAGAACAAATAAGAGTTCAGTAAGGTTGCTGAATACAAGATCAATTAATTTTAAAAAATCAATGGCATTCCCATGCATAAGAAACAACCAATTAGAAAATGGATGACAAACTAAAATATTCATTCCACAATAAACTGAATTATTTTTAATCTGTAAATTTCTTGAAAATAAATCCAACAAAATTCTATATTACCTGAAGGAATGAAATCATAGAACTTTAATGAATAATCTAAAGGAACACTCAAGTAAATGGAAAGATATGCCATATTCTTTTACCAGAAGGCTCTCAATATCATAAAGATGTCAATCCCTCTCAGATTAATCTGCAAATTCAAAGAAATCTCAATGAATATTATAGTTTTTCATGAAGATTGACAGGCTTTTCCTGAATTTTATTTGGATGGATAAAGGTCAAAAATGGTCCAGACCTTTTTAGAGGAGACTAAAGAAAAGGGATTTGCTCCATCAGATACCAAAGCTACTATAAAGTTATAATAATTAAAACAATGTGCAAAAAGACTGACAGACCAATGGAAAAGAATGGAGAGCTCAGAAATTAAAACTTGTCAAAGAAAATATCTTTATGGCCTTGGGTAGGAAATAGTTTCTTAAATAATACATAATTAGCCCAAACCATAAAAGAAAAAAGTTGATACATTCAACTATGTTGAAATATAATCCTTCTATTTAATTAGAACATTATTTTTTTAGAAGTGAAAAAGATCAAGCTACAGACAAGGAGAAGATAGTTGCAATCATTATAAATAAACAAAATTTTAACAATAAAATTATATAAGGAACTTACATAAAGACAACCTACCCAAAGAAAGTAGACAAAGACATGAACAGTCAATTCACAAGGAACCATCTGACTGACCAATACACATATGAAAGATTACTGACCTCATGAATTATCAGGGACATGTAGATTTAAAATAACAATAAAATAGTGTTTTATACTCATGAGATAAACAAATATTAAGACACCTGACAAGAGTTATGAAGGATGTGTAGAAATTAAAACTCTACAGGTAGAAGTTAAAATTTGTGTAAACTTTTATTAAGAGAATAAATTGAGGGCTTCCCTGGTGGCACAGTGGTTGAGAGTCTGCCTGCCGATGCAGGGGACACAGGGTCGTGCCCCGGTCCGGGAAGATCCCACATGCCGC
>NW_006799533.1:3404555-3413397 GCF_000442215.2 Lipotes vexillifer
AAAAAAAAAAAAAAAAAGAGAGTAAATTGGCAATATCTAATAAAACTGATTGTGTATATACATACCCTACCACCCAGGAATTCCAAGCCTAGGTATATCCCCTAAAGAGACTCTAGAACATATCCACAGGAAACCATGCACAAGAATACTTAATGCAGGATCACTTATAATGGTGAAAATAATGGAAACTACTTTTTAATGTCTATTACTATTAGATAGGTAAATAAATCATGATAGATTCATTCAATAATGCATCAATTAGCAGTTAAAATGAGTTAATTAGATCCAAAAGCATCAACATGGATAAATGTTAGAAATAAAATGGTGAGAGAAAAAAAGCAAATATCATTCAAATGTGAAGCACATTATATGAATTAATATAGTGTTTATTGACATAAATTGTGCATGTATGTGTACAGTAAATGTATAATGTCAGGAGAGGAAGAACACATGCTAACTTCAAAAAATCTGTCTGTGGGGAGGAAGAAGGGGGAATGGGGGTCAAGGAGGGTAAAATCAGATGCCTGGTGGTTATAGACAGAATTGTGTCTCCCCAAAATTCACAGGTTGGAGCTCTAATCCCCAGTATAGCTGTTTTTGGAGAAAGGGCTTCTAAGGAAGTAATGAAGATTAAATGAACCATAAGGTCGGGGCCTTATCCATAAAATGTGTCCTTATAAGAAGAGACACCAGAGATCTCACTTTCTCTTCATGAACACGAATTGAGGAAAGGCCAGCTGAGGACATAGCAAGAAGTCTGCAAGCCAGGAAGAGAGCTCTCACCAGGAACCAATCAACCAGCCCATTGATCTTGGACTTCTAGCCTCCAGAACTGTGAAAAAATAAATTTCTGTTCTTAAGCCATATGTCTATGGTATTCTGCTACAGCAACCTGAGCTAATACAATGGCAAAACATTAATGTTTGTTAAATCTAAATAGTGACTGTATAGGACTATGTTATATTATTCTCTGTGCTTTTTATTTTATTCCAAATATTCCCTTCACATATGTAGTCATTATTTAATCTGACAGATGATATAGGGGAACATTAGTCATTTTAGTCATACTAAAAACAATGATACAGAACCAACACCTCCCAAGAGGTCATAAAAGTTTTACATTTCACTGAATCAAGGTTTTGGTTGGGGAGGAGTGTCCTTCTGCAACCTGGTGAGGTCATACAGGATGCCACTAGTAGGTGGGGGAACTGGCAGGCACCCATGCTCCTCCTTCTGTGGTGTGTCCCCTTGCTGTCCAACCAGTAAATGCCTAACAGGATTGACACCATCATCCGTTTTCTGTCCCATTCCTTGAATTTTGGGGAACCAGACAGTGCTGGCCCCAAATACTTTCAGTCAATCCCTTGACATGGGAAGGAGAAAGTCTTACCATGATACCCTTCAAACAACAAAAAGGAAGTGGTACTTCTGGGTCTTATATTTGCCCATTGTGCCAAACACAGTGATAATAAATGTGCATTATAGCATGTTACCACAATGCCTTGCACCTAGTAAGCACTCAATAAACATTTCTCGAACAAAGCATTTGTGTTTGTAATATTACCGTCTGATTTTAGTTCAGCATTTACAGGTTGCTTAAAAGTTACTACATGAAACAAGACACCAGCTAAACCAAGTATGTTTTAGATTGAAAATCATTAACCTAGAATTGCAACATGTCTATTCCAGTGGTTCTCAAACTTTACAGGGCATCAGGATTACTGGGAAGACTCACTGAAACACAGATTGCTGAGTTTCTAGAGTGCAGCTCAAAAATCTGAATTTCTAGCGAGTTCCCAGGTGAGGTTGATACCACTGGTCTGGAGACTACATTTTAATAACTATTGGTTTAGATCTTTAGGGGTACCTAGAGAAAGTAGAGTACTATTTTCTCTAATCTGAACCCTTTCTTATTCATATATATATATATATATATATATATAATTCATACATATATACACACATACATACATTCACACATATACACAAATATGTATATATAATAATTTATATGATAAGGTATGATATATCTTAAAAACAAAATACATCTTATAAATAAAAAATATAATAATATATCTGTAATACTCTTATCTTACTATACTCCTTAAATTACAAATTAATAAAACTGAAAAATAATAATAGCTACCAACTACTGAGTATTTATTATATGCAGGGCACTATGGTAATTGCATGATACATTATTCATTTTAATCTTCGCAACTACTATGTAAGTACTATTATCTCTGTTTTATATACAAGTAAGTTGAGCCTCAGAGAGGCTAAATGACCTGGCCAGCTAGAGAGTGGTGACATTAGAATCTGTACCCAAGTCGAATTCCAAAACCCAAGCTCTGCATTGCTTTTACCTCTGAAATCAGAGTGGGTTTCCCACCACAGCACCAATCCACAAACCTGACAGCTGTTTAAAGCACCAACTAGAGCCATCAAGTTCTCTGATTAAGGGGAAAGACCCTAAAGGACTTGCTTCCTTTCACCTGAAATTAATCATTCACCAAACAAGAAGAGCAGAAGAAACAAATTGAAGAAGTAACTGAAAGATCCAGGTACTATTTTTCTTCTTGATCTCTCCAAATCGCAAAACAAAGATTCCTGTGCAATACATTCATTTCCTCCCTCAGTCCCAGTGGCATCATTTGCAAACACAATAAAGAAAATGGATAAACTGCACTGTGGGGGGAAATGTCTTAGCATCCTTTGGTTTTCTCCGGCTAGTGAGCAGTTACGGAAACTTTTCAAGTCCTTACATTTAAAAGGACGGAAATGAAGACATTTGTTTCTCAGTTGTCCAGAAAGTGTGCTGATGAGCTGATAAAAAAGGAATGAAATAGCTGAAGTAGTAAGAGGGTATGAAATGAGATTAGCCCACTCAAAACGCTAGTAAAATTAAAAAACAAAAACAGACTGGGAAAATTTGGGACAAACTTTAAAAGGGAGGAACAAAGTGTCATCTCTCTTTATAAAGTTAATGGCGTATTCATTTTTCAGACTTCTATTGTTTTATTTCAGTTTTAAAGAAGAAAAAGTTAAAAATATTAAAATACTGAATGGACAGAGCAGAGTTTCCCATTAAAATAAATACACTTTGTTTTATTGTTTGGAAAACTCTAACAAGCTCAAGACTACTAACTGAATTCTGTCATTTTTTTTTAACGTCTTTATTGGAGTATAATTGGTTTACAATGTTGTGTTAGTTTCTGCTGTATAACAAAGTGAATCAGATATATGTATACATATATCCCCATATCCCCTCCCTCTTGCGTCTCCCTCCCACCCTCCCTATCCCACCCCTCTAGGTGGTCACAAAGCACCGAGCTGATCTCCCTGTGCTATGCGGCTGCTTCCCACTAGCTATTTTACATTTGGTAGTGTATATATGTCAATGTTACTCTTTCACTTTGTCCCGGCTTACCCTTCCCCCTCCCCATGTCCTCAAGTCCATTCTCTACCTCTGTGTCTTTATTCCTGTCCTGTCCCTAGGTTCATCAAAATCATTTTTTTTTTACATCCCATATATGTGTGTTAACATACAGTATTTGTTTTTCTCCTTCTGAATTACTTCACCTTGTATCTGTCATTTTTTTGAAAGAAGAAATTTCCAGCATATTTCCAGAAGTTAGGGTTAAATTGATATCTACTAATTAATCTTGGAATTATAATTAAAATTAAAAGAAAATTAAAAGAAAATATGCTAAAATACTAAGAAAAACTACACATCTTAGACCTCCTGTCTGGTGTGTTCATGCTGAAATTTTCCTCCTTTTTGTCTTCAATGAGAGGCTATTTGCAACATTAACCTAAATAAATCTCCAAAATAACATGGAGATTATTTTGCTGCTTGGCTGAGGATACCAGCATAGTTGGCATTGATCTTGTATGTTTATTTGGGGCTGAGAAACCTGATCTATAATTGGCACTAGCATCCATGCATTGCTCAGGATTAAACCTTAAATTCATCCTTGATGCCTTTTTATCACACTCGACTTTTAATTGGCAAATCCTGTAAGCTCTAGCTTCAAAATATAACTCAAATCCAACCCCTTTTCGTCACCTCCACCACTCCCAGCATAGTTCAAGCCACTAGCATCTTTTGTTTAGACTGTTGAATAAACCTCTTCCTGCTTCTGCAGAATATTCTGCACAGAGTGACTGAAGTGATCCTTTTAAACTCTAAGTCAGATAGTGTCATGACACTGTGCAAACCCTCCAATGGCTACATATTTCACTTCAAACAAAATCCAAAGTCATTATGACAGCCTGCAAGGCTCTACTAGGTCTGACCCCCACTCATCTCACAGACCCCAATTCTTACCTCTCAAGTCTTCTGTATCTATGACAGCAAAATGCTACCCAGCAATCACAGTACTCTTCCTTGCCCCATTCCATCCTCTTCTCTCCTAGACAATCACATCACACCTTCTCTCCTCAAAGCTCCAAAAGTCCTTTCCCATTCCCACTCCCAGATTATAACCTTCCTCCACATCGTACTGAGAAAACAGTAGCAATTAAAAGCCCTGACTCCTGGCATATGAGTTGACAGCTATTGTATCTGAAGACCACACATTAAAAAACAGATACAGTTAGGACCCCAAATTCATAAGCAGCATATTCAGTAACAAAATAAGCATATGAAATTCCCAACAGACTATTCAGAGCTGGTTTGACAAATGTGCAGAACCATTTCTATGGCCAAGTTGGGAAATATTTACCATTCTCAGAAAGGGATACCACTCAAATTATTAAGTGATTAGAACCTACGTAACTAAACAGGAAGAGAGAGTTGCCCTAAATGTAGGATCACATAGTCACTGGCCCTCAAATGCTGTCATCCCCACAAGCATTTTGCTCTTAAATTATTTAGGTCTTCAAGTAGACGTGGTCATTTTACAGAAGCCCAACTTAGAAATAATTGTGTGTAAGACAACACAAGCAGTGGGACCCTTTCATGCCAAACTAAAGACTTCAGGACATGCAATGCATGACTCCTCTGTATAAATCCACTTCAGAGCAGGGGTCAGAACCATTAAACTAATGTTAAACTGGAGTCCCTGGGTCCAGAGTACCCCATGACTCCAGAGGATTGGGATTTGTAAGAAAAATAATAAACACAGAGACATCATAAACACTCTACAAGACTCTATACAAATGCATTTTTGTCTGAAATCAAAACTCCAGAAAATAGAATTTTAAGTTCTTACTTTTAAATGAAAAATATCTTTAGAAAGACACTCAAGAGTTACTTTTTAAAAATAAAATCCTCTCAGGATAAAATATGAAGACATCACTGCTTGACCTTAATAAGTGTTCTTTTAAAATTATCATTATAAAGACCTGGTCCCTCAAAAACATTTTCTTAAAAATTCAAGTTTAGACATTTCTGGGAACTTTAGTGTTAGTGTGATGGGTAATCTTTTTTTCCTCCCACAAAGAAATGTCCTATTGAGGGCTGAGTTAGAGGTGAGTGACCTGGCTGTATGATGTGAACATACTGCCACAGAAGAGGGGAAAAAGAGCCATGTTCACTGAGAGTTAATTTCAAATTTAAATATATGGAACACGTGTACACAGAAATTAGCTAGCTCTTTACCAAACCTTTCCTGTCCTCATTTGGCACATAACCATATTTCCAGCCACACTTCAGGTAAGTATAACTGAGCCCTAGCCATTGGAATGTGAGCAGAAGTATTGTATGCCACCCCTAGGCTTTAGCATATAAAACTATCTGCCCAAGCAATGCCACCTTGATGTAGATGGCTATGGCAACCTTAGAAGACAGATGTCAAAGGTGGCAAAGCCATGGATGGAAGTAACCCTGAATCACTACTGAGAAGAGAGTTGTCTTTTGAAAGGGAACCAAATTTAGACGATAAAATAAATCCTTATTAAGATTTTTTGTGGGCTTCCCTGGTGGCGCAGTGGTTGACAGTCTGCCTGCCAATGCAGGGGACATGGGTTCGTGCCCCGGTCCGGGAAGATCCCACATGCTGTGGAGTGGCTGGGCCCGTGAGCCATGGCCGCTGAGCCTGCGTGTCCGGAGCCTGTGCTCCACAATGGGAGAGGCCACAACGGTGAGAAGCCCACGTACCGCAAAAAAAAAAAAAGTCAAGTGAGATTTCACGTATCAAGTGCCTGACACAGAACCTACTGTAGGAGGTTGAGGGAGAGGTTCGGCCACTGTGTCCTTTTCACCTCAGTTTGTCTATGCTTGTAGTCTCCATTTCCTCATTTTTCCATTTTTATTGGAACCCCTTAATTAAGCTTTTGTAGCCACCACTCAACTAAAAGCCCTTGTCACCGATGACCTTTAAGTTGCTAAGACACATAGTGCCTGTACTGGGCCCTCATGTAGTCAACTTTTCTGCAGTGTTCGATACAGATGATCCCTTCGTTTCTTGTCACACTTCTTATTTGGGGTAGAAGCCCCTGACCTTCCCTGGTTTTCCTCCGAGTTAACTGGCCATGACTTCAGTGTCCTGAGTTGAATCCCTCGTAGCCTCACAAACAAAAAAAAAAAAAAAAAAAAGAGTTTTTTGTTACAGTAGCTCACATTACCTTAGCAGACATCCTATCTTAGTTCAGAATGATAACACAATGAGTAATTAAGTTACTAATAACTATTTAAAGTAAGCAATTGTACACCAAGCTCCAACATCCATTGTCTCCTGCATTTAAATCCAACAGGTTTGCAAAAGTTGTAAATACACTAATACCAAGGTCTGCTTTTCAATATATAAAGCTTTCTATGGGCTAAACACCTGAGGCTTCTATAAATAAGATAAAAACAAAGATTTTGGTTGCTACTGCTACCACTGAATAAAAAGACTTATGGTCTTTTTAACTCGAATCTAGCTTCACACTACCTCAAACCTGGAGAAGGGCAAAAACATCAGAAAGAGCTGGGGAAGAGAAGTGAAAGAGCTACAAAGAACAAAAAACGACCCTGGAACCATGGGTCAGACCTGGGCAGAGAGAGGGGAGAAGCTTTGGATTCAACGTAAAAATGAACTTCTCATTTTGACTGGACAAGATTTTTAAAGCTTATAAGTATCTTAATGATCAAAATGAGGGAAAAGGGAACAAAAAACGGATGGGACAAACAGAAAAAAACAGCAATATGACAGCTATACTTCTAACCATATCAATAATCACATTAAAAGTAAATGGGGGGGGTGCCTTCAAGATGGCAGAGGAGTAAGACATGGAGATCACCTTCCTCCCTACAAATACATCAGAAATACATCTACATGTGGAACAACTCCTACAGAACACCTAGTGAAGGCTGGCAGAAGACCACAGACTTTCCAAAAGGCAAGAAACTCCCCATGTACCTGGGTAGGGCAAAAGAAAAAAGAAAAAAAAAAGACAAAAGAATAGGGACAGAACCTGCACCAATGGGAGGGAGCCGTGAAGGAGGAAAAGTTTCTACACACTAGAAGCCCCGTCATGGGCAGAGGCTGCGGGTGTCAGAGGGGGGAAGCTTCAGAGCCGCGGAGGAGGGCGCAGCCACAGGGGTGCGGAGGGCAGAGCGGAGAGATTCCCGCACAGAGGATCGGTGCCAACCACCACTCACCAGCCCGAGAGGCTTGTCTTCTCACCCAACGGGGTGGGTGGGGCGGGAGCTGAGGCTGGGGCTTCGGAGGTCAGATCCCAGGGAGAGGACTGGGGTTGGCTGTGTGAACACAGCCTGAAGGGGGCTAGTGCGCCACAGCTAGCCAGGTGGGAGTCCTGGAAAAAGTCTGGAACTGCCTAAGAGTCAGGAGACCATTGTTTCGGGGGTGAGTAAGGAGAGGGGATTAAGAGCACCACCTAAACGTGCTCGAGAGGCGGGCGTGAGCCACGTCTATCAGCGCAGACACCAGAGAGAGGCATGAAACGCTAAGGCTGCTGTTGCAGCCACCAAGAAGCTTGTGTGCAAGCACAGGTCACTATCCACACTTCCCCTCCTGGAAGCCTGTGCAGCCAGCCACTGCCAAGGTCCTGTGTTCCAGGGAAAACTTCGCCAGGAGAACACACGGCGCATCTCAGGCTGTTACAACGTCACGCCAGCCTTGGCCACTACAGGCTCACCCCGCATTCCATGCCCCTCCCTCCCCCTGGCCTGAGTGAGCCAGAGCCCCCTGATCAGCCGCTCCTTTAACCCCGTCCTGTCTGGGTGAAGAACAGACGCCCTCAGGTGACCTACACACAGAGGCGGGGCCGAATCCAAAGCTGAACCCCGGGAGCTGTGCGAACAAAGAAGAGAAAGGGAAATCTCTCCCAGCAGCCTCAGGAGCAGTGGATTAAATCTCCACAATCAACTTGATGTACCCTGCATCTGTGGAATACATGAATAGACAACGAATCATCCAAAAATTGAGGAGGTGGACTTTGGGAGCAACTGTAGACTTGGGGTTTGCTTTCTGCCTCTAATTTGTTTCTGATTTTAAGTTTATCTTAGTTTAGTATTTAGAGCTTATTATCATTTGTAGATTTGTTTATTGATTTGGTTGCTCTCTTCCTTTTTTTATTTCTTTATATATATATATGTTTTTTCCTTTTTGTTAGTGTGTATGTGTATGCTTCTTTGTGTGATTTTCTCTGTATAGCTCTGCTTTTGCCATTTGTTCTAGGGTTCTGACTGTTTTTTGTTTTTTCTTTTTTTAGTATAGTTGTAGCGCTTGTTATCACTGGTGCATTTCTTTTTGGTTTCATTGCTCTCTTCCTTCTTTCCTTATTTTTTTAACACTTTTTCATTTTTTTATCTTTAATAATTTTTTCTATTTTAATAATTTTATTTTCTCTTTTTTCTTCTCTCTCTCTCTCTCTCTCTCTCCCCCCCCCCCCC
>NW_006799534.1:0-3143 GCF_000442215.2 Lipotes vexillifer
TTTTTTTTTTTAATCTCCTTGAATTCCTTCTGCCCCCAAATACAAACCAAAAAATCTGCAAATAATGACAGGTTACTTAGCAGAAAAATTGCTGACAGGTAGATTTTCTTTGAAGCAAATGCAAATCTGAGAATTATCACATGCAATTACTGGCTTTAGAAATCATTAGAAGGCATCAACATACCTAAAATAGATTTATTGAATGAGGAAGGCAGAGGCTTTTTTCTTTTAAACATTTTGGGTACATTTTAGTCAGCTTTTAAAATATGTGGGTCTAAAGTGAATGTTATTACATTTATAACACTTGAAATTTTTCTATTGTGGTGTGCTTTAATATTAACTATTGATGTTTATTTGATTTGTCAGAGGCTTACAAGTGAAAAGCGTAACTTTTATGAGTGGCGTCATAGTACATGGTGACACATCCTGGCTTCACACTAGCTGTGTGATCCTAGGCACTTTTTGTAACTTCTCTTTGCCTCAGTTTTTCCTTCTCTCAAATAGAGATAAGAACAGTTATCTAGCTCATAAGAATTAAACTAGTTAGTCCATTACACTAAAAAGTTTCAAGAAGTACTCGGGTCATCCTGAGAGTTCAGTAAATGTTGGATTTTGTTATCTGAACCAATTCCTATGTTTATATCTTAAATGCCCTTATTCCTTGATAGATGAAATGTAGTTGTCCTCATGTGGCTTATGATTCCTTTTGATGGTCAGCATGAGATGAATAGTTGTAACTTTGAGGGGAAAATGTACTCCAGCTCTCTTAATGGAAGCATAAAACCACATCTGTTCTGCAGTGATTTCACAGTAGCCATCACTTTAGGGGGATGATTGTCAAAAGCTTTGCAGTGGTGACCTCAGGGCCAAACTTCTGAAACCTAATTAGGAGATGGTGACGTCACATAAGGCTGCCCCGCTCCTTCCAGTTTCCTGCTTATTTACCTTTATCTACTTCATGTTGTTGGTTTTTTGTGGGGAGGGATGTCCGGCTTCAGTAAACTCCCTTCACTTTATAAGAGGCAGTCTAGCGTGCTGGTTAAGACCTCAGGCTATGGAACCAGCCTATAAAGGTTGCTATTTTAGCTCTGCCACTCACTAGGCTCCGTAGCCAAGGGTAGTTCCTTATATTCCCAGTTATCTCACCTGTAAAATAATAGTGTTTCTCTTAAAATTTTGGTGTAAATATTCAGTGAGTTAATAAGTGTAAAGCACTCAAAATAGGCCTGGAAATAAATCTATGTTCATGAACTCACGCATACACATTTATTTATTTGTTTCTATATTTATTTATATGTGTGTATATGTATTTTTACACACACATACACACAGTTAATTTTTTTAAGACCATAAATTCATAATGATATCTCTGATTCCAGTTCAGTACCACAGGGACCTTTCTAGCCTTCTCCCTTATTCGTAATTTTTTCCTCCAACTATGAGACACCTGGCTCTCGTTATCTGCAACATATTCACTTATTTGTGCAACCTGTATTTTCGGAATTGCTACCCCAGCCCCTGTAAGGAGCAAGGTTACTAGCTAAGCTCAGTGCTGTGCACAGCTCCAGTTTTCTTTGTCATTAGCCCTTCAGTATCCAGTCAAAATACTGTTTTCCAAAACTTAGTTTAGTTCTTTTTTTCTCCAGTCCCTTCAGTGTGGTTGTATTATTCATTTGTAATAGAGTTAGCGTTATTTGTTAGCTTGTATTCCGTTTGAGGTTTCCTCCACATCCTAGTGGTTTTTGTTTTGGGTTTTGGTTAAATTTATATACAGTAAAATTCATCCTCTTTTGGTGTGTAGTTCTATATGTTTTCATAAACACACAATTATGATACAGAACAGTTCATCACTCCTTTTGCATCAACATCTCTACCAGTTTCCTACCGTTGGCAATCAACTGGTATAATTCCAAGCTCTTTCCACTGAGAGGGCCTCAAAGTAGTAATACCCCAGTAACAATGAGCACAACTAGTGCCCACATATTGGTTTCCAAATACCATTCTCCAATGAAAGGAACCATGGCTCTCTAGAGAAGTGGTTGATTCCAGGACTAAGGAAGGGAAAATATAGGATGAACTTAGTGCATCTTTGGTAAGGCCAGAAAGTAAGGAAGTGCTCAGAAAGTATAGGATCAGGTAATAAAGACATAGGAGGGACATCCCTGGTGGTCTAGTGGTTAAGACACTGAGCTTCCATTGCAGGGGGAGTGGGTTTGATGCCTGGTCGGGAAACGAAGATCCCGCATGCCACATGGCATGGCCAAAAAATAAAAAAATTTTTAAAAAAAGACATAGGAGCCAGGCTGAAAGAGTTCCAAATGGCCAAAGCTGAAACAATTTGAGCAACAAAATAGATAATAGTAATAATAGAGCATAACCCATAAAATAAATATCCAAGAGCCTATTCTAATTAAATAAATAGATGAAAGCAATGGGACGACTCTTTTTTACAGAAGCATTCCAATTAATAAACGTAGAAGAATGAAGTAGAAAAATTAGTGGTTGAAGGGTCTAAGGTAAAACCAGAATATCTGCATAGTCTCAAAGTATCCTCCCCCAGGAATTTATTAATTACAGAGGGAAAAATAGTAAGTTTACAGTGGAGAAACCCAGCAGACATCTCTTTAAGCAAGTGATCAAGGTTAACATTACTAGTAATAAGACAAAACTAGTAATGTACCCCCGATATGATACACCAAGAAGAGAACATCACTTCTGCAGTGTTCCTACCATAAATGCATAAACTCAATATAACTATGAGAAAACATGAGAAAAATCCAAATTGGGGGTCATTCTACAAAATAGTTGACTTTTCAAAAGTATCAAAGTCATAAAGACATGAAAAGGCTGAGGAAATATCATGGATTGGAGGAGACTAAGGAGGTGACAACCAAGTGCAATAGGGTTGCTGGATTAGATCCTAGAACAGAAAAAGAACGTAAGTGGAAAAACTGGTGAAATCAGTCTGTAGTTCAATTAATAGTGTTGTACCAATGTGAATGTCTTAGTTTGGTTATGTGAGATGTTAACATTAAGGGAAGCTGTGTATACAGGAACTCTGTACTACTTTTATTTTAATTTTTTTATTATTATTTTTAACATCTTTATTGGAGTATAATTGCTTTACAGTGGTGTGTTAGTTT
>NW_006799535.1:0-5139 GCF_000442215.2 Lipotes vexillifer
CCTGCGCGTCCAGAGCCTGTGCTCCGCAACGGGAGAGGCCACAATGGTGAGAGGCCTGCATACTGCAAAAATAAATAAATAAATAAAAAGTGTCTCTATAGCAAAGGAAACCATCAACAAAATGAAAAGGCAGCCTACAGAATGGGAGAAATTATTTGCAAATCTCATATCTTATACGGGGTTAACATTCAAAACATATAAAGAACATATACAACTCAATTAAAAAACAAACAATCTGATCCAAAAATGGGCACAGCAACTGAATAGACATTTTTCCAGAGAAGACATACAAATGGCCAACAGGCACATGAAAAAGTGCTGAACATCACTAACCATCAGGAAAATACAAATCAAAACCACAATGAGATATCATCTCACACCAGTTAGAATGACTATTACCAAAAAGAGGAAGAAATAGCAAGTGTTGGCAAGGATGTGGAGAAAAGGGAACCCTGGTGCACTGTTGGTGGGAATGTAAATTGGTGTAGCCACTATGGAAAACAGTGTAAAGTTTCTTTAAAAAACTAAAAATAGAACTATCATATCACCCAGCAATTTCACTCCTGGATATCTATCCAGAAAAAATGAAAACAGTAATTTGGAAAGATACATGCACCCCAGTGTTCAAAGCTGCAATATTTACAGTAGTCAAGACATGGAAACAACCTAAGTGTCTATCTACAGATGAATGGATAAAGAAAATGTGATACACACAACACACAGACATAGACATATATACAGTGGAATATTATTCAGCCATAAAGAAGAATGAAGTCCTGACATTTGTGACAATATGGATGAACCTCCAGGGCATTTTGCTAAGTGAAATAAGTCAGACAGAGAAAGAGACAAATACTGTGTGATGTCATTTATATATGGAATCCAAAAAAAAAAAAAGAAACTCATAGATACAGAGAACAGATTGGTGGTTGCCAGAGGCAGGGTGTGTGGTCGAAAAGAGTGAAGGTGGTCAAAAGGTACAAACTTCCAGTCATAAGATAAATAAGTTCTGGGGATGTAATGTACAGCATGGTGACTATAGATAAGGTTGTATTATATATTTGGAGGTTGCTAAGAGAGTAGATCTTAAAAGTTCTCATCACAAGAAAAAAATTTATAATTATGTGCAGTGATGGATGTTAACTAAACTTATTGTGGTAATCAGTTTGCAATATATACATATATCAGGTCATAATGTTGTACACCTAAAACTAATACAATGTTATATGTCAACTGTATTTCAATAAAAAAGAAAAACATCAGATCCTCTTATGAAATTATGCAAAAATGAGTGACCAGTTACTTAGCTCTAAAACCTAGTCTTAAGTCATATTCTATGTAGAAATGCATATGAATTGCAACTTTAAGAGATTTCACCAATATGACTTTCAAGGTGCAGGGTACATAGGATTCATTGTATCTCTTCTACCATTCTTTAGCACAACTTCTGTGAAAAACTCTTTCCTGTCAGGTGTCATTACATGATACTTTCTCTTGCACCAATATATTACATTCACATTAAAAAAAAAAAGAGAATCGTTCTCTCCCCAAAAAGCTATTGTTAAGTAAATTTGGGAAACACCCTGTATCATACCCATCTAGGAGTTTTGTCATGCTCATTAGCATTTTAAAGACTCTAAGAATTCCCATAGCAAAGACCTTTGTCTAACATTGTTTACCTCAGGGTTTCATAATTAATGTGACAGAAGTAGGTTGTTTCATGTAATATCTGATCTTGAAGAGCTTATGTTTAATGAAACAAACGCACTATAGTAAATGCTACCCAACCAGCATATGATTTTCTAGTAGATTAAACAAATAACAACTTAATGTCTGTTCAGAACAGCAAAATTTGTGCAGGTGTCCTAAAGCAGTATGTGAATTTCATTTAGTGGTAATATTCTCTCCATACAAATAGAGACAAAATATAAAGAAGTGTTAGGTTGCTCGCCAGAATACACTCAAGATTGAGACAAACTGGAACCAAAGCTCATATGTCCAAACAATGATGTCTAGGCTGTGTTTACAAACAGAACCAAATTTCAAAGTGTACTCCCTGCCCCCCCGCAAAAAAGCAAACATATTTATATGGAATCCCACAAATTCAGTGTTTGGATATTGGGTGAGCTGTCTGTCAATCTCCAACTTCACCAAATAGGAATCCTCATTTACAGAACAGGAAGAGTTGTTTTATTTTTCCCTTTTTTTAAAAAAAAATTAATTAAAAAAATTTTTTTAGGTAAATCTTTAAGTAAGCAAGGACTTCTGGCATTTGCTAACTGGAAAATAATAAAGAAATTTATTCCTGTATATAATTATGACATAAATGTATACATAGAAATGGCTTAGGAAATAGTACACATTTTTAAAAAAATCTTTCAAGTCCACGTTTTTCTGGACAATTACCAATACATGTTAAGTGTAGCTATTTTGAATTTAAATTAAGATATTTGCTTTTTAACCCAGCTGTCAAGGGTGTAAATCAGGAAATAGCAATAACTGAAGATTTTTCTTGAATGTACGTGAACTGTTTTTCTGGTAATGTGGTATGTTCAGAGAGGCATTCACATGGAGTTTCTCAGGCTACTCCACTTCAAGTAAGGTACCAACTTGTGAATTCTCAAAGCAGTTAAGTGTAGTATTCAAATGCTTTTGTCTTTTACAAAGTTGATAGCTTTTATATGTTACTTAGTATTTTAGGTGTTAAAAAATGCATTGTAATCAGTGGTTGCCGAGAGTTAGGGTTATAATTATAACGGGAAGTGCAAGAGAGTTTCATTGTGGTGATGGAACAATTTTGTATCTTGATGGTGATGTAGGTTACATGAATTTATACAGTCTTTAGTGTACATCCAAAAAAAAGTCTGTATAAAAACTGGTAAAATCTGAATAAGGTCTGTTGTGTGGTTTAGTTGATAGTATTATACTAAATGTCAATTTACTGTTTTTGATAATGTCCTATGGTTATTTATGTGAGATGTTTTTCTTTTGGGGAAAGTGTACATGGGAACATTGTATTAGTTTTGCAACTTCTTGTGAAATCTAAAATTATTTTAAAGTTTAAAAAAAATGCTATTTATACTTCTATTCAGTATACTAACCGATTAAAAAAATACTTTCATGTTTCTTAGAGCCAGGTGTGCAACTTTAGTTTTTAACAGAGTTCTTGAGGACCAAATGCTATTTACTTTTATTCAGTCATTTAGTAACTGTTCATTAACTGTCTACAGTAGGAGGCATTACAGTGTCTTAAGAAAATGGGCTTTGGAATTGGCTCTGGTTCAAATCCAGGCTCTGCTACTTTTAGCTGTGTGAACTTGGGGAAGTTACTAAATCTCTCTGAGCTTCAGTTTCTCCATCTATAATGGGCATAATGATAATGATACACACTTATTGAGCCCTATAATATGTGATGAGTTATTGTTTGCACCTTATATAATTTAACTCATTTAATCCTTATAACAATCCTATGAGAAAGGTGCCATTTTAACATTTTCAAACGAGGAAACTTAGGCACAGAGAAGCTAAGTTACTTGTACAAGGTCACTCAATTGGGAAATGCTGGAACCTAGATTAAAACTCAGCTGGATTTTCTGTTTTTGCTATACAGAACTAGCTTGTTGATGGCCAACTGTCCCACCAAGAACAACTAAAAAGAAAAATAAAATTTATCTAATTAAAAAATTTGTTTGAAGGTTTTTGAGACCTACCAGGGGAGCCAGGACATGATAGGCCACCATCCTGAAGTCACGGGAAGCCTAGAGAAGTTGCCTGGTGTTCAGTGTGACCCTTCCCCTTAGGGCACTTGCTGATTTGTAAGTTGTGGCTGAGAGACTGAGAAGATGAGCAGAAAGTGGTCCCAGAAAGTTGGGGAGCTGAGCAGACCTGTCAGTCTTATAGACCTTGTAGACAAAACTTTGGGTTCAGGCGCCAACAAGAAGGAGGAAGCCTGGTAGATACTGGAGTCCTGGTTGTGGGAGGAGTGAACCAGAAATGGACAAGGCCTCCCAAAGATTGAAGCTTAGCTTGTAATCAGCTCAGTTTGTTATTGGTTTAAGGTAATCTGCCCCTACTCTTAACTGCCTGCCAGAAGCCGAAGTGAATGCTTTCTGGAGAAATATAAAATCATTCTCAGCCTCAAATTATTTACTTAATTTTCCACAAACGAAGTCTGGCACTTAGTCAAAAATCATTAGGCATATCAGGCAACCAGACCAAATTATTCAAAACAGAGAGGTATAGGTGGTGGAGTTATCAGATTTGCTTTTTAAATAACTAAGATTAATATATTCAGAAATTTATTTAACAAGATGAAGAACTTCAGCAGAGAATTAGAAACTATAAAAAGGAATCAGATGTATATTTTCAAACTGAAAACTGAGATTAAGAATTCAGTAGATGACTTTATCAAGCAAAAGAGAGATTATAAAAAAGGGTTAGACATTTTTTGAGAACCAAAGTGTAGAGAATTTCTCATTAGCGGACCTGCACTTAAGGAAATCCAAAGTGAGTTCTTTAGGCAGAAGGAAAATGATCCCAAATGGAAGCACAGAAAGGGTATAGAAAGGACAGAAAGGGTAAATTTGTGGGTATATCTAAATGAATGTCTTATAGAGTTTAAACTATATGGAGAATTAAAGAATACTTAATGGTAGCACAAAGATGGGGCAAGAATAAATGATGTTAACGTTCTGTGGTTCTTTTATTGTCTTGGTGATGTGTAAAGTACTAATTTAATTCCTACATTGAACATTGTAATCTCTAGGGCAACTACTATAAGAATAGTAACATAATGTATAAATAAGTTACCACAGGGGAAATGAAATAATGAAACATTTAACACTAAAGCAGGCAAAAAAGGAGAGAAAAAGGAACAGAAGAGGACAGGTGGTTCAAATAGGAAACAGTACAACGGTAGATTTAAATCCAAATAGTTAATTAACTATGTTAGATATAAGACGTATACTGATAAAAAATATAGTCAGATATGGTTTTGTTCTAAAAGAGCCCTGGCGGTCCAGTGGTTAAGACTTCGCCTTCCAATGCCGAGAGTGTGGGTTCGCTCCCTGGTCAGGGAGCTAAGATCCCACATGCCTGGCAGCCAAAAAACCAAAACATAAAACAGAAGCAATATTGTAA
>NW_006799536.1:0-375 GCF_000442215.2 Lipotes vexillifer
TTTTGCTGAGGATTAATGCACTGGGAGAGCTGAGAGAAAACTGAACAGTAGAGCTGTCTTTTTCTTGACCAGTTCACCTTACTTTCTCAAACTCAAAGTCTTTCCCTCTTTCTTTCTCCTTTTTTACTGTAGTAAAATGAACATAACATAAAATTCACCATTTTGATCATTTTACAATTCACTGTACCATTCAGTGGAATTTAGTAGTCACAATGCTGTGAAACTGTCACCACTGCCTAGTTGCAAACATTTTCATCACCCCAAAAGGAAACCTACACCCATTTTAAGCAGTCATTCCCTATTTCTGTCTCATCCAAATCCCTGGCAACCACTAATGTATAATATTTTCCGTGTGTATGGATTTGCCATTGCTGG
>NW_006799538.1:0-214 GCF_000442215.2 Lipotes vexillifer
ATTAGTAGAAGTATGAGGAAATAGGAAAGAAAGAAAGAAAGCAAGAAAGAAAGGAGGGAAGGAAGGAACGAAGGAAGGAAGGAAGGAAGGAAGGAAGAAAGAAAGAAGAAAAGAAAGGAAGAATGTAAGAAGGAAAGAAAGGAGGGGGGGTGGGAGGGAGGAGGGAAGGAAGGAAGGAATGAGGGAAGTAAGGAAAAAATACAGAAAGAAAGAA
>NW_006799539.1:0-424 GCF_000442215.2 Lipotes vexillifer
AGCATCTTTTCATGTGCCTGTTGGCCATCTGTATGTCTTCTTTGGAAAAATATCTATTCAAGTCCCCTGCCCAGTTTTAAAATCAGTTTGTCTTTTTTGATGTTGAGTTGTATGAGTTCTTTGTATATTTTGGATATTATCCCCTTGTCAGATAGCATTTACAAATACCTTCTCTCATTCAATAGGTGGCCTTTTCATTTTGTTGATAGTTTCTGTCACTGTACAAAAGCTTTTCAGCTTGAAGTCCCATTTGTTTGTTTTTGTTTTCCTTTCTTGAGACATATCCAAAAACATATTGCTAAGACTAATGTCAAAGAGTGTACTGTGGGCTTCCCTGATGGCGCAGTTGTTGAGAGTCTGACTGCCGATGCAGGGAACACAGGTTCGTGCCCCGGTCTGGGAAGATCCCACATGCCGCGGAGCA
>NW_006799540.1:0-258 GCF_000442215.2 Lipotes vexillifer
ACCTTACCCAAAGCCCTACCCTAACACGTGTCCTAATCCTAACCCGTACGTTAACACTAACCCGTGCCCTAACACGTATGCTAAACCTAAATGGTTCTCGTACCCTAACCTGTCCCCTAAACCATCCCCGTTCCCTAATCCTAACCCTAACCTTAATGCTATCCCTAACCCTTACAAGAACCCTTATCCTAACCAGTGCCCTAATCCGAACCCGTACGCTAACACTAACCTGTGTCCTAACACGTACGCTAGCCCTAT
>NW_006799541.1:0-1564 GCF_000442215.2 Lipotes vexillifer
GCCATTAATATCCCAAACTCCCTCTGGGATAATTTCAGATGTCGAGATATTAGTGAAGAAGGGGAAACTGGAATGATTAGTGTACGTCTGAATGCAGCGTCAGCTTAGCACCACAGGATGAATGCACTTTTAAGTGGGATGGCGTTAGTGGTCCAGATAAAGTTCTGGGAAAAATAAGTAATTAGGACAGATTTGCTCTGTATATTGATAAGAAAGACTATTTAAATACAGTATTAGAGTCAGAGAACATGGGAGGTATATGTGGTTTGAAATTTGCATAAAACTGATATTTTTTCATGATAGTTTCAGATTATGATTTTCTTACGTATTTCACCCACAATACCACAGTAGGGATAATGTGTCTTGTGTGCTTCAGTGACCTGATAATTGTTTGTCCCATTACACCTGATGTTCCCTTGTTCAGGTGTTTTCTGCAAGACTCCTCTGCTGTGAAGTTCATATATTTCTTTTATGTTTAGTAAGGGTTTGGTGTGATGCTCTGAGAAATGTGCATAAACTGTCATGGTAAATCTGGAAACTTAGTTTTCGTCTAAGTTTTCCTTTGCTTGTAGTTTTCTTTGAAAAATGAACATCATCCCCTTCGTCCATTGAAGATATTGGCTTGTCAAGTGGAGGTTGTAATCAGTCGAGGCTTGTTCTTCTGTGTTTCCATTATACTCCCCACTCATGTAACAGACATACTCTTCTTTATCACTTCTTTGTATTTTTCTAAAAGTCTACAAGAATCATGTTATTAATGTATGCTCAATTGTTAAATTTCTGAAACATAGCTCAAGTAAAATGATAAATATTTTCAGACATCAGAGATTCAGAACCGATAGCTCTAACTTATTTTATATCATTTGTGTATGTCTCCCCTAATGTATTTCTAAAATACAAAGTATCATCCACAAATAGATTTATAAGATTTACCCAATTAAAAATAATTAGTATTAATACTTCTTTTAAAAGTTTGATAGAGAAAAAAAGTTTGATAGAATTCACCAGTGAAGGCATCTAGTTCCAGTATTTTATTTAAATAAGAAGAATATCAACATGTTTTATTTCTGGATTTATTAATGGAATTGATAATTATAGGAAATGTTTCTTTTTTCTTATTGGGGTATAGTTGTTTTACAATTTTAGTTTCTACTCAACATAGCCCTGGTATTTTTTGGTGGGGATTTTTTGAGAACTGATTCAGTCTCCTTAATAATAACTTTATCGGTTCAGATTGTTTTATTTCTTCATGATTCAGTCTTTTATTTTAATGTTTAAAATTAATTATTTATTTTTGGCTGCCTTGGGTCTTCGTTGCTGTGCGTGGACTTCCTCTAGTTGCGATGAACAGGGGCTACTCCATTGTGGCTCGCAGGCTTCTCATTGTGGTGGCTTCTCTTGTTGTGGAGCATGGGCTGTAGGCGTGCAAGCTTCAGTAGTTGTGGCATGTGGGCTCTAGAGTGCAGGCTCACTAATTGTGGTGTTTTTAAAAATTAATTTCTTATACAGCAGGTTCTTATTAGTCATCAGTTTTATACACATCAGTGTATACATGTCAATCCCA
>NW_006799542.1:0-882 GCF_000442215.2 Lipotes vexillifer
GTCTATTCATGTGTTCCACAGATGCAGGGTACATCAAGTTGATTGTGGAGCTTTAATCCACTGGTTCTGAGGCTGCTGGGAGAGATTTCCCTTTCTGTTTGTTTGCACAGCTCCCGGGGCTCAGCTTTGGATTTGGTCCTGCTTCTTGTGTGTAGGTTACCGGAGGGCGTCTGTTTTTCGCTCAGACAGGACGGGGTTAAAAGTTCAGCTGCTTCGGGGACTCTGGCTCATTCAGGCCGGGGGGAGGGATGGGTGTGGATGCGGGGTGAGCCTGCTGCGGCAGAGGCATGTGGGACATTGCACCAGCCTCAGGTGCACCGTGCGTTCTCCCAGGGAAGTTGTCCCTGGATCCCGGGACTCTGGCAGTGGTGGCCTGCACAGGCTCCCCGGAAGAGGGGTGTGGATAGTGACCTGTGCTCACACGCAGGCTTCTTGGTGGTGGCGGCAGCAGCCTTAGCATCTCATGCCTATCTCTGTGGTCCACGCTGTTAGCTGCGGCTCGCACCCGTCTCTGGAGCTCCTTTAAGCAGCACTCTTAATCCCCTCACTTCACGCACCAGGAAACAAAGAGGGAAGAAAAAGTCTCTTGCCTCTTCCGCAGGTCCGGACTTTTCCCCGGACTCCCTCCTGGCTAGCCGTGGTGCACTAACCCCCTGCAGGTTGTGTTCATGCTGCCAACCCCAGTCCTCTCCCTGTGCTCTGATGGAAGCCCAAGCCTCAGCTCCTAGCCCCGCCCGCCCCGGCAGGTGAGCAGACAAGTCTCTCGGGCTGGTTAGTGCCAGTTGGCACTGATCCTCTGTGCCAGAATCTCTCCGCTTTGCTCTCCACACCCCTGTTGCTGTGCTCTCCTCCGTGGCCCCAAACTTCCCCCCTCTGCTGCCC
>NW_006799543.1:0-297 GCF_000442215.2 Lipotes vexillifer
AAATACAAACACATGGAGGCTAAACAATACACTACTAAGTAACCAAGAGATCACTGAAGAAATGAAAGAGGAAATAAAAAAATAACTAGAAACAAATGACAATGAAAACACAAAGACCCAAAACTTATGGGATGTAGCAGAAGCAGTTCTAAGAGGGAGTACATAGCAAAATAAACCTATGTCAAGAAACAAGAAACACCTCAAATAAACAATCTATTCTTACACCTGAAGCTATTAGAAAAACAAGAACAAAAAAGCCTCAAAATTAGCAGAAGGAAAGAAATCATAAAGGTCAGA
>NW_006799544.1:0-528 GCF_000442215.2 Lipotes vexillifer
CTATACTCAATATTTTATAATAACCTATAAGGAAAAAGAATTTTAAAAAATTTTTCATAAAAACTAAAAATATTGGGCTTCCCTGCTGGCGCAGTGGTTGAGAGTTCGCCTGCCGATGCAGTGGACACGGGTTCGTGCCCTAGTCCGGGAAGATCCCACACGCCGCGGAGCGGCTAGGCCTGTGAGCCATGGCCGCTGAGCCTGCGCGTCTGGAGCCTGTGCTCCGCAACGGGAGAGGCCACAACAGTGAGACGCCCGCGTACCACACACACACAAAAAAAATTAATCTAGAAAAATTAAAAAATAAAACAGAAAAGCAACAGGATTTACTGTATAACATGGGGACAATATTCAATATCGTGTAATAATCTATAATGGAAAATAGTCTGAAAATACATATATATAAAAAACAGAATCACTCTGCTGTACGTGTGAAACTAACACAATATTGTAAATCAACTATATTTCAATTAAAAACAAAAACCACCTTTGTATTTTAGTACTTGGTTTTCAGCTCAGAAACATGTA
>NW_006799546.1:0-818 GCF_000442215.2 Lipotes vexillifer
TTAGGGTATGACAACGGTTTAGTGTTAGCGTACGTGTTAGGGCATGAGTTAGTGTAAGAGTACAGGTTACGTTTAGGGCATGGTTTAGGGTAAGGCTAAGGGTAAGGGTTATGGTTAGGGTTAGGTAACGAGGACAGTTTAGGGTAAAGTTTAGGGTATGACAACGGTTTTGTTTTAGTGTACGTGTTAGGGCACGGTTTATTGTTAGCCTATGGGTTAGGCTTAAGGCACGGTGTAGGGTAAGGCTTCGGGTAAGTGTTAGGTTTAGGGTTAGGGTTAGGGTTAGGGAACAGGGACGGTTTAGGGTACAGATTAGGGTACAACTACTGTTTAGCATTAGTGTACGTGTTAGGGCATAGGTTAGTGTTAGCGTACGGGTTAGGAATAGGTTATGGGTTAGGGTAAGGCTTCGGGTAAATCTTAGGGTTAGGGATAGGGAATGGGGACAGGTTAGGGTACAGGTTTGGGTACCACAATGCTTTAGGGTTAGCGTATGCATTAGGGCACATGTTAGTGTTAGCGTATGGCTAGGATTAGGGAACGGTTTAAGGTAAGTGTAATGTTAAGTGTTAGGGTTACGATCAGGGTTAGGGTTAGGTTTAGGGATTGGGAACAGTTTAGAGTACAAGTTAGGTTACGACAAGGATTTTGGGTTAGCGTACGTGTTAGGGCACAGGTTAGTGTTAGCCTACGGTTTAGGATTAGGGCACGCGTTAGGGTAAGGCTTTGGGTAAGTGTTAGTGTTAGGGTTAGGAAACGGGGATGGCTTAGGGTACAGATTAGTGTACGACAATGGTTTAGGGTTAGTATACGTGTTT
>NW_006799547.1:0-269 GCF_000442215.2 Lipotes vexillifer
GCTACCAGAAAACTACTAGAGCTAATCAGTGAATTTGGTAAAGTAGCAGGATACAAAATTAATATACAGAAATCTCTGGCATTCTTATACACTAGTGATGAAAAATCTGAAAGTGAAATTAAGAAAACACTCCCATTTACCATTGCAACAAAAAGAATTAAATATCTAGGAATAAACCTACCTAAGGAGACAAAAGACCTATATGGAGAAAATTATAAGACACTGATGAAAGAAATTAAAGATGATACAAATAGATGCAGAGATATACC
>NW_006799548.1:0-8030 GCF_000442215.2 Lipotes vexillifer
ACAAAGCACCGAGCTGATCTCCTTGTGCTATGCGGCTGCTTCCCACTAGCTATCTATTTTACAGTTGGGCATTTTAAATAGGTCTTCGTTCTCTTTCATTTCACTAATTTATATATAGTGCTTACATTTTCTTTTTGAATCATTGTATTCATCTGTCTTGAACAAACGTAAACAGTTTGTGTCCTATTTTGTTTCCTTAGGGGATATTATGCTTCATTTTAACCTTCATCTATTTGTGTTTGTCCTCTGTTTTTCAAGAGCTTGACAGAAAGTTCTGAATTTCTAGACATTGGGTGTTGCTGTCAGGTTAGGCTGTATATTTACTAGCGTGGGGGTTGCTTTGCCCATTCTCAGCTGCTTCACCCACAGGTCCATCTTCCACTCCCTGATCCCCTACAGGGGAGAGTTGACTTGGTTACACAGAAGTCCTGGCAAAATCGGGTGAAAGGGTTGTCCCACGCTGGAACTCGCCATAGAGTAAAGGATAAAGGACAAGTTCTGGGGCCATTTTGTAAATGAGCAGCCTTTAAGTAATCATCTTTTGAGATGAGCATAGTTTACACAAAAGAGAAGATTGCAAAGCTGCATAGTTTGTCTAAATTTCAGTCAATATTGACGGAATGACTCATACGGAATCTCAAAAGATTTAATAAAATTAAGTCTATTCACAGCAAATTGGTGCCTATTATATAAATGGCAAACTTGCTCTACTTTTATCAGGGAGTTGCATTTCCAAGGCAGCAGATTATAAAACCTCAAAAGTGGGGGAAAATCTCCTTCGCACTTGACAGTAGCTCACTATTCCAAGATACAGCAGAAAAGCCAGGGTGACAAATTAGTTCTGTCTTCAAGGGTGTTTATAACTTTCAGTTGTATTACTACCTTTATTTTCTCTCTCATCAGGTATCAGCTTATCTAGCTTCTTAGACTTCTCCTCGTAAATCAGACACTTTTATTCTTCAAGTGATTTTTAAACTCCACAGATGAGTTTGCTTACTTGTTTCTTTAAATTTCAGAAGAAAGTAATTTCCTAATGGCATATTTCTCTAAACACATAGAAAGACCTACCTTTTATAGCCTAGTTATAGCCATGAAAGCATAATTTTCATCAAAAGAATTTGGTTAAAAAACTCATAAGATATTTATGCACTTAAGTATGGATAGACTTGATGGAATGTGAGTTGGCAGTTAAAATATGGTGTCAGTTTAAGAAATTGTGTTGAGTGGTGTCATGAGGATTGGCTTTTTCACCTTTACATTAAATTATTTCTTGATTTAGAATAAGAATGAAGCATATTCTCAAAATATTTGAAATATAAAGGTATATATTGGTATATGGGATGGTGAAAAATTGCATAGATACAGCTGTAGTTTCTTAAAACCTTAGGAGTTTTATTGGAGGACTTACCTCCCTAAAATATATTTTTAGTCACAATTGTCTAGTTGTTAGAAATGTATTGTTTGGAGTCAGACTGCTGGGATTTTTATCCTTGTGTTACCACCAGGCATGATATTGGGTATGTTTATTTTATATCTTTGTACCATAATTTCTTTATCTGTAAAATGGGGATGATCTCACTTTATTTCACAAAGTTGCTGTAAAAACTACATATGGGAACATGTGTGTAAAACAAACTATTACATAGCGTGGGATCAAAACGTTAGCTAATATTCCTTTTATTACTATGTGAGAATCCCTGTGGGGAATGCAAAACTGAAAACAGTATAGCAACAACAACAAAAAGAACTGCTCATCTCTGAAAAGGGAAATGGGCTTGTTTACAAATTCTACAAGGTAGTAAATTGAACAAAATTGACAGTGGTGGAAATCTGAACCTTGTGCTCGTTATAGCAAACTTAGAGACGATTGAAAGCTTTTAGATTAGAACTTTCCAGATTTATTTCCAGTCTGGATATTTAATATTACTTGAGGCAGTTATTTTTGTGACTCATAATTTTCATTAAATCAAACTTTAATTAAAACGTTTCTGCCTGCAGACACTGTCTTTGAAATCCTAGGCAAGGCTCAGTAGGACTGTTTGTCTGTGACAATATTAAATGTCAGGCTGAAAAATGTCAGCTCAGCAGATGGATAATTGTATACTTTAACACTTATAATGGAGAGACGTATTTCAGTATAAACTTTTGGTACGCGGGCCTCTCACTGTTGTGGCCTCTCCCATTGCGGAGCACAGGCTCGGGACGCGCAGGCTCAGCGGCCACGGCTCACTGGCCCAGCCGCTCCGCGGCGTGTGGGATCTTCCCGGACCGGGGCACGAACCTGCGTCCCCTGCATCGGCAGGCGGACTCTCAGCCACTGCGCCACCAGGGAAGCCCTCCCTTTATTGTTTTTAATAATCTTTTCAAATTACTCAAGTGACACATAGCCATTGTGGGGCAATGGGAGGCTCTGGGGGACACGAGGGGAAGCGATGGCCCCCCTCTGGCCTCCAGAGCCGGCTGTGCCCCGCTGTGGTTATCATGGCCTGCCGCCGGGCCTGTTCCCTCCTCCTGCCCAGGGACCCTTCCTGACCAGGGGCCTGGGGTCATGGACCAGATCTTGGCTCTGAAATGCTCCTCTCTGGCTCTGCGTCCTGGCCGAGATGTGAAGGTTTGAGTCTGGAACACCCAGCTGGGAAGGAGGCTTCAAGGGGAGGGACCCGGAGGGGCCGAGTCCCTTTCTGGTACCTGCTGTGGGAGGGGCCCTGACCTCTGTGCCTCAGTGCCTTCATCTGTGAAATGGGGATCACCGAACCCACTGAGCAGGGCTGAGTGGTGACTGCAGGAGGAACCGCCCACGAAGGCTTAGGCCAGTGCCTGGCACGGGGCTGTTGTCAAAGGTGCAGGTGGTGGTAAGATGGGGCAGCAATCCTGGTTACTGGGCCACGACCGCCTCCCTGGGCCTCTGGCCCCTCGAGGTGCCCCAGGGGGTGGGTGGGGAGGCACGCACAGGCCCAGCCATATTTTTACAGCCTCATGCTTGCTGGGGGCACTGCGGGAGGGTGGGTGCCTACGACAGCGCAACGTCACACCCCATTCCATCTCCCAGCCTCGCCCTCACCCCTAAGGAACCGCTGACATGTTAGCAAGAGTCTTGTCTTGCTTTCTTTCTGACATCTGACCTTGATCACTTAGGCCCCAGAATTCCCAAGGCTCCCTACTTCCGGTGCCCTGTGTGTCCCTTCACCCAGCCTGGGCCCCTTAGCTTGTTTTCTGATGGGTTAAGGGACAGTGGCTTCTCCACATGCTCTCTATGTATACGGCCCTCGGTCACGGCGCCACCAGCAACTTTCCCAGGACGTGACGGGAGAGTGGCCCTGGGTAGACCAGAGAACAGGGGGGCTGCGAGGAGGGGACGTCTTCAGTGAGCCCATGTCTCTGAGCATCTGACCCCATCAGTGGTTACTTTGAACCCCACCTCGGCTCCAGTCTGGGCTGCAAGGACTTGCAGATCTCCTCGTCTCAAAGCCTCAGTTTCCTCATCTTTAAAATGGGCTTGGGACTTCCCTGGCGGTCCAGTGGTTAGGACTCTGCACTTTCACTGCTGGGGCCCAGGTTCAATCCCTGGTCGGGGAACTAAGATCCCACAAGCCACGTGGCCAAAAAAAAAAAAAAAAAAGGGGGGGACTTCATCATAGTACATTGCTCATAGGGCTGTTGTTGGCGTTCCGGGAGAATCAGGTTTGCAAAGTTCCCAGCAGAGAGTGGTCCAGCAGAGGTAGCAGCTGGTAGCTGATAATAGCTGACCCCTCTCTCTAGCCCCACTTTGTGCTGGGAATCCTCCTCAGGGGAATGTATGTCCTGGTTGGAGTTGCCAAGCTACACGCAGGAGCCAACTTATGAATTGATTTAAAAGAACACTTTGGGGCTTCCCTGGTGGTGCAGTGGTTGAGAGTCCGCCTGCCGATGCAGGGGACACGGGTTCGTGCCCCGGTCCGGGAAGATCCCACGTGCCGCGGAGCGGCTGGGCCCGTGAGCCATGGCCGCTGAGCCTGCGCGTCCGGAGCCTGTGCTCCGCAACGGGAGAGGCCACAACAGTGAGAGGCCCGCGTACCACAAAAAAAATAAAAAATAAAAGAAATAAAAGAACACATTGAGGTCATGATACTAAAGGTCATGCCATTGCTTATTTTTTACGTCCAGTCCTGTGCCAAGTATGCTACATTATCATCTCACGCAGTCCCCACGAGATGGATGTGATAGCTGTCCCTGTTTATAGATGAGGAGAGTCAGGCTCAGAGAGGTCAAGGCACCTGCCTGAGGATGCAGCTAGCAAATGGCAGGACTGGGATTTGGGCTGCAAAGCCATGTTGCCGTCAGCTGGCCGGGTATCTGGAGGGTCCCTGGGCACTGGGAATGCAGGGTGGACAGGTCCAGTTGGAAACCACCAGGATGCCCTCCGAGCTTGCTGGGCGGCTCCCGCGTCGTTTACACAGTTCTCTGGGAACAGAGGCAGGGGAGCAGGTGTGTGCACGCTGGGGGGGTGCAGTCATGTGGGAGGAGCCAGCTGCCGGCCCCATATGGTGGCTCTGCCCACCAGCGCCACCAGCACCACCAGCCTGCCTGGCTCCGGGAGGGGCTCAGTGGAGAGGGTCGCGGAGGGGGGAATACCCTGTGCGAGAGCGGGACTTCGGGGAGGTCGTTCATGCAAGTTTTGTTTTAGTCACCTGTGTGGAGCAGGGGGCCGAGTGGCCAAGTGACTCTTATCCCTCTGGGACAGATGAGGCTAAGAGAGGTGTGGCCACCTGTCCCAGGTCACGCAGCTAGCGAGAGGCAGAGGTGGGATGAGCCCATGCCTGTGGAGTCCAGGTCTGTGCTCACAACCCTGTGTGGCACTGTCTCCCTGGACAGGGACTCACAGGCTTCCAGGGCGCTGGGCAGGAGCTCCCAGCAGGTGGGTGATGCTGGAGTCTCCTTTGCCCTCTCTCACCTGGCCTCTACCTCCAGGTACAAAGGCTTCATCAAGGACTGCCCCAGCGGGCAGCTGGACGCAGCAGGCTTCCAGAAGATATACAAGCAGTTCTTCCCGTTTGGAGACCCCACCAAGTTCGCCACATTTGTGTTCAACGTCTTTGATGAAAACAAGGTGAGCTGGGAATTGACAGGGCCTGTGCCAGCCTGGAGTCCCCTCCCTCCTGCGGCAGCCTGCGCAGCCCCACACCCACGCTGTCCTGCTAATGTCGCATTCCAGAGAAGGAACACACAGATGTGTGCACTCACACACACACATATACACACAAACGCACGCACATGCGTGCACACCCACGCGTGCTTATACACAGGTGCACACAAATGCATGCACGCACACACAAACATACATGCACTCATATTGTACACAAATGCATGCACGTATATACATTGCAGGAGCTCACCCATGCACAGGGAACCCACAGAGATCCGTGTATGCACGTACATACCATGCACACAGACATACATGTATACACACCTGCACACATATGTATACCTTGACCCTTTTCTTACAAGCACAAAATGCAAATGCCTCCAGGGATAATAACAGGATTTATAATCATAGCTGACATTTACTGAACATTTACTACGTACTATGCTCTTTATGTGGATTTTTTTAAAAAATAAATTTATTTATTTATTTATGTCATTCTTGGCTGCCTCGGGTGTTCGTTGCTGCGCACGGGCTTTCTCTAGTTGCGGCGAGCGGGGGTTACTCTTCGTTGTGGTGCGCGGGCATCTCACTGCGGTGGCTTCTCTTATTGCGCAGCATGGGCTCTAGGTGCGTGGGCTCGGTAGTTGCAGCACGCGGGCTTGGTAGCTGTGGCTCGTGGGCTCTAGAGTGCAGGCTCAGTAGTTGTGGTACACGGGCTTAGTTGCTATGTGGATTATTTTTAGTGAGACCTTACAACCAACTACCTGTAGGGATGCCTTTTAATTGCCCCCATTTTGCAGATGAGGAAACTGAGAATCATATAATATGGGATTTTTTGTGCCTGGCTTCTTTCACTGAGCATCGTGTTTTCAAGGCTTATCCGTGTTGCAGCATGTCCCTTCCTGGTGACGGCCACCCTGACAGTTGGCATATCCACCATTGGGGCATCTGCAGTCCTCCAGACTCTGTGCCACGCTGGCATATTTCCTGGCTCACTTGTATTCAAGGTGGATGTACTGTAACTTGTTTCCACGCTCCATGCTGTAGGGCACTCGGATTTTTTCTGCTCTGTCACGCCCTGGCTTTCTCCGCAGGTGGCCTCAGCTGACGATCACACTGCCTGGCCCTGGGAAGAGCTCTGGTCTCTCCGGACCTCAGTTTCCTTATTTGCAAAATAAATAGGATTGAACAGTCCAGAGCCCCACCTTTTTCTGAAGCCTCTGAGCCTGTGGTTCAAGGCCAAGGAGAAAGGGGTTTCTGGGTGACTCCTGCCCAGAGGGTCTTGTGTGCTGGTGGTCCGTCTTCCTCCCACCAGATGTGGAGTGTCAGGCTCTCCCTTTGGCCTCACCCTTTTCCCTGTCCCTCCTGCCTGGCTTTTCCCTCTTTTTTTTTTTTTGGCCACACCATGCAGCACGTGAGATCTTTGTTCCCCAACCAGGGATCAAACCCGTGCCCCCTGCATTGGGAGTGCGGAGTCTTAACCACTGGACTGCCAGGGAAGTCCTCTTTTCCCGTTTCTAATCCTACCCTCTCCCCATCCCCTTCCTTCTCCTCACCTTCATCCCTTCACTCCTGCACTCTCCACTTGGGTGTCTGGTACCTGCTGCCGCCCATCACCACCTTCCCAAGATGCAGCCTGACCAGGTGACTCAGCGCTAACTGAGGCCCACCCCCACTCCCCTCTCTCCTGCAGGATGGGCGGATTGAGTTCTCTGAGTTCATCCAGGCGCTGTCGGTCACCTCGAGGGGAACCCTGGATGAGAAGCTGCGGTGTAAGTCCTGCCCCCTGGGCTCTATGGGGCGGCCACTGGGCGGCCCCAGGCGGGAGGGAGGCCAACTACCTGGGCCAGGTCATTTGTCTGGGGCTGAGAGTGGTACAGATGTCCTGCCCTTCCAGGTCAGAGGCAGTTTCTTGGAGGAGGCCAGGCAGGAGGAGCGTGTCTTCCTTAGATGCGTGGACAGATGGGGCGGGAGCAAAGGGGCATCCGAGCAGGTGCAGACATGGGACCTTGGGCAGGACAGCGTGGCGTTAAAAGACCTGGTTCCAGGGCTGGATCCACTACTTAGGAGGCTGTTTTGATGACTGATCTCATTCATTCACTTATCTACTGGTTCACCCAACAGATGTTGACCAAACACGGCCACGTGTCAGTGCTGAGCAGAGGCCAGGACCCACGGGTGCATCAGATAGACGGGCACCTGCCCTCGCGGCTGTCAGTCTACCTCAGGGACCTTATCCAAAAGATCCCAGAAAACTGCAGCCGAGGCAGGAAGAGGGAAGTGTGAACCGACAGGAGAGGAACTGACCCTGTTATGAGTGGGGAGCTGAGCTGGGAAGGGTGAAGGTGCCAGGGAGGGAGGAGGGAACGGGGTTCCAGGCAAGGGAGACAGCGTGTGCGAGGCCCTGAGGAGGGGTGAGAGAAGGATTCAGAGGGGAGAGCGCGCAGGCTTGTGCTGCTGCGAGAGGGGATCTGGAGAGAAGATGAAAACAGCTAGGCCAGAGCTCACTTCCCACTGAGACACTTTCACTGCTTTGCATCAGCACCGAGAAAACGCGGCAGTTTCTTTTTCTTTCTCTTTTTAGGAATAAAAGAGGATTTTCTTTATGCAGAAGCTCCTGCCCTCCCCCCGCCCCAGGCATATTATTTTATTTTCTAAGTTGATCCCAGCAGGATACAGTGTAATTGTGGAAAGGAAGTGGGCTGAAAGGAGGCAGAGGCGGGGGCGTGGGGAAGGAGAGGGGGGCCTTTAGGGCTCCTCCTGGGGTCCCCTCCCTCCCACAGCTCCAGCTCCAGCCTCAGCTCTCACAGATTCAGTGCCCCCTCCTTTTTTTTTTTTTTTTTTGGTACGCGGGCCCCTCACCGCCGTGGCCTCTCCCGTTGCGGAGCACAGGCTCCGGACGCGCAGG
>NW_006799548.1:8173-8650 GCF_000442215.2 Lipotes vexillifer
GTGCGGTATCTTCCCGTACGGGGGCACGCCCCGCGTCCCCTGCATCGGCAGGTGGACTCTCAACCACTGCGCCACCAGGGAAGCTCCCCCACCCCGCTCCTTTTTATATTTAGTTTTTCTTTTTAACAACCCTAGTTGAAACGGCGCATGTGTTCCTGTCGTGCGTGCGCGTGCGCGTGTCCCGTCTGTTTTGATGTAAATATTCATTGATTGGATGAGTAATGGGGCTGTGGTGCAGTGTGGGTGGCGGGGAGCAGCACCCCCTTCCCCGGGCCGGGGGTCACTCTGCCCTGGCTGGTTGACTGCAGGGGCCTTCAAGCTCTACGACTTGGATAACGACGGCTACATCACCAGGGACGAGATGCTGGATATAGTGGACGCCATTTACCAGATGGTGGTGAGAGGCCCGGGTCCTATGGGATAGGGGGAGGCAGTAGGGGCATCAAATTTAGTGACTGGGCCTGTCCCAGAGGAGGC
>NW_006799548.1:8660-19435 GCF_000442215.2 Lipotes vexillifer
CCCCCCGTGGGACTGCTCTCCTCACCGGGGCAAGCGTTGACCAGGTAAGGGTCACTGCCTGGGGCCGCTCAGCACATCTCCAGCTGGCCTGGCAGATGGGGGCTCGGGTGGGTGCGAGGTTCTGGAGCAGAATTACAGATGGCGGGGGACATTGCGGGGAGTAGGAGGCAGAGGGGGTCCTCATCTGGAACCTGCCCAGGTCTGGGGAGCATATTTTTTTTTGGGAAAAGGGCCCAAAGCCCAGAGTGCCAGGAGCCAGCCCCCACCTTGTCTGTCCCTGGCAGGGGAACACCGTGGAACTCCCCGAGGAAGAGAACACCCCCGAGAAGCGGGTGGACCGAATCTTCGCCATGATGGACAAGGTGAGACCCCCCCCCGCAGCTGCCACTGACCACCTACACGCCTGGCTCGAGGCAGGCAGCACACCTGGTGTGACGTCCACTGGTCCGGTTGGTAGCCGTTGCCTTCAGACATCCAGGGTTTTAAGTAAATTTGTCCAGCACTTTCTCTCTGATCAACTAAGTTTCAGTAGTTGTGGCTCGCGGGCTCTAGAGCGCAGGCTCAGTCGTTGTGGAGCACGGGCCCAGCTGCTCCGCGGCATGTGGGATCTTCCCGGACCAGGGATCGAACCCATGTCCCCAGCATTGGCAGGCGGATTCTTTTTTTTTGCGGTACGTGGGCCTCTCACTGCTGTGGCCTCTCCCGTTGCGGAGCACAGGCTCCGGACGCGCAGGCTCAGCGGCCATGGCTCACGGGCCCAGCCGCTCTGCGGCATGTGGGATCTTCCCGGACCGGGGCACGAACCCGTGCCCCCTGCATCGGCAGGCGGACTCTCAACCACTGCGCCACCAGGGAAGCCCTGGCAGGCGGATTCTTAACGACTGCGCCACCAGGGAAGTCCCAAGATTCTTAACCTTTTAAATTTTTTGCCATGGACAAGAAATTTGGGCATTCTGGAGTTGTCTGTGGACTTCTCAGAGTAATGGTTTTAAGTGCATCAGATAAAATCCACAGGATTAAGAAGGAAGCTATTTTGGAATGCAGCTATCAAAAATTTTTTTAAAAGAATATGTGATGTGGTATATGAGCTTGTGATGAGTTACGGTGGTTTAACCACCCCACAATTTTGAGCCGATGATATGTACAGGTGATGCCTACAGCAACCGTGGAGCGTTATAAAAATGCCTCGATCCCCACAGTTAACAAAGCCACAGGTACTGCTGGTTCTGTGGGAGATCGTTACCTAGATTCATTATGGAACGAAGAGCTAAATTTCAGTTATAAGTTAGCGAAAAGAAAGTCCTCATTTTTTCCCATTTTAGTTCACAGGCCTGCTGAATTCTGTTCTCAGACCCCAGGTTAAGAAACCCTTCTTTAGGGCTTCCCTGGTGGTACAGTGGTTGAGAGTCCGCCTGCCGATACAGGGGACATGGGTTCGTGCCCTGGTCCTGGAAGATCCCACATGCCGCGGAGCAGCTGGGCCCGTGAGCCATGGCTGCTGGGCCTGCGCATCTGGAGGCTGTGCTCCGCAATGGGAGAGGCCACAACAGTGAGAGGCCCACGTACCGCAAAAAAAAAAAAAAGAAACCCTTCTTTATACCAAACCTTTTTTTAAACTGGAAGTAACTTTGTTTTAAACTAGAATTTGATATCAAGATGGTAAGGAAACCCACTATTGCTTGCCTTCAATAAAAGAATTCAAATGAACAGTGACCTTGGGCTTATTATTACATTCTGGCTAGGTACAGGTGCCTGCCCTGAAAGCTTTGAGCCTGAGGCCTTACTTCCTTAATTTAAAAAAGTGAGATCATATGTCAGAGAGGCAGTAAAGACACAGAGGCTCAGACCACGCTGGGCAGACCACGCTGGGCAGACCACGCTGGGCTGCTGATAATAATCAGATGTGTCCATAGAGTGCAGCAGAGAATACTAACTTCTCGCAGGGTGGTTCAATGTTATTTAACACAAAGGTGTTGAATCCCCCCCACCCCCAATTCAGACATCCCTTATTTTGGGAAGCAAAGTCCACGCTGTAGTCAGACTGGGTGTAAATCTGGCTTCCCCAGTTAGCAGCCAGGGGGCCCTGGATAGCTGACTGAGCCTCAGCATCCTCGCTGGTGAAATGGTGATAAGAGCAGCCCCTCTTTGGCTAAACAATACGCTGCTAAATAACCAAGAGATCCCTGAAGAAATCAACGAGGGAATAAAAAAATACCTAGAGACAAATGACAATGAAAACACGATGACCCAAAGCCTGTGGGATGCAGCAAAAGCACTTCTAAGAGGGAAGTTTATAGCAATATAATCTTACTTCAAGAAACAAGAAAAATCTCAGATAAACAATCTAACCTTACACCTAAAGGAACCAGAGAAAGCAGACCAGCCCCTCTTCTTAGAGCGGCTGTGAGGACCCCATGAGACCAAGCGCACGCATAGCATGAGCGGGGCCCACGGTAGACGACCCTCAAGATCTGCCTGCGGAGCTTGTGGAAACCTCGTCATGATCTCTCTTTCTGGGTGCAGGCTGTGGGTGGCTTCCAAGGCCTTTTTCTTTTGCTCTCACGGGTTTCCTTGCAAGATGCTCCAGGGGAAGGGATTCTGGCCCAAGCCATTTCCTTCTGCAAGAGACCCACTAAAGCCCCTTTACGTGGGCTCTGTCCAGCCTCCTTGTAGGTCTCCTGGGGGATGGCTTAAATGCCCTTCCAAGGGTGACCCCAGAGAAATGCATCAGGCTCTCAGCCCTGTGGGATTAACACCCTCTGTGGGGATGAACAGCAGTGAGGATGATAACTGTGGAGTTATCGGGTGCTTCCGGTCTGCGGAACACTTTACACAGCTTGAGCTCAAGGAGTGCTCACCTCAGTGCCCTGAAGAAGCCGCTCAATTTTCTCCAGTCTCCAGATGAGGAAACAAGGGCCCAGAGAGGTGGGTCGTGTGCCCAAGGTCACCCAAGCAGGAAGTGCCCGCGTCTGTCTATGCCTGACCCCTCCCACCTAATGAGCTGCCTTGCCTCCCTCCTGACTTAACTGTGGAAGCTCTTTTGGAAGCAGCCCTGGGCTGGGCTTGGGGAGGGAGTGTCCAGGGCCCAGGGCAGAGGCCCCTGTCCTGGGAGGTTGGTTGTCCCCTCACCTTCACCCTCCTCTCTCTGCTTGCAGAATGCCGACGGGAAGCTGACGCTGCAGGAGTTCCAAGAAGGATCCAAGGCGGACCCGTCCATCGTGCAGGCGCTGTCCCTCTACGACGGGCTGGTATAGTCCAAGGCCCAGAGCTGAGGTGAGTGGAGGGGGACTTGGGGCCTGGGGTCGGGGAAAGGGGGCAAACCCAGCCTCAGGACACTTGGGGTTGGCAGATAAGTACCTGAGTTTCCCGGGGGGGAATCGGGGTCTGCCCAGTTGGCGCATAGCTAGTAAGGGAGGCCTAGGAGGCAGGGCCTTCACGTCAGCCAGGGCTCCTCTATTTTTGTCATTTTTATATACCCAGATTCAGCCTGAGAGTTTACTTGAATAGGAGTTTCCCTGGGTTGAAAACACTTTGAAAATACCAGTTCTCAGCCAGGGCCAGGGGCCTGGGAGAACAGGAGTCTCTCATCTTTTCTCCGTTGGGGTGGCTGAAGACCTCAGCTTCTGCTCTCTTGATCAATAGCTCCAACGTGGTTTCTTTTTTTGCCCAGATTTCCATTAAGTGCAGGATGATGGCCCACAGAGGCCTCTGTTGCTGGCAGAAGACTGATCCCCATGGTCCTGTCCAGCTACAAACACTCTTTTTTTTTTTTTTACTGGCTCTTTTTTTTTTTTTAACATCTTTATTGGAGTATAATTGCTTTACAATGGTGTGTTAGTTTCTGCTGTATAACAAAGTGAATCAGCTATACGTATACATATGTTCCCATATCTCCTCCCTCTTGCATCTCCCTCCCTCCCCCCCTCCCTGTCCCATCCCTCTAGGTGGTCACAAAGCACCGAGCTGATCTCCCTGTGCTATGCGGCTGCTTCCCACTAGCTATCTATTTTACGTTTGGTAGTGCATATATGTCCATGCCACTCTCTCACTCTGTCACAGCTTACCCTTCCCCCTCCCCATATCCTCAAGTCCATTCTCTAGTAGGTCTGCATCTTTATTCCCGTCTTGCCCCTAGGTTCTTCTGACCATTGTTTTACAAACACTCTTTTATGTGTCTCTTGGTGGACGGATGATGCATCCTCTTGATAGAGATCTAAGAGTAGAATTGCTGGGACATAGAATGTGTGTATATTTAGCTTTAGTAGATACTTCCAGAAGTTTTCCAACATGGCTGTACCATCTCCTACTCCCACTTGCGATGTATGAGAGCTCCCATTGCCCCACATCCTTGCCAGCACTGGGTGTTCTCTGTCTTTTAAAATTTCAGCTGTTTTGGTGGGCGTGTCTTGATAGCTTGTTGTAATCTTAATTTGCATCTCACTGATGAGCACTGAAGTTGGGCACCTTGTCGTATGTGCATCCTCCGTTTTACCATCACATTTTGTGCAGTGCTGTCCTAGTTATCTGTTGCTGCACACTGCAGTACCGCAGAACAGCAGCTGAAAAGAACAAACATCAGGAATTTGGGTACAGCTTTGTTGGGTGCCTTTGGCTCAAGGTCTCTCATGAGGATGCAGCCAAGCTGTCAGGAGGGTGGCCAACCATCCCAGTTTGCCCGGGACTGTCCCGGATTTAGTGCTGAAAGTCCCATGTCCTGGGAAACCCCTCTGTATTAGGTAAACTGGAATGATCATCAGCTGTTGGCCAGGACTGTGGTCTCATCTGAAGGCTTGGCCAGGGGTGACCCACTTCTAAGCTCACTCATTGGGTTTGACGGCCTCACCATGTGGCCCTCTGCACAGGGCTGCCTAACAACATGGTGGCTGGCTTCGCCCAGGGTAAGCTTTCTGGGAGGGAGGGAGAGGGAGAACCCAAGATGAAAGCATAGTCTTTTTATAACTTGATCTTGAGAAGCAACATCCCATCACTTCTTTTTTAAGAATGCCTTGGCTACTTTAGGCTATTTCTATACAAATTTTAGAATCAACTTATAAATGTCTACACACACACACACACACACACACACACACACACACACACACACTGGGATTTTGAATGGGATTGAGTTGAGTCTACTGTTCAGTTTGGGGGAGAATTGGCATCTTTATAATGTTGAGTCTTCCAATCCATGAAGATGGTATATCTCTCTCTGTGTTTAGGTCTTTAAATTTTTTTTCTCTATAACATTTTGCTGTTTTTAGCTAAAAGGTCTTTCACATCTTTTAGTAGATTTATTCCTAAGTATTTCATGTTTTCGATGGTGTTTTAAACAGTAATTTTAAAATTGTATTTTCTGTTTGTTTCTGATTTATAGAAATTCAGTTGATTTTTGTTTATTGATCAATATATCCATGGTCCTACTAACTTCATTTATTAAATCTAGGAGTCTGCCTTAGATTCTTTTGGATTGTCTACATTCTATTTCTTCTTTTCCTATCCCTCTGCCTTTTGTTCCTTTTTCCTGCTTCCTTGCACTGGTTGGGCCCTCCAGTCACATAGGAGTAGTGATGGTGAACATTCTTGTCTCATTCTCAGTCTTGGGAGAAACCTTTCAATAATTCACCATTAGTTACGATGCTTGTTATAGGTCCTTTGTAGATAGAATTTTATCAGATTTAGAAAGTTTCCTTCTTTTCTAGTTTGGTAGGAGTTATTTGTTTTTTTAAAAAAATCATGCGTGGTATTGAACTTTATCAAAATTTTCTGTGTTTATCAAGATGCTCATATAACTTTTCTCTCTTTTTTGTTGTCAATATGATGAATTACACTGATTGATTTGTGTGTGTGTGTGTGTGTGTGTGTGTGTGTGTGTGTGTGTGTGTGTGTGAATACATTTTATGGATCATCAGTGGATTCCTGTCCACTTAAATACACTACCTTTTTTTTTCTATTCTTTTTCAAATTAGTTTTCCCATTTAGGTTGTTACATAATATTGAGCAGAGTTCCCTGTGCTATACAGTAGATCCTTGTTGCTTATCCATTTAAAAAAAAAAATTTTTAATAGATCTTTATTGGAGTATAATTGCTTCACAATACTGTGTTAGTTGATGTTGCACAACAAAGTGAATCAGTCATATGTATACACATGTCCCCATATCCCCTCCCTCTTGAGCCTCCCTCCCATCCTCCCTGTCCCACCCCTCTAGGTCATCGCAAAGCACCGAGCCAATCTCCCTGTGCTATGCTGCTGCTTCCCACCAGCCAACTGTTTTACATTCTGTAGTATATATATGTTGATGGTACCCTCACTTCACCCCAGCTTCGCCCTCCAATCCCATGTCCTCAAGTCCATTTTCTATGTCTACCTCTTTATTCCTGCCCTGCAACTAGGTTCATCAGTACCATTTTTTTTTTTTTTTTAGATTTCATATATATATGTTAGCATACGGTATTTGTTTTTCTCCTTCTCACTTACTTCACTCTGTATGACAGACTCTAGGTCCATCCACCTCACTATAACTCAATTTCATTTCTTTTTATGGCTGAGTAATAGTCCATTGTATATATGTGCCACATCTTCTTTTTTTTTTTTTTTTTCTGTATGTGGGCCTCTCACTGTTGTGGCCCTCTCACTGTCGTGGCCTCTCCCGTTGTGGAGCACAGGCTCCGGATGCGCAGGCTCAGTGGCCATGGCTCACGGGCCCAGCCGCTCCGCGGCATGCGGGATCCTCCCGGACCGGGGCACAAACCCGCCTCCCCTGCATCAGCAGGCGGACTCTCAACCACTGCGCCACCAGGGAAGCCCTGTGCCACATCTTCTTTATCCATTCATCTGTCAGTGGACATTTAGGTTGGTTCCATGTCCTGGCTATTGTAAATAGTGCTGCAGTGAACATTGTGGTACATGTCTCTCTTTGAATTATGGTTTTCTCAGTGTATATGCCCAGTAGTGGGATTGCTGGGTCATATGGTAGTTCTATTTTTAGTTTTTTAAGGAACCTCCATACTGTTTTCCATAGTGGTTGTATCAGTTTGCATTCCCACCAACAGTGCAGGAGGGTTCCCTTTCACCACACCCTTTCCAGCATTTATTTGTTTCTAGATTTTTTGATGATGGCCATTCTGACCAGTGTGAGGTGATACCTCATTGTAGTTTTGATTTGCATTTCTCTAATAATTAGTGATGTTGAGCATCTTTTCATGTGCCTCTTGACCATCTGTATGTCTTCCTTGGTGAAATGTCTATTTAGGTCTTCTGCCCATTTTTTAACTGGATTGTTTGTTTTTTGATATTGAGCTCCATGAGCTGTTTGTATATTTTGGAGATTAATCCTTTGTCTGTTCTTTCATTTGCAAATATTTTCTCCCATTCTGAGGGTTGTCTTTTCATCTTATTTATGGTTTCCTTTGCTGTGCAAAAGCTTTTGAGTTTAATTAAGTCCCATTTGTTTATTTTTGTTTTTATTTCCGCTACTCTAGGAGGTGGGTCAAAAAAGATCTTGTTGTGGTTTATGTCAGAGTGTTTTTTCCTATGTTTTCCTCTAAGAGTTTTATAATGTCTCATCTTACATTTAAGTCTTTAATACATTTGGAGTTTATTTTTGTGTATGGTGTTAGGTAGTGTTCTAACTTCATTCTTTTACATGTAACTGTCCAGTTTTCCCAACACCACTTATTGAAGAGGCTGTCTTTTTCCCACTGAATGTTCTTGCCTCCTTTGTCATAAATTAGGTGCCCATATGTGCAGGGCGTATCTCTGGGCATTCTGTCTTGTACCATTGAGCTATATTTCTGTTTTTGTGCCAGTACCATACTGTCTTGATTACTGTAGCTTTGTGGTATAGTTTGAAGTCAGGGAGCCTGATTCCTCCAACTCCATTTTTCTTTCTCAAGATTGCTTTGGCTATTTGGGATCTTTTGTGTTTCCATACAAATTGTAAAATTTTTTGTTCTAATTCTGTGAAGAATGCCATTGGTAGTTTGATAGGGATTGCATTGAATCTGTAGATTGCTTTGGGTAGCAAAGTCGTTTTCACAATATTGATTCTTCCAATCCAAGAACATGGTGTATTTCTCCATCTGTTTATGTCACCTTTGATTTCTTTCATCAGTGTTTTATAGTTTTCTGAGTACAAGTCTTTCGCCTCCTTGGGCAGGTTTATTCCTAGGTATTTTATTCTTTTTGTTGCACTGGTAAATGGGAGTGTTTCCTTAATTTCTCTTTCTGATTTTTCATTGTTGGTGTATAGGAGTGCCAGAGATTTCTGCACATTAATTTTGTATCCTGCAACCTCGCCAAACTCATTGATTAGCTCTAGTAGTTTTCTGGTAGCATCTTTAGGATTCCCTATGTATAGTATCATGTCATCTGCAAACAGTGACAGTTTTACTTCTTCTTTTCCAATCTGTATTCCTTTTATTTCTTTTTCTTCTCTGATTGCTGTGGCTAGGACTTCCAAAACTACATTGAATAAGAGTGGCAAGAGTGGACATCCTTGTCTTGTTCCTGATCTTAGTGGATATACTTTCAGTTTTTCACCATTGAGTATGATGCTTGCTGTGGGTTTGTCATATATGGCCTTTATTGTGTTGAGGTAGGTTCCCTCTATTCCCATTTTCTGGAGAGTTTTTATCATAAATGGGTGTTGAATTTTGATAAAAGCTTTTTCTGCATCTATTGAGATGATCATATGGTTTTTATTCCTTAATTTGTTAATGCGGTGTATCTCATTGATTGATTTGCATATATTAAAGAATCCTTGCATCCTGGGATAAATCCCACTTGATCATGGTGTATGATCCTTTTAATTTGCTATTGGATTCTGTTTGCTAGTATTTTGTTCAGGAATTTTGCATCTAGGTTCATCAGTGATCTTGGTCTATAATTTTCTTTTTTTATGATATCTTTTTCTGGTTTTGGTATCAGGGTGATGGTGGCTTCATAGAATGAATTTGGGAGTGTTTCTCCCTCTGCCACTTTTTGGAAGAGTTTGAGAAGGATGGTTGTTAGCTCTTCTCGAAATGTTTGATAGAATTCACCTGTGAAGCCATCTGGTCTTGGACTTTTGTTTGTTGGAAGATTTTTAATTATGGTTTCAATTTCATTACTTGTGATAGGTCTTTTTATATTTTCTAATTCTTCCTGGTTCAGTGTTGGAAAGTTGTACCTTCCCAAGAATTTGTCCATTTCTTCGTGGTTGTCCATTTATTGGCATATAGTTGTTTGTAGTAGTCTCTTATAATCCTTTGTATTTCTGCGGTGTCAGTTGTGACTTCTCCCTTTACTTTTCTAATTTTATTGATTTGCGTCTTCTCTCTTTTTTTCTTGATGAGTCTGGCTAAGGGTTTATCAATTTTTTTTTTGGCTGCATTGAGTCTTCATAGCTGTGTGTGGGCTTTCTCTAGTTGCGGCGAGCGGGGCTTACTCTTTGTTGTGGTGTTCAGGCTTCTCATTGCAGTGGCTTCTCTTGTTGTGGAGCACGGGCTCTAGGCACATGGGCTTCAGTAGTTATGGCTCACTGGCTTCTGTAGTTGTGGCTTGTGGGCTCTAAAGTGCAGGCTCAGTAGTTGTGGTGCACGGGCTTAGTTGTTCCGCAGCATGTGGGATTTTCCCGGACCAGGGCTTGAACCCGTGTCCCCTGCATTGGCAGGCGGATTCTTAACCAGTGCGCCACCAGGGAAGCCCCTCCAGCTTTCGTTTGATTTCCATTTGCATGGAATATCTTTTTCCATCCCTTCACTTTCAGTCTGTATGTGTTCCTAGGTCTGAAGTGGGTCTCTTGTAGACAGCATATATATGGGTCTTGTTTTTGTATCCATTCAGCCAGTCTGTGTCTTTTGGTTACAGCATTTAATCCATTTACATTCAAGGTTATTATCGATATGTATGTTCCTATTACCATTTTCTTAATAGTTTTGGGTTTGTTTTTGTGGGTCTTTTTCTTCTCTTGTGTTTCCCGCTTAGAGAAGTTTCTTCAGCATTTGTTGTAAAGCTGGTTTGGTGGTGCTGAATTCTCTTAGCTTTTGCTTGTCTGAAAAGCTTTTGACTTCTCCATTGAATCTGAATTAGATCCTTGCTGGGTAGAGTAATCTTGGTTGTAGGTTTTTATCTTCCATCACTTTAAGTATATCCTGCCACTCCCTTCTGGCCTGCAGAGTTTCCTTTGAAAAATCAGCTGCTAACCTTATGGGGATTCCTTTGTATGTTATTTTTTGTTTTTCCCTTGTTGCTTTTAATAATTTTTCTTTGAATTTAATTTTTGTTAGTTTGATTAATATGTGTCTTGGTGTGTTTTTCCTAGGTTTTATCCTGTATGGGACTCTCTGTGCTTCCTGGACTTGGGTGACTCTTTCCTTTCCCATCTTAGGGAATTTTTCAACTATAATCTCTTCAAATATTTTCTCAGACCCTTTCTTTTTCTCTTCTTCTTTTGGGATCCCTATAATTCGAATGTTGGTGCGTTTAGTGTTGTCCCAGTGGTCTCTGAGATTGTCTTCCATTCTTTTCATTCTTTTTTCTTTATTCTGCTCCTCAGCAGTTATTTCCACCATTTTGTCTTCCAGCTCACTTATTCGTTCTTCTGCCTCAGTTATTCTGTAATTGATTCCTTCTAGTGTATTTTTCACTTCAGTTATTGTGTTGTTCATCTCTGTTTGTTTGTTCTTTAGTTCTTCTAGATCTTGTTAAACATTTCTTGTATTTTCTCAGTCTATGCCTCCATTCTATTTCCAAGATTCTGGATCATCTTTACTATCATTACTCTGAATTCTTTTT
>NW_006799549.1:0-211 GCF_000442215.2 Lipotes vexillifer
ACCCACTCGTGGGTCGGTTAAAAATACCTGCAGGTAACGCCTTTGGGATGGACAGCAGGCTGGGTGCGGCCTGTGCACCTCTGACGGTCCCGTGCCGCCCTGGGTTCCAAGCTCCGATCCGCAGATCAGCTCCGCTCGCAGTCTGTGTGTTTCTTATGGTGGCTCCTGGGAGCACGTCTCCATCCGATGGGGACCCTCCGGAGGAGCTGCC
>NW_006799551.1:0-276 GCF_000442215.2 Lipotes vexillifer
GAGTGAGGAATAAGCCAGTGATATTTGCGGATTGTCTATGACCACAGCACAGCTCAGCCTCTCCTGACTCACGTGTCTCGTCTGCCAGCTGAAATAACACCCTCTCAGGATTTTTCTGAGGGTGAAATAACTTAACTAACGTGACGAGGTTATCACAGTGCTTGACACATAATAGGGACCCAAAGCATGGCAGCTTTAATTATTACATAATAATAAAACTGTTTTGCAAAAGTGTGGGATATTTGTATAAAATGCGAGGTATTGTGTCTGCTCACC
>NW_006799552.1:0-230 GCF_000442215.2 Lipotes vexillifer
ACCTCAGAGGCAGAGTCCTGACTCCTGGCTGGAGCAGCAAGAGCCTTTCATCCACTCGGTCTGCTGGACCACCACAAGAAGAAATGGTGTCTGAAGAAAGGTGATGTCTCCAGGTGATGGCCGGGCCACGGCTCCCGCAACAGGCCAGACCAGGCGGCTGCGGCCCGCAAGGGCCCGACGTGTGCCAGTCCGGGCTGCGAGGACCTGCCCCCGGCCTCCGGGACTAGACC
>NW_006799553.1:0-4478 GCF_000442215.2 Lipotes vexillifer
CATCTTTAGGATTCTCTATGTATAGTATCATGTCATCTGCAAACAGTGACAGTTGTACTTCTTTTCCAATTTGTATTCCTTTTATTTCTTTTTCTTCTCTGCTTGCCTTGGCTAGGACTTCCAAAACTATGTTGAATAATAGTGGTGAGAGTGGACATCCTAGTGCAAGATATTTTTACTTAATTCAGGATAAAGTTAGATTTGTTCATCTTTTCTAGCATAATTTATTGAATTAGTTACAATGTACAAATTACTTTTGTTATTAACAGATTTTGTTATTTAAAGAAGTCAAGAAGAGTTTGGCCAAGTAATGTGGCATTGATTTTATGTCCCTTTGTTGTCACACTTTGTTGTGCTGCTATTACCAATAGCACATTATCATTAACAATGATAATTTAATTCAACCATACTCTGAATAAAGTTTGTATTATAATTTTTTGATTAATGCTGTGCAACCACTCATGGTATCAGTAATATAATATAATATTTAGTATTATATATAATACTAATAAAAATATATTATAATATAAAGTTGTTATGGTAGATTCAATGCCCATAGGTTATAAGCCAATAATTGAAGAGAAAGCCAGAATTAAGGGATGAAGGTGAGAGAAAGCCATTAACATGTCAATTTCTTAAACCTTCATATTTTTTAGCCTTCTTGAAATGGTGCAGGAGGTAGTTAACCCACCAAATTAGTGGTGGATTAACCTAGTGCAGACCATTCTGTAGGTTTTCCAGCAAGGATGCAGTTGACGACTGTAACATCATCTTTGTTTCACTGATCAGGTTACTGATAGGTTAAGCAGATCACCTAAGGTTCTACACTGTGAGTCAGTAACAAAACCAGCATTCAAACCAAGCAGCATCTGACACTCAGTGAGATGTGTCAGTTACATCTTCTGTGAATCGGCAGCCTTGCAGTATTCTGAATGCAACCTTTCTTTTTCTCATATTCTGAATGTTAATGTAACCCTTTGTTTTTCAGAAGTTTCTTCTCCAGAGAATAAAGAGTTTGAACACACACAAAAAAACAAATAAACCCCACAAGGCAAAGGCTTTTTCTGAAGGAACAGCTCTTAGGAATGGAAAGACTTCAGCAAAATCAGTCTTGACCTCCCACATTAATTTTTTTCCTGATGAAATCAGATTTAAAATTATGTCAGTTTCAGCCCTACAGGGTTAAAGAGAGAGAGAGAGAGAGCTTGAGAGAGAAACATCCCATCTATTTCTTTTTTTTTTTTTTCTCCCATACGCAGGCAGTTTATGGGCTGAAAGCCACACTCTAGGAGAGCTATGTTTTAGTGGAGCCACGTTCCAGGAAAGTTGTCTCCACAACTTGAGTCATGGGTCCATGTTCTGATTTGTCCTACCTTAGGCACATGTATGTATTGATAAAGTACATGTGTGTACATATTTTTGTAAGCCAGTCCCTTGCACTATGTCCTGCAGCTGAATTTAAAGTCCATTAAATAATAACACAAGTCCACCTACTCCCACCTGACCCATGACCCTGTGTGTGACACAGAAATGTGCTCAGGTGCAACAGGCTGCTGCAGCCTGAGATGCACAACACCCCAACCCCATAGGGTCACAGATGGATGAGTTGCAGTCTCCACCCACCTCCTGGGAATCTTCCCTTCTTCCAAACTGAGAACTTGAAAAAAGACAACTTCTAGCTTGATTACATCCTGGGTCAATCATCTCCCCCAGATACAATGTGCAACAAGCCAGCTAAGAGAAGCAACTGGGCGCATAAGCTTTATGGCTAGATCTGAGTTCAAATCCTGCTGCTGTCACTTAGTAGCTATGGGACATTGGGCAAGTTACTTAATTGCTCCAGTGTCCTGGTTTGTGTTCACTGGAAGCAGACCCTGAGGCCAAAATTCAAGTGCAAGTAATTTATTCGGCTGATGATCCAAGTAACACTAACAGGGGAGTAGGGGAAATGAGAGCAGAAAGGGAAGGCAGACAAAATAGGAGAGGCTGTTGTTGGAAAGGAAGATATTTTCCTCTACCTTCTAGGTTCTTCTGGCTCATCTAAGGATTTAATTGACATGAGACAGATTAACAGGAGAAAATCAAACAAAAGTTTAATAACATGTATACCTGGGAGAGACCCAGGAAAACTGAGTAACTCATCAAAATGGCTGAAGCCCTCACCTTAAGTACCATCTTCAGCTAAAGACATAGAGAATGTTTAGGCAGTGGTTTGGGACTTCAAAGTGGAGGAAGGCAATTCATGGAGATGGAAAAGCAAACATTTGGTAAACAAATGTTTGCTGGGCCAGGAAGAGACAATGGGACACAGAGTGGACTCTGATCTCTAGGCCCTGTTCCCCCCACCACACCCAGGCTGTATTCTTTTCAGAGATCTCCAGAGATAGCTCTAGTCTGGGAACAGGCCCTCTATCAAAATTTTTTCAAGGAAATTAGAGGGAAAGTTTCTTCTCTAGTCTTTTGGGCCTTGTTGATTGTTTTCAGTTTGAAAGAATCCCACACCTAAGAGACACTGAGGGTGTCAAGCTATGCTCACCTAGAGTGTGTTATCAATATGTTACCACTTGAGACAACTAGAGCTCGACTCCACTGGGGCCTCCGGGAGACTGTGCAGAACACGCCCCTAAGAGTTTTCCCAACCACAGGGCGAGGGGGTGGGGTCTTTATCAGGCCTTGGCTGAGGTCTGCTTGGGGACAAGGGGAACATTGATTCCTTGGCACTTGTAGCCTCTCACCCTCCCTCCACATGGGCAGGACAGACTCTGGCAGCCAGAGAACACCCTCGGGCAGATAACTGTGCTGGCAGTTGGCCCAGATATGATAAGTGTGAGGTGATGTGGGCCAAGCACAGACAGCATCTACTACACCCAGCTGTATTTTCTGTTATCTCTAAAACCCACCTTACAGGGCCCACACATAGTGCCCTTTAAGCCACGGAAGCTGCTGTCACTACAGCCAGAATCAAGTGCGGAAGCTGAGGGAAGGTGTGGTAAACTGAGTAAAGCCCCCTCCCCCAATATATCCACATCCTAATGCTCAGAAACTGTGAGTATGTTACCTTACATGGGGAAAAAAGGGACTTTGCAGATGTGATTAAACTAAGAATCTTGAAATGGAAAGCTTATCCTTCATTATCCACGTGGATCCAATGTCATCACAAGGGTCTTTGTAAAAGGGAAGCAGGAGAGTCAGAATCAGAAAAGGAGATGTGATGATGGAAATAGAGAATTGAGTGTTGTGGGGCCATGAGCCAAGGAATGCAGGCAGCCTCTAGAACCTAAAAAAGGTAAGGAAAGGTAACCTCCCCCAGGATCTCCAGAAGGAAGGAATGCAGCCCTGCTGGTCCATTTTAAACTTCTATTTAATTAAGCAAAGAGGTCATTATACGGGCTGCCTCTAATACTTTAGCAGGCTACGTAAGCTAACCAAAACTTTAGGCTGTAAATGATTCCTGGTAAGAAATCAATATCTAAGGACAATCCATCACAAACAGCCAGCTAGATTTTCCCAACTAAGTCAACCACTTAAGCTACAGCCAATCAAATAATTTCCTTCCACCTTTTCTCTATAAGACTATAGAGAAAGACTATAAAAGTCTATAACACTAAAAGACTATAAAAGTCTTTCTCTGAACTCCTGTCAGTGGAGCACTCCTAACCACTTCTGGTTTGGTGCTGCCCAGTTCGAATTTATTTTTGCTCAAATAAACTATTAAAATTTCTAACCTGCCTCAGTTTATCTTTTAACAGGTCTGACCTGCAGCACTCTAAGATAATAAATTTGTGTTGTAAGCCACTAAACTGATAGTTATCTGTCACAGCAGCCTTGGGGGCCTAATACAGAAGGGCACATTAAGGATAAGAATATTTAACACATAATAATATTTCCTATGAGTTGGCACTAAGCCCTTGAAGTTTAACTCCTTTAATCCTTAAGCTAGTTGTAGGTATATTTGCTACATGGACTTTAACTCATTTTATCATACTGAACATCCTTTCGTACACATTATTTTCTATAGCTTAATGATAAAAAGCTTTAAATTAATTTTATCATTATGGTTTCCTGAGACATACAACCAATTCTCTTCTGGAAAAATATCTGATGGCAAAAGCTTCTTCTCCCTGCCGAAAAAAGAGTGAAGGTTGACACAGTTCCACTTGGCAAAGGTGGAATAAAAATTGGCCTAGGATCTTTTAAATCCACCTGATTACAAGTGGATATTTCTTACCCTTTGCAGTTGCCTCTGATTTAATAAAGTCATTTAATTATTCAGAGGAAGGCTCCAAGGTATTTTCACTTTAGAAGTTGCAGCTTGGAGGAGATTGGTTCAAGATGGCAGAGTAGAAGGATGTGCACTCACTCCCTCTTGCAAGAGCACCAGAATCACAACTAAATGCTGAATAATCATCAACAGGAAGACACTGGAACTCACCAAAAAATGATACCCCACATCCAAAGACAAAGGAGAAGCCACAATG
>NW_006799554.1:0-822 GCF_000442215.2 Lipotes vexillifer
TGAAGATTGTTGAAATGACAACAAAGGATTTAGAATATTACATAAACTTAGTTGATTAAGCAGTGTCAGGATTTGACTCCGATTTTGAAAGTTCTACTGTGGATAAAATGCTGCCAAACAGCATTGCACTCTACAGAGAAATCATTGGTGAAAGGAAGAGTCAATCGATGCAGCACACTTCAGTGTTGTCTTCTTTTAAGAAATTGCCACAGGCACCCCAGCTTTCAGCAGCCACCACCCTGATCAGTCAGCAGCCGTCAACAATGAGGCGAGAATCTCCACCAGCAAACAGATTACACCTTGCTGAAGGCTTAAATGATGGTTAGCATTTTTTAGCAATAAAGTATTTTTTAGTTAAGGTATTTATATTGTTTGTTTAGACATATTGCTCTTGCATACTTAATAGACTACAGTATAGTGTAAACATAACTTTTAAATGCACTGGGGAACCAAAAAATTCATGTGACTTGCTTTATCACGATGTTTGCTTTATTGCGGTGGTCTGAAACTGAACCCACAATATCTCTGAGATATGCCTGTAGTTGTTAGAAAGAAAAGGAAAAATATATTATACCAGAATTACCTATCCTTCTCAGGAGCATTTGCAACAAACTGACAGTAGCTCATAGTGCATATAATAAAAATGTTTGTGGTCATTTTATATGAAAATATCTTTATATACATTTTGACATATTCTTATCATATAATACATCTAATTAGAGGTCTATGAGAAGATATAGAGGAGTAAAAAGATGAGAAACACCTGTTTTTCCATCATTACAAGATAATCATCATTAACATTTTTTTTTTTTTTTTTTTGGT
>NW_006799555.1:0-207 GCF_000442215.2 Lipotes vexillifer
AGAATCACTAAGTCACATTAGCTGTTCTGAGCTATGTCTTACTCACCGTGACTGTAATTAAAATGAACAAACAAGCAAAACACTTTTTAATTTTTTTGTAAGTCAGCTCTGACATTTCCTAGTTAAAGACAAGGTAACAGATGCAGACTTAGATCTACCAGAATGGAGCAAAATTTTGATTGTACCTGTGTTGAATATATGAGCATG
>NW_006799557.1:0-2544 GCF_000442215.2 Lipotes vexillifer
TTTTTTTTTTTTTTTTTTGCTGTACGTGGGTCTCTCACTGTTGTGGCCTCTCCCGCTGTGGAGCACAGGCTCTGGACACACAGGCTCAGCAGCCATGGCTCACAGGCCCAGTTGCTCCGTGGCATGTGTGTTCTTCCCGGACTGGGGCACAAACCCGTGTCCCTTGCATCAGCAGGCAGATTCTCAACAACTGTGCCACCAGGGAAGCCCCAAATGGACTTATTGACAAAACAGAAATAGAGTCACAGATGTAGAAAACAAACTTATTTACCAAGGAAGAAAGGAGGTGAGGGATAAACTGGGAGGTTGGGAACACAGGGAACTCTGCTCAGTACTCTGTAATGGCCTACATGGGAAAAGAATCTAAAACAGAGTGGATATATGTATATGTATAACTGATTCACTTTTTTGTACACCTGAAACTAACACAACACTGTAAATCAACTATACTCCAATGAAAATTAAAAAAATAAAAATAAAAGGATTAAAACTGTATTGACTCATCCTCCTCCAATCCTCTCAGATCCAACTATGTTTCAGATACTTGGCTGTCACAGCTGTCACTGTGGTAAACTGACACCTTGCAAGCCAGCATGGTTACAACACCTGAGGCCCAACACCCGTGATCTTGGAGTCTCTGTTTCTCTACCTGATCTCTGCAAGAAGCATAGGTCCTGAACAAAGTCTGAAGAGATCTGGAGCTTCTGAAGTTGAGGTCCCAACCTTAGTAACTTTGTGATTAAGAATGGTAGAAGCATAATAAATAAAGGTGGTAGTGATAATAATACTCATGTTCATAATAACAGCCAATACTTAGAGTTTACCAAGACAGTATTCTAAACATTTTGCTTGCATTGACTCATTTAAAACTTACAACAACCTTATAAAGTTACTACTATTGTTAACCTCATTTTAAAGATGAAGAAAGCAAGGCCAGGAGAGGTCAAGCTACTTGTCCAAGTTTGATTATGATCAAATAAGAAAATAAAAACAATAATCCTGTACTGCCTATCTCTAACCTAACCACAGAATGGTTTAAGTGTTAGTGTTACTCAACTGCCTGGTAAGATACAGTGATGGAGTTAATAATTACCTGGCTTCCAGTTGTATAAGCAGTCTGGAAGAGATGAACCACATTGGATAAGCAGACCCTTTCTGTTGATGAGAAGGAAGTACAGGGACAGGTAAACCACTGGTCTACTAATCCCTAGATATGGGAGAAAGACATGGCTCATCCAATTTACCTGTTCTTAAAAGTAAGGAACTGAAGGTGGGGTTGTAGTATATCATTTCGTGTTCCAAGAGTTGCTCACATGGCATCTACTGACAACCTGTCCCAGACAAAGAGAGATTATATGGTCCTTGAGAAAGACCTGCCCTGGAAACAAGGGTTCTAGTGCCTTAAGGGCATGATGTTGCCACCACTTCATTCTCTGCCTTTTGAAACAAAATAAATGCCTCTTCTCTGTTTCTCCTTCACTCACTCACTTCCTCCTTCTTATCTGGTGGTAAATAGATAAACCAGCATACATGTATGGATTAGTGAAGAGTATCATAATCTACTTAGCCAACTCATGAACAACTGTCTAAATTATCTAGAATATAAAATGTGTGCATATAATAGACCTTAATTAACAAATATAATTTTAGCTACTAATTTTCAGGCCTCACACTGGTCAGACCCAAGCATATTGATCACTGGGTTATTGAGACTAGAGAATGGAGGAGAATACTATGGTTCTCCCTCTCTCCTTCTTCTCTAAATATGTTTGCAACATTCTTTTCTCTTTCACTCAGCACAAAGTCCTTTAATGGGAAAATAATATATTTGCAGTCCTTCATTCTTAGAGAAAACTGTCACTTAGAGATCTCTTTTACTAAATTCTCAAATATTTCCATTAATTTCTTCCAGAAAGCCTCAGGCATGTGCTTCATTTTATGTACTTTTTAAGCCATATATTGAGACCTACAATAATTTGCCATACTGGATCACCCACGGAATATCTGAAAGCTACCCAACAGTGCATGAATTTTAAAAGCTTTTGCACAGCAAAGGAAACCATAAACAAAACAAAACAACAGCCCTCAGAATGGGAGAAAATATTAGAAAATGAAGCAACTGACAAGGGATTAATCTCCAAAATACACAAACAGCTCATGCAGCTAATAATAATAATAATAATAATAACCCAATAAAAGAAAATGGGCAGAAGATCTAAATAGATATTTCTCCAGAGAAGACAGACAGATGGCCAAAAAGGACATCAAAAGATGCTCAACATCACTAATTAGAGAAATGCAAATCAAAACTACAATGAGGCATCACCTCACAGCAGTCAGAATGGGCATCATCAGAAAATCTACAAACAATAAATGCTGGAGAGCATGTGGAGAAAAGGGAACCCTCTTGAACTGCTGGTGGGAATGTAAATTGATACAGCTACTATGCAGAACAGTATGGAGGTTCCTTAAAAAAATAAGAATAGAATTACCATATGACCCAGCAATCCCACTACTGAGCATATACCCTGAGAAAACCATAAT
>NW_006799558.1:0-287 GCF_000442215.2 Lipotes vexillifer
AACCCTAATACTAACAGTAAGCCTAACAATTACCCGAAGCCTTAACTTAACCCGTGCCCTAATACTAACCCGTACACTAATACTAAACCATGCCCTAACACGTACGCAAACCCTAAAGCTTTTTGGTACCCTAACCTTTATGCTAAACCGTCCCCGTTCCGTAACCCTAACCCTAACCCTAAAATGAACCCTGACCCTTACCCAAAGCCTTAAGCTAACCCGTACCCTAATCCTAAACCGTACACTAACACTAACGTGTGCCCTAACACGTACGCTAAACCTAAACC
>NW_006799559.1:0-292 GCF_000442215.2 Lipotes vexillifer
AGGGTTAGTGTTAGCGTATGGTTTAGGATTAGGGCAAGTGTTAGGGTAAGTCTTCGGGTAAGGTATAGGGTTACAGTTATGGTTAGGGTTAGGGTTAGGGAATGGGGACGGTTTAGGGTACAGTTTACGGTACGACAACGGTTGAGGGTTAGCATACGTGTTAGGGCACAGGTTAGTGTTAGCGTATGGGTTTCGATCAGGACATGGGTTAGGGGAAGGCTTCCAGTAGGTGTTAGGTTTAGGGTTAGGGTTAGCGTTAGGGAATGGGGACGGTTTAGGGTAAAAGTTATGG
>NW_006799560.1:0-254 GCF_000442215.2 Lipotes vexillifer
AGCGCAGATTGGTGGGAGTGTCCTTTGGGCACGCCATGCGTTGGGGCGGCGGTTTGCAAGCGTCGACTAATGACCCGCTCCACAAAACTCCCTGTTGTAAGCGCGTGATCCACACCCATCTTCTTGGCTTGGCGCATCATCGCGGTCCGGGTCTTGCCCATATGCTTCGTTGGTGGGCGGCTGAGCTCATTGGCACGGACAAAATCTTGCTTTAATGCAGCTTCCCGGGCTTGAGCCCTCAGGGTCCGGTGGTC